>NC_090984.1:116155113-116488550 GCF_041146395.1 Eulemur rufifrons | reverse complement strand
GGCCACTGCCGCCATGTTCCAGCAATCACCGGAGAGCCCAGTGTGCCCTGGAAAGCTCTTCACAGACCACTCAGACAAGTCTTCACGGAACTCACACCAACTTTTTATTAAATCGCAAGCCTTTGAGAGAAACTCAATGCTGGTCCTAATGATCGGTGGGGGAGGAGGGAGACCAGGCAGCGGACGTTAAATGGCAAATAACAAGTGCTTTCCCCCTCTGCTCTTTGGGTAAACTCCTCAACCCCTGTGCATCCTTCGAGGTCCACGTGGGCCCTTTTCTACACCACTCCCCAGCTGAGTACGCATCTCTACTCCTGCACCCTCTACAGCGTGTGGGAACGTTTTGTTTACATGTCAACTTCACCTACTACACTGTGAAGTCCTGGAAGGACAGGACCATGGTTTATTCGTTTCTGTTTCCTTAGCATCCTGCACAGCAACTAGGCCATGTTAGGGCTCCTGATGCTTCATGAGCCTTCTTCCATCCCCAGCCTGCTCCTCCTCAACCTCACCCTCATGTCAATATCCCTAAATTTACTCCACTGTCCTCCCTAAGCCTCCACATCGCTTGAAGCCAGTCAACCTCTGGGCTGAATCTCAATCCTAGGCAAAGACATTTGCCTGCACCCACCAGGCCTTTGTGACTCAGCTCCATCGCCACTTCCTTCATGAAGTCTTCCCTGATTTCATGCCATGCAGGCTGGTATCCCTCCTGCTCTCAACTCTCCCCTAGGGCTCTGTTTACCCCTCTCTCTCTCATGGCACTACTCATAGCCCATCTTGGGTCACCAAAACCTGCATGTTTGCCTACGATGCTGAGTTAACGACACGGGGGATGCAGGGCTGCAGGCCTTCACGAGCAGCCCTGCAACCAAAGGGAGAATCGCTGCCCGTTCTCCAGAGCCTGCTTTGTATGAGTTCAAGGTTCCCTGCCTTCCTGGTCCCACGCGAGCTGATTCACAGGGTACCCCGACCCTCGTTGACTCAGTGCTCCCTGTCATTTGACCATATCTGGCGTGGCTCAGCCTCACCTTCACCCCTGCTTCACAGAGAGTTGGTGACCTCCCCATACTCATCCAGCTCTGCAGTCAGACCTCGGCCTGCTTCCCCGTGTCTGGCGTCAGTAGTCCTGTCTCAGCTGTGCCGAGTGAGCCTCCCTCGACCTACTAGAATTACAAATTTCTTGAGGACAGAAATTACTGTTTCAGTCTTCTTACTGTCCCTTGCAGAACTGGTTCCACGATAGGAACAAAAGAAATACTCCTTTTGTGTCTTTCTCAGCCAATAGACGTGCCAAGTACATACTATTAGTTAGATCATGACCCTAAGAAGATATATTATTTCTTACCTCTGGGTGAACACATTTGGTTTTAGGCATATGCTCCACACCTCTCTTACTTTTTCCAAACCCACATGGATCTCATAAGAAGTTGTATGAATAAGGTATAAGCCTACCTGGACAAGCAGAAGGAGGTTTGTATCTGGTAAAGGAGATTTGAGCTTCAGGGCCTGCAGAAGTTCTAGAACAACGCTACGAGACAAGTAGAATTTATCCCGCTCCTAAATAAAACAAAGTAGAAGAGAAGGTAAGTGATTTTAAAAATTCAGTTAGAGTAGATCTATGTCAAAAGAGCTCCCAAGGGAGGAGACAGGAGGCAAAAAAAAAAAAAAGCGCTCCTAAAAGATTCACAGATCAGAAAAAAAAACAACAAAAAAACAGTACTTAAAAGTGTATAGTGAACTGTCCTTAAGAAATAAAATTAAAAGAAAAAAAGCATTTTTATGTGTGTTATAAATTTACTGAACCACTGAGAACATGTAATTTAGTGGATAAGAAAAAAACAGGCTATCTATTAAATACTGAAACCACAGGATTTGGTTCTTATTTACAGAAAACAGGTTCCAAGAACTGCCGCAATTAAACAAATCTAAAAGAAATTTTAATATAAAATGACTTAGAAATTTTTAATATAAAATGACTTAGAGAGAAACACGTACAACTGCTTAAAGTGTTCCATGTTCTCTCCAAGGAACTTATTTTTAAAATAGACTATTTCAAGCATACAGAAAAATAGAGAGAATGACATATATTATGTACCTACCATCTATCTTTGTCAAAGAGTATCATTTTGCTTTATTTGATTCATCTTTTTAAATAAATAAAACATTACAGAAACAGTTGAAGCTACATATATAGTGCTCTCTTTTCTTCCTTCCTTCCTCCCTTCCTTGAAGTAGCCACTGTTTGGAATCTGGTGTTTATTATTTCATGTATGTTCTTATACTTTGACTGCATACTATGCCTCCATTAATATGCAATGTCGTTTTGCATGTTTTTTACATTTTCTGTTATATAATGATACACTGTGCATATTGTTCTGCAACTTATAATTATTCACATTATACTTTTGAAACTAACCCCTATTGATACATGTAGCTCTAGTTCTTTCAACTCAACAACTTAACATTTTATTATATGTACATACCAAAATTCATTGATCAGTCCTCCTATTGATGAAATGTTGGATTGGTTTCAATTTTGTAAGCGTTTCCTTGTGTCAAATATAACACACATGCAATAAAGTACATAAAATGTAAGTGTACAGTTAAATGGCTCAAGGTGCATTGAACACTCATGTAACCCAGGACAAACAGCACATTGCGAGCACCTTAGAGGACCTGTGTATCTTTTCTTGATTCTTTCATAATCAAGTAACTGGAGTCCCTGTTGGTCTGTAGCCATTGTCTTTTTTTCCTACTCATTTTCACTCATTGTATCCTGCCTGCTCATATGTCTGGTTATCTTTGTGTGCTGGATGCTTTATTTTATTTTATTTTTTTAAATTGCAGAAATAAATTGTCTGAAATGTTATCTACCTTCAAAGAGCTTTCTGTTTGTTTTTTGCCAGGTGTCTGGAGGCAGTAGCAGACCAGGGTTACCTTAATACACATGCAAGCCTTGTAATATCTCACCTTGGGCCAGCACAGGGCTTGACACTGAGCTGTGTCCATGGGAAGGCAAGTTTACTTCTCGGTTTTCTTTACTTTGTGGTCCCAGCCAAACATGTATGGTTGGAGGATGCAGTGTCAGGGTCCCCACCCTTGGTAGGGTCTGGATTATGACTTTTGTCCCCCTAGCCTCATAGGGCTTCCAAAATTGCAGCTCAGCCTCTCAGTCACATCTTCCAGACTGACAAATCCTCCCAGGGCAAAAATGTCCGTCAGTGCTAGGCTCACAACTCTGCATTTCTGGGCTCTCCCAGCTCTTAGCCTCATAATTCTATATTGGATTTGCATTTTGATACTAAAAGCAAGAAGTTTTCAGAAAATATTTTGTTCACTTTTTTTTTTTCCTTTTTAGGATAATGGGAGGGTGGGTTCAAATTATCTAGTCTGCCAATATCAGAAGAGAAAGTCAGGAATTTTTATTGGAATTATAGTAAATTTATAGGTTATTCTGTGAGAATTAGATATCTTTATTATACTGGGTCCTCATCCACGAACATGAGAGCTGTCTCCATTTATCTAACATTCTTTAATGTTCTTCAATAAAATTTTCTGGTTATCTCCAAAAAGTTATTGCACATTCTTGTCAGATTTATTTTTTGTCATTACAATAAATGAAATTTTTATTTTAAAGTACATTTTATAATCATTTGTAGCTGAATATTAAAATAGGTGATTTCTGGGTATTTATTTGTGTCCAGCATCCTTGCTGAGGTTTCTTGTAAGTTCTCAAAAGGTGTGTATAGATTCTCTTTGGTTCATTTGTAATCACATCATCTATGGAAAACGAGAGTTTGTTTTTCTTTTATAATCCTTATACCTTTGATTTCTTCTTCCTGTCTTGCTGAACTGAATAGGACCTCCAGCACCACAATGAATAGAACAAGTGATAATAGGCATCCTTGTCTTATTTATGATTTTAAAGGGATTGTTCGTGGCATTTCACCATTCATATCATGATTGCTAGAGGTTTCTGGAAGACCCCTTCATCAAGTTAAGGAAGTTCCCTTCTGTTCCTAGTTTGAGAAGAGTTTTGATAAATGAATGTCAACTTATAAAGAATGCTTTTCTTGCATCTGATGAGATAACATTAAAAGTTTTCTCCTTTAATCTGGTAAAATGGTGACATTTATAGATCTTTTAATATTTAAACCATTTACATATTTCAAGAAAATTCCAACTGAGTCATGAGGCTCTATTTTTAATGCATTGATTTGCTATTATTCATTCAGAATTTGTGCATCTATGAAGAATACTGACCTATGATTTCCCTTTCCCCTATTGCCCTTGTCTGGTTGGTATCAAGATTCTAGTGGCCTCATAAAATGTGTTGGGAAGTGTTCCCTTCTTTCCATCTCATTAATTTGTATGAAGTACAGATCAAACTCTTCCTAAATGTTTAGTAGAATTTGTCTCTAAAGCTGGAATGGTTGTTACGGGTAGATTTTTAACTACTGATTCCATTTTTTCATCATTTAAGTCTAGCCAGATTTTTTTTTCTGATTGTTACGTATTACATTTTTCTAGAAAATTATCCCTATTGTCCAAGATGGTATCAAGTAGCTCATTTTTAAATCTCTATTGTGTCTGCATTTATGTTCCCTTTTCACTGCTGATATTCTTTATCTGTGCTTTTTATCTGCTTTTCTTTATCAGTCTTGCCAAAGGTTTCTCTATTTTATTAGTCCAGTCAAAGAGCCACCTTTTGGTTTTATTGATCCTCTATGGTACCTATGTTTTCTATTTCATCAATTTCTGCTCTTATATTTACTACTTCCTTCCTTTAAATTTTTTTGTGTTTATCCTGTTATTCTTATTTTAACATAAATTGACTTGTTTAGCTCATTTAGTTTTTCTTCTTTTCCAATAAAAGTATTTAAGACAACAGAATTTCTTCTAAATATCTCTGTGGGCTATACCTCTCACATTTTGGAATGTAGTATTTTCATAATTGTTTAGTTCTAAATATTTTTCTAAATTCTCTTATAATATTTCCTTTGACCTATAAATTATTTAAAAATATTTTTTTAATTTCCAAATATAGCAGTTCCCAGACACCATTAGCCCATAGCACCTTGTATGAATGGGAAAAAGTACAGACACAGACACAGACACACACAAATATACAATTGCAAAACCTGAACAACGTTATGAGTTTTCAGAGCCCCAGCAGTCAACAGCCCTGGCTGCGTGAGTACGTGTGCAATCTCAGCCACTCACACCCACCCACACTGCCACACATTCACACACTCGACACACACACACCACTGTGCAGGTAAAGTGACTGGGTCAGAATCTGCCAGGGGGACTGGATTCAGACATCTGAGAATAAGGGACAGTCAAGAAAAGAATCTCAGGTCGGGCGCGGTGGCTCACACCTGTAATCCTAGCACTCTGGGAGGCCAAGGTGGGTGGATCGCTCGAGGTCAGGAGTTCGAGACCAGCCTGAGCAAGAGCGAGACCCCGTCTCTACTAAAACTAGAAAGAAATTATCTGGCCAACTAAAAATATATATATAGAAAAAATTAGCCGGGCATGGTGGCACATGCCTGTAGTCCCAGCTACTCGGGAGGCTGAGGCAGGAGGATTGCTTGAGCCCAGGAGTTTGAGGTTGCTGTGAGCTAGGCTGATGCCACGGCACTCTAGCCTGGGCAACAGAGCGAGACTCTGTCTCAAAAAAAAAAAAAAAGAATCTCAAAGGCTCCTGGGGTATAGTTGGGTCAGGGCATAGCCATGTACACCTGTGTGTACCAGTGATGTGTACATGTATACTCTTCTCCATGTTTGCAGGGCCCTACGACCTGGTGTGGCTTTATGTGTGGAGAGCCTCTTCCAGCTGTTCTGGGACTTAACCAGGAAGCCCCGTATCTCTACACCTGCCTCAATACTCAATAAAATTTAATATGTCTAACATGTGAATGGTGTCCACTTAGATGTGAGCTCTTGTTTAGGCCACCCCTGAACACCTATATGCAGTAATGGTTTTGCTATGGATTTACAATTTAGTTGCATTGTGATTAGAGAACTTGGTCTCCTTGAAACTAACTCTCCAGTATGTGTTAAGACTTAATTTGTGGCTGATTGCATGCTCTATGCTTTAAAATGTTTCATATTTTTCAATATGTTCTCAACTGGTGGATTCAAGATTCTTTTTATGTCCATTGGATCTAATTTGCTCATTGTATTGTTCAAACACACCATGGTCTTACTCATTTTTCATCTGCTTGATCTATCAATTACTGAAAGAGAGTCATTAAAATCTCCCACTATGATTGTGAATTTTCTAATTCCTCCTTTTAATCCTACTAATATTTGTTTTATATATTTGGAGGCTTTATTATTAGCTCTAAGGAGTTTAGAATTATCACATTTTCCTAGTGCATTGCTCCTTTTATCAATATATGGTGACTTACTTTATAACAATGCTTTTCAATTAAAATCAGTTTACTGACTTCAACTTTCTTTTAATTAGTATTTACCTGGTATATCTTTTTTCAACCTTTTTCTTTCAAATTTTCTCAGTATTTTAGGCATGTTTTAGATGGGTCTCATAAATAATATGTAGCTTGATTTTTAAAATCCAACCTGACAATCTGTAGCAAATCTAACAAACTTATAATTCTTTAAATTACCGGAATATTTCAAATTTACTTTTATCATCTTACTTGGGCTTATTACCACTTGTTCTATGATTCTTTTTGTCTTAATTGAAATTTTACTTTTCTTTTATTCTCTACTTATTTGGGACTCATACACTGTATTTCTTGTCTTTGGAGTTTACATTTAAAACATTTACATGTATCCTTAACAGTTTAAAGTTACTCATTATCTCTATCCTTCTTATAAATAATATATAGAATGCCGTAATTCCAATCTCCACCCCCCAACACACACACTCTCATCTTACAGGTTATTATTATCCACTATTTTAGTGCCATTTTGTCTTTATACCCATGTGATTAACATTATTATTATTACTGCCTTATATTGTCAATGATCCCCTAAATTTCCACACTTTACCAATTTCTTTGAGCACTGTTCCTTCCTATATTTCACTCCTTCCTTCGTGGCTCAATTTCCTTCTTACCATAATGTATCTTTTAGTAGTTGTTTCAGTAAGAAGATGTTAGAAAATTTCTTATTTTCCTGATAGGGTATTTATTTCACCTTCACTCTTGAAGGATAACATAGCTGGTAGAGAATTCCAGGTAGACAATTCTTTTTCCTTATCATTTTAAAGACATTTTTTCCCATTGTCTTCTGGCTTCCATTGTGCTATTGGGAAGCTTGTTGTCAGTCTAGAGTGTCTTTTCTCTTAGTTGTTCTCAAAATATTTTCTTTGTCTCAGCTGTTCTGTCAAGTTGTACCTACTCAAGTAGACTATGACATGAGACGGTAAAACTTTATTTGTAGGCCAGGCGCGGTGTCTCACACTTGTAGTGCTAACACTCTGGGAGGCCGAGGCGGATGGATCGTTTGAGCTCAGGAGTTCGAGACCAGTCTGAGCAAGAGCGAGACCCTGTCTCTACTAAAAATGGAAAGAAATTATATGGACAATTAAAAATATATAGAAAAAAAAATTAGCCAGGCATGGTGGCACATGCCTGTGGTCCCAGCTACTCGGGAGGCTGAGGCAGAAGGATCACTTGAGCCCAGGAGTTTGAGGTTGCTGTGAGCTAAGCTAACACTACGGCACTCTAGCCTGGGCAACAGAGTGAGACTCTATCTCAAAAAAAAAAAACAAAAAAAAAACAAACTTCATTTGTAAAACTTTTAGGTCTCATAGTACTTCCTGAATCAAAGAATTAAAAATTAATTAATTGATAAAAAGCCTATTTTCCTTCTCTGAAATACTTATTAGATATACAACATCTAGATCTAACATATAATATGTTAGGCCTTCTCTTTATATCCTTTATTTCTTTATCTCGTTTTGCTGTACTCGAGGTAATTTCTTCAGATCTATTTTCCATTTCATCAATTTTCTCTTTGGCTGTGTCTAATTTGCTGTTTAACCTGTTCATGTAGGATTTTTTTTTTTTTTTATGTCAGTAACTATTTTTCATTGCTAGGATTTCTACTATGTTCAAATCTATCTGGTCTGTCTGTCTGGGTCTGGTTGTTCTTCTTTCTTTCTTTCTTTCTTTCTTTCTTTTGAAAGTGACTAGATCTGTTCTTGTGATTTTTATTTATCCTTTATATGTTTATCATGTAAAGTATGTTTTTATAGTCCCTATTGCATAGTTTTAATACTGGAAGTCCTTGGGGGAAATAATCTTGCTGTTGTTGATTTTGCTAATTTAGCTCAAGGTAGGTTATTTCTTCATTGGTTTTGTAATTTTAGATTGTGGGTTTATGTTCATCAAGATTTTAACTATGGGAATCCTGTTGGGCCTAGGTTGAAGGCATATCCTTCCAGAAAGGTTTGAGGCTTGCTTTTGAGCTTGCTTCTCACAGAGACTCCAAAGCTAGTACTTGCTCAGCACTAATATTACTTGACTTTTCAACTTGGGGATTCCCAGAGCATGCAGGTATTATAAATTCAAACTCTAAACCTGTTCAAAGATAGGCCCATGCTTACTAATTCTCAAGAGAGACAACAAATCTTTCTCCCAATTCCCAGGCTGAAACAGATACCATTCTTTGCCACTTCCATATAAGAATATATTCTTTCCAAACCACCCTTTTACCTAGTATATAACCCTTCAACGGTTTTGAGCTTCTGCTGGGGTAAGTCAGCTCCAACTGCCAGCCTGGATTAGTCCCAAGACTTTATCTCCTTTCCTTGTGTGGACTTTTAAAACTCAAGCCACTAAGTTACCAAGACAAGCAAACCTCCCCCCCCACCCCCCCACCCAGGAATACTTATACATTTACCACTCTGGTTCTCAATTCTTTCTTCATTTTCGCCCCTTTCATTCTTACAAAATTAGCTACACATTTAAAATCTTGTTTATTGCATTTTATCCCACCCTTATAGTATGTTAAGTGGGATGGTTTTCAGGTTATCTAGACTACCATAATTTCCAAAAGGGGAAGTCTCCAAAGCTCTTACCTTTCCATGACTTTTCTTTTAATTATATAATGAAGAAGTCCCAATCAGATATAGCTATTCTTTTAACTATTTCTTATAGTTTATCATTATCTATGAGAAAGGTGGGAACACCCTGGATTGAAGCTTTCTACAAGTAATAATCATTTTGTGTTGGAATGAGAAAGTGTACATGACAGTATGAAGGGAGAGGCCACTACAGTTATGATGGATTGTGAGGGGACACCATGTACAACGAACATTCAAACCAAGAATAGCTTGAATTCAGAATGCTGGAAGGTCCCCTATAATCAGTATCTATAGTGCACAACATAAACAGTATAAAATTATTATGATTCTTCTCCTAAAAAAAGATATAATTTAAACAAATCAAATGTAAAGACAATAAAGAAATAAAATGACTTCTAAAAATACAATATCTTTTTATTGTATTTGGTGATGTACTTTATAGATCTACTTTTTAAGGGAAAAAAAAAGACATTATCTTTCAAGAAGGATTTGAAAAGAGGAAAAAAATGCTGATTATCTTGGTAGTTTGAAAACATATTGTTTCAGGCAGGGTAATAAATAGTTTATAATCAGAAAAACCAAAAAAAAATATTACCATGGAACACTTAACATGGCAGAATGGACACAAGTCGGTAAGAAAGGAGACAAGGGCATTTTAAACAGAATAAAGCCTTAGTGTAAAATTAGATTTTTATGAGGAAAAGAAAGGTTTATAGAAGTGGATATGAATAACGGCACATTCTGAATGTTCAAGAGAGAAAATAGAAACAGAGACCCTATTGAAAATAAACTTGGAAAATTTGGACATTGGAGGGGTAACATTTGTACATTGTTCTTAAGGACAGAAATGCTCCCAATTTGTCCTGCCTTCTGATTTTCCATTAGGACAGAATCTACCAGCTCCAGCAAGGCTGCTGTCTCCACTGGGCATGCAGTACTTTTCCTCTTTCTCAGTAGGGGGCCGGGGGTGCTAAAGATAATGCAATAGAGAAACCATTATTAAGGCAAGATGACAAAAGATGAGATTACAATCTCAGAGGCCAAGGACTCAGAACTGGGGAGACAGACAAATGATGAGAATGAAGGAGCTATCTACAGGCCTTATAAATGACAAGGTGATATTTTTCTACTTTGGGTATAAAAATGATATGTAGTGATGGCGTGCCTACTAATCACGGATGGTGAACTTGAAAAGGACCTTAGGAGGTCATTGAGACCATTATCTCATCTCATTCAAAATACCTCTTCTCTTCTAAAGCACACAACCCTCAATTCTCCAAATCTGCACATCTTAGAAGCAGCTTATGTATATTATGTGTAAAGTGTTTCCTTCTTAAGATATTTACTAGATCCCAATAGAATTACTCTTTTTTTTTTTTTTTTAGGGACAATGTCTCACTCTGTTGTCCAGGCTGGAGTGCAGTGGCATGATCATAGCTCACTGCAGCCTCAAACTCCTGGGCTCAAGTGACCTCTTGCCTCAGTCTCTGGAATAGCTAGGACTACAGGCACACACCACCACACCCAGCTAATTTTTCTTATTATTTTTTTTTTAGAGACAAGGTCTTGTTATATTGCCCAGGCTGGACTTGAACACACAATTCTCCTGCCTCAGCCTCCTGGGTTGCTGGGATTACAGGTGTGAGCCACCAAGCCCAACAGAATGACTCATTTTTAACTATATTGAAGCAAATGACCTAAAAGGGATTTGACACTGATTAGAAAGAAAATATTTCTGCCAGGTTTCAGTTTCACGAGACCACACCTGTGGAACCTTACCTTAGTGAAAGCTCGGTAACACAAGCCACACAGCTCTACCAGGTAGGCCAGGGTGAAGACAGCATTCTGAATTACAAAGCTGAGCAGTTTTGAAAATGGTTCCAACAAACTCTGCAACGAGATTGGCACCAAATAAAGTCAACTGCTGATTCTTTCTTTAAAAAAAAAAAGCATTAAAATCTTATGATACTTTAATGAAATCATTCTATTCTTTTTTTATTTAAAATCTGTTGCCAGGTGGCTACTGTAGTAACCTTGTTGGTCTAATAAAAACAGAACTGCACCTTCAATCAATAGCTCAAAGAACATGATTAAATCATTTCGTTGCTCAAAGAGAATTCATTTTTCCATGAGGCATACATTTACAAACCTATCTAACTACGATGCTGTCTTCATGTCCACCCTGAGCAATTAGGACTCTATGAGGTTTGCATTAGGATCTTCTATTCTTTTTCTCAGAACCTTTAGGTATCTATGGATGGGTTCATCAGATTCAGCTCTTCTTGAAACCTGTCTTCTCAGTGAAGTAACACAAACCACCCTTGTGTGTAAGTGCCAAAAGACTACAGCTTAAATAAAATTCATCACGATGCAGCCTCCTGCCAATGTTTATCAGAAAGGCATCGTCCTGCTTTGGTCTCTCCATGTGAATCTCACCCATAAAGGGTCAGTTTCAGTTCCACATGCTTTCTTATTTAGAAATATATATTGAGCACCTAATGAGTGAGAGGCAGAGTTAGATGCTTTCATATAGTTTATCTCATTGAAATTTCTTATAATTATCCTGAGAGACAGCATGTTATAATATAGGTCATGACACAAGTGCTAGAACCTGACACAAGTGTTTTCAAACTCTAGCTCTCTATGACCTTGAGTAAGAGATTTAACCACCCTGGGACTTAGTTTTCTCCTCTGTAAAAGAGGGATAATAATGGCTTCCACGTCATTAGGGTTGTTGTAGGAATTAAAGGAGAAAATGTAGTAAAGTACTTGGCAGCAGTAAGCTCTCCATCAACGTCAGCTACGATCTTCATTATTAACCCTCTGAAGCTTTAGTGTCCCTCCCTACTCTGCAGCTGAGGCAGTTAAGTAGACAAGTAACTTGCCTAAGGCCATAGAGCTATTGAGTGCAATTCAAACCCAAGTTCTGGGGCAATTTTCCAGAAGTAGAATTGCTCTGTAGAGGAGATAGGATTCTAATTGGATTCCAAAAGATTTCCACACCCTGATTTCTACTACTTCTCAACCTCTATAGTGCTTACTGTCTGGATTGTAAAAGTAACACACCCTCAACATGCAAACTCAGGATATTTAGGAAAGTACAGATCACATTTTGTATAGTGATAACATTTTGCTATATTTCCCTTCTTCACTGTATACAAGTTTACTTAGTTGAAATCTTACACATATACAATCCTATATTTTGGCTTTTATTAACTTAATATAACAAATTTCTAGTGCCATTTAATTCTTCATACTCATCCATTTTAATGGCCACAAAAGTCAAATTTACTATAAGTAACACCCTAATGAACTCATTTTTGCATGAAATTGCATTTTCATTTTCTTAGAATAGATTCCCAGAAAAGGAATGACTAAATGAAAGGATATAATCATTTTTGAGGTTCTTTTTCCTTATTGATACAAAAATGAACTCATTACATATTTGTGGCCCCTGAGGGTAGGAATTTTGTCTTTTACTTGTTTGTGTGCCCCACAGAAAAACATCTTTCCACATGGAAACATCTGAAACAAACTCTTTGAAACAGCATGGTTGATTCAGTATTCTTTGCTCTGTGTAACTGTTGTTGTCTTGAAACACCAACAATGGATGAGTAGGGACAGGAATGTCTCAAGATGACACATAATGCATCCTTATTGGTCAAAAAGAGATACCTGGATTCAAGCCTATATAGAATCTTGCTCTTATATCTATAAGTAATGCACACCATCCCTGTGTGTAGGTACCAAAAGACTACAGCTTAGATAAAATTCATCACGACATAACCTCCTGCTGATGTTTATCAGGAAATCATTGCCTATTTTGGTTTCTCCATCTAAATCCCATCCATAAGGGTTAGTTTTGGTTCCATATGCTTTCTATACTATTGACTACCAGCAGCATGGTGAGGGAGCACTATGGTACAAAAGAAAAACTAAGGAACTTGGACACAAATGACCTATGTTCAAGTCTCAGATCTTCTACTAATGAGCTATATGACTTTGGCCAAGACACTTCATCTTTCTTGGCCTGTTTCCTCATCTATTAAAGAGCAGATTGAACCAAATAATCTCTTTATAACTTTCTAGCATAAACTATGAGTCTATGAAAGCACAGTCAAGTTAAATAACTGCATGAGATGGGCATTGTTGGTATATTAACTAGTAATTACAAGCTATTGTGATACAAACTATTGCACCACTACATATATATAATGCAGCCCAGAAATGAAGGTAGGAATACAAAAATGAATGAGACACAGTAGTGAACTTCATGAAGCTCATAGTCTCATCGGGGAGACTTCAGGACAATGTAAGTGCTCGGATAGGGAGCTCTATCAAGTATTGTGGGAGCTGTTACAGAAGGAAGTTGCTAGAGATAATATAAGCATTTTTCTTTAAATGGAACCTTGAAGAATGAGGAGGCGTTCACCACAGGCATTTCAGACAAAGGAAATGGCCTTGGCAGAGGCAAGGAGCTATGAAATTAAATAAGTTTATATATGTAAAGCACTAAGCACGATGCTTGCTATACGCTGTGCTCAACAAATGGTGGTGGTTGTTTTGATGAGGGTAATAATGCTGATTCTAGGAGAAGGGGCATGAGGGATGGGACAAGTAGCCAAAACTTAAACTGGAAAGGCAGGCTGGCAAGTTATAAAGTAGCTTCTTGTATGTCATGTTAAAGAATTTGGATACTATCCCAAAAGACATGAAACATTATCAAAGATTTTTAGGCAAGGGACCAACACAATGAGATCTGTGTTTAGAAAGATCACCTAGTTAATAGCATGGGGGACGGATTGGTAGGCATCGCCCAGGACCAGGAGGACCAATTATAAACAATGATATTGCCACGTGTTAGAGCTCTTCATACTCGACACTGAAGTAGCATGAGTGGTAAGGAGCGTAACTATTTCTTTAGTATTGCTACATGTCCGTCTTTTTAGGTGAAAAAATAATTGACTGACCAAGTGGTTATGTTTCTCTGAAACATACATACCCTTGTGGCATTGGTAGAGGGGATCTTCAAGAGGCAAATCATAATTCTCAAACTGGAATCTAAAGAACACTGTGAATAAACATGAAAAAATTTAATGTCAGTTCCTTTCCTAACACAAATATTTTTGCTTCAAATATTTCCTGAGAGCATTTATTTTAGCAAAAAGGAAAAATCTGAAATATGACACCTCTCTACAGTTTCCTGTACCATATGTTAATGTTGAAAAAAAATCATTCTCAGGCCAAAACAATTTTAATTAAACAATTAAACAATGCTAAACAATTAAATAAACATAGTTCCTAAACTATCCTTCAAAGATACAGCACTAAAATTAAATCAGAACGAAAGTTGAATAAAGAGATGGATGGATGCATGGATACATGAGGGACAGATACACAGGTGACAGGTAGATATTACATGTATTCAACTTTAAAGAGGTACACAAATTTGTGAAAGGCCATATTAGGAAAATATGAGTATTTATGAGTACTAATACTTCGCTCTATTCAAAAACCATTAGTCCAAATAAGAACCAGTTTCACCTGCCCTTTCTCTGCTACAAAAAGCCATGACAAAAACCTGGGAAAAAGCAGTAAAATTTCTATAAGAGAAAGTCATGCCTTACATATTTAATAGAGTTTTACTTTGGCAAGATTCCACACCAAAATGTATTTTTTAAATTGAGTTTGCTGGGATTGGGGGGAAAATGTTACAGCATGAATACACAATGATGTTATTTAACATTGTAAATATATCACAATAGCAGGCTATAGTTAAATTTCTGCAGCTGTGTATATTAACCTCTTCAAGATTAAGCCAGTGGTTTTCCAAGTGGAATCCCTGGGCCAGCGGCGTCTCTATTACCTGGTTCTGCCCAATACCCATCAGATTAGATGTTTTTCAATGGCTTATTATTTTTCCCAGAGATTAAAAACAAAGGCATAAGATGATCAGAGGCAGTGCCCAGATGTGCCTGGATCTGCCCTAGCAGGGCAAATTCTTACACAAATCCTGAAAATATTTCACAAGTACCTTTTCAAGGAACCACTGGTCTATTTAATCTGCTCAATACTCGTCGGAGTAGATGTGATATTTACATTACTTTAAACCAGAGGCTGAAAACTGGCTGCTCATCAGGCCCCCACAGTGATTTAAAAATCAGGAAATGTCATCCTGGAAAAAATAGGGAGATCGACAACATGAGGCCTGCGTTCCCTCATGACAACAGGCGGCAGGAGAAGAGCAGCAGCTGACTCCGGTAGAAGGACCAGTGCATTCCAGTTCTCAAGAGTCTCAATTTATTACCTTGTCTCACTCCACTTCACTTATTAACCTTGCAGGCAGGTCCCTATGGGCAGGGTTGATTGTCACAAATTAGGTAAACCAGTTGTTTACAGCTGGCAACACTTTCCACTCTCAGTGTTCTAGTTAAATATTTTGATTATCATCTGCATATAGGCTTTGGACTTTGCCATACCTGCCCCACCCCTTCTCTAGAGTGTGTGACTCTGGCCCTGATTGGCTTTCTGGTTCGAGGTAGTCTCTGTGTGTCCACGTTAAATGTGGACTTGATTTCCTATGTGTGTACATGTATAGTAGCTATACACATACACGGTTTCAAAGGGCTAATCTTCCTTGCTTGGATTTATTCAGCTACTCCAGCTTTGTGGGCAAACAAGGATCTCAGAATGTGAGAGGTAGTAAGATCCCTCCTGTGAACCCCTGCTGCTCCTAGTAACATCAAACTCAAAGCAGTACACACCAAGCTAAGGGTCCCTGAGTTATCCCCCCTTACAGATCCTATGAGTAGTATCTGCTGATTTGGAAAAAGGTATTATCACAGGTGGTTTATCTTTATCAAGGATTTTTACATACATATAATACTCATTTCAGAAGTGGAGCTACCAACATGTAACATCACTTGTCAGATCAACAAGTGATTTATCTTGTTGTGAGTTAAATATTTCTATCAGTGATCTGCACAGAGAAAGCACAAAAAACCTCAAGGAGAAGGTGAGGTTCAAAGCCAGCAGTGCCACTGCCAGCCATCTCTCTCTCTGCTCGAGACGTAAATGCCTTCAATTCGTCCCTTTAAAGGGGCACTAGGAGTCTGTTAGTGGAAAGAGCACTGGACTGTGAGTCAGGAGACTTGAGTTCTAATCCCTGCATTACCACCACCAAGCTGTTTCAGCAAGTCACATCATCTCTCTGAATTTGCAGTCCCCTGTTTGGAAAATGGGTGCATCGGAAAGTATGATTCTTGCAGGTCTCTCCCAGCTTCATCAGTATAGGCTTCTTATTTGCATTTACTGGGTTCATGTTGGTAATGACCCTTGGGCCACCAAATTTCCAGCTAGGTAACTGTGTGTTGATTCTTGGGGGATGGTATGGTGTGGGGGGCAAGCAGACAAACAGAAACATCATCTTGGTCTTGCAAGGACTTTACTGACAAACACACAAGCAAGCATTTCTCTCTATATAATTATCTAAAATTGAAACTTTATATGTCTGGATTCCTTTTGGACAAAACTATTTATTTCCTTATTTACTTAATATCCACCTGAGAAAAATTTCTAGATAAACACAAGCTACTAATGTCTTCCTGATCCTTCTTAAATTACCTGGAGACACGCAATCACTGATCATATTCATAGCGAGCAAAATGCCCACTCCATATTGCTGTCATTCTAATATTGGCGAGAACAACCTAAATAATTCCCTTCACTCCATGGCTGACAGATTCCTTATAGTCCTTTGGAATACATTAAATCACCCAAGACACTGCTTCTTGTCTTGTTCTCTGTAAACAAATGGTCTGAAAACGGTAAGAAAGTCATTTAAAACGAGATCCTAAACTCGGCTTACCTTCAGAGGTAAAACACAAGGCAGCTTGGCAAAAAATGTCTGAAACTGGTTGCTGATGGTGGTCCAGAGGCTGCTGGGAGAATCCATGGGCAAAGCTTCCATGAAGGTAGCAATGTTTTCCAAACAGCGTATCATAGCACCCCCTGCTGGTAAATTCTTTTTGTTATTTAGACCCTAAAAACACAAAAGCATAGGCAATCAACTGCTGAAACAGCGCGGGAACTCACACAGCTGTCTGGTGAAGATCAGTTTAAGAAATCACACATTCACGCTATAAACGTGTGTTGAATGCCTACTATACAGACCCATCACCGTAATAGAACTGGAGTCATACACAGAAAAATCCACCAGTTCGGACGGGCTAAGGGGGAAAATTGGTGATCTCTCGCTCAGTGAGAGGTGAAATAAGAGCAAGAAACAGGAAACATCTGAGGATCTACAGTTGGTGTGGTTGGGTGCTAAGAAGACAATGAATGACATTTGAGGCAAAGAATTCCCCGGGACAAAGACTGGGAGTAAGAATTACAGGAGCAGCAGCTCTCTTCCAGCAATCAGCATTCAAACCCAAGCTCACTGACAAGCTGTGACCCTGAGATTTGAATCCAAGTCTCGCGATACAACACCCCACTACAAATAAGCAGTGGAGCTGACCTTGGACTCCAAGTCTCGCGATACAGGCAATAAATGGCGCGCAGCCTAGAACCCAAGTCTCACGATACAGCGAATAAGCAGTAGCTCCGGGACGGGACTCCAAGTCTCGAGATACAATGCACAGGGCTCTACCCACTCTGCATTTGGAAAACCGGGTAGTTCCGCGGAGGTGTGTGCACAACGCTGGAATCCGTGGCTTAGTGAGAATGTTTAGAAGCTTTAAATAAATAGTGAATCCACACAAAACAGCAATGTCTGGCACTTTCCTATGCCTTGAAAACTTTTTAAATTAATTTTTAAAATTTAAATTGTTTAAATTTTAGCATTTAAAATTGAAATTTTAATTATAAAAATTTTAGATTTAATTTTTAAATTAAATGACCTTGACTTTCTTCCTCAGCAGCACTCTATGGAGTGACTTAAAGAAACATGGCATGCGATTTCGGCTGGGACTTGGGGTATCATTACAACAAACCTACCTCCAAGAGCTGACTGAGGGCAGCAATAGAGCTCAGCTCATTGAAGTCCATCAGAGACGTGGCTAAGGTCCGTAAAAAAGTCCCATCTGGAAAGTCAATAGTCGGATTTAGTAGTGTTTGGGTTTCAGGGACTAGCCAAATTTGTGGTGTCTGGATCCTCAACGGATGAATTACCTTTGATGGTACTTTGGAACAGCTGCGGGAAGATGCCGTTGGGGGCCAGTTGATGGAAGATACAGCGCAGGAACTGCTTGGCCACCCCTGCTGCATTGCCGGGAACCATCATGCTGGGGTTGAACAGGGAGAGAAAAGCCAAGAAATCATGGGCCAATGATCATGGGTTCAGGCATTTATTTATTTAGAGTCAGGCATTTACACAGGAGCCCTCCCATAGAATATCTCATTGTCATTTTCATCAATGAGAAGAAATATTCTGGTCAAACCTAATCCCTGTTAACAATATGTTTCTAGAAACCGAGAACCACGAAATGACAGAGCAGTCCCAGACTTATTCCAGGCCCCCAATATACTGATGACAGTTTTGAAGCCAAGGGAGAAAAGGTGATCTGCAAAGAAAGGTCACATGTCCAGTGAATGGCAGAGTCAGGACTAGAACCCTAGATAAGGGTTATCAGCAAGAGCCTCCCAAGGAAAGTGTCATTGACTAAGAGAGAGCTGCTCTGAGAAAAAAATGCAGTGAGGGAGATGTTCATTCTCACTGGGACATCTGGGACGTTTTCTTTGAGCATCTGAGCTGGTACTTGTAAAAGGGATAGGACTTTGTTAGGTGCAACTTTTCCTTCACCCATTGTGTACCTCTGCATGTCAAAAAGGAGAGCCAAAAGATCTATTTGTGGCCCTGCTCCTTAAACCAAGGTATCAAAAAGGATATTTCCTGAGGTGGTTATGGGGTAAGTTACCAGAAGGAAGAAAGAGGAAATCCAAGAACCCAAATGGATAAAGGGTGAAAAGTCCTGTTACCTAATTATGCCAGTTATTGCCTCATTGTGCCATGTCTCCACTGGAATGCTAGTTCAAACTTTTAGGTCAAAATGTTCTTCAGGGAAAAAAATAACACCAAATTTACAATAACTTCAGAAAATAGAGGAGGGATCCTCTATTGATAAAGCCATTATCAAAATAAATAAAAACAAAGAATAGGGCCTGGCACAATGACTCACACCTGTAATTCCAGCACTTTGGGAGGCTGTGGCAGGAGGATCACTTCAGGCCAGGAGTTCAAGACCATCCTGGGCAGCATAGCAAAACCCTGTCTCTACAAAAAATTTTAAAAATTAGCCAGGCATGGTGGCATGTGTCTGTAGTCCTAGCTACTCAGGAGGCTGAAGTAAGAGGATCACCTGAGCCCAGGAGTTCAGGGCTCCAATGAGCTATGATGACACCAATGTACTCCAGCCTTGGTGACAGGATGTCACCCCATCTCTTAAAAAACACAAAGAAGGAAACAAACAGAAATGGAAAGAGAAAAAAAACAGACACAGACCAATAGTCCTCATGGACATTGAACATCTGAGTCCAGCTGTAGATTAAAAGAATGATACATCATGACCAAGTAGAGTTTATACAAAAAGTGTAAGAATAGTTTAATATTCAAAAATCAGTCAATGTAATTCAATATATTAAAGAAGGACAAAAACCTTCTGATTATTTCAATAGATGCAGCAAATACATCTCACAAAAGTCAACACACATTCTCAACAGAAGTTCTAACTAAAAAAGAAGTATCTCAATTTGCTAAAGGGCATCTATGAAAAAAAAAACCCATAGCTAATGTAGTTAACAGTGAATATTGAATACTTTCCCTGTAAGATAGGAAACAAAGCAAGGATGCCCACTCTTGCACCTCTGTTTTTGTACTGGCAGTCCTAGCCATTGCAATAAGGCAATAAAAAAAACAAAAGGCATAAAGATCAGAAAAGAAGTAGTAAAACTGTCACTGTTCACAGATATTTTTTTCCATACCAAATAAAATCCTAAGGAATCTACAAAGCAACTACTAGAACTAATAAGTGAATTTAGCTAGGGTAAAATGTTAATATATAAAAATGAATTTTTTAATATACAGCAGCAAAAAGTTAAAAATGAAATTTTTAAAAATTCCATTTATATTAGTATCAAAAAACATAAAATTCTTGGGAATTAATTTAACGAAAGATGTGCAAGACTTCTACACTGAAAACCAAAAAACATTATTGAGAGAAAGTAAAGATGGCCCAATGAAATGGAGATATATACCGCGTTCACAAATTGGAAGATTCAGTATTTTTTATGATGTCAATTATGCACACATCAATTTATGCTTTCAATACAATCCCAGCATGTTTTTTTGATAAAAAATGAGAAGCTTATTTAAGAATTTACATGAAAATATAAAGAATCTTGATATCCAAACCAATATTGAAAAAGATGACTAAAATTGGAGGATTCACGCTACCTGACTTAGAGACTTGCTATAAGGCTACTGTAATCAAGTCAGTGTGGTACGAATTTAAGGATCAACATATAGATCAATGGAACAGGATAGGGGACCCAGAAATAGACCCACTCTTATATAGTTTTTTTTAGTTTAACAGACATCATACTGATCCAGTAAGGAAACCAAACATCTTTTTTAAAAAATGGGGCTGAAATAACCAAATATCCCCGTGGATAAAAAGGAACCCTTACCTTTACCTCACACCATACATAAAAATTAATTTGGATCATATAAATGCTAAATATAAATACTAAAACCACAAGGCTTTTAGAAGAAAACAGTGGAGAATATTTGCATAACTTGGAAGTAGACAAACATTTCTTAGACAAACAACAGGAAGCAATAATTATATCTATTTTTAAGTTTTAATAAATTAGAACTGATCTAAATTAAAAACTTCTCAACAAAAGATACCATTAAGAAAAGGAATAGGCAAGCCCCAGATGGGGTGAAAATATTCTCAAAACATATTTAACAAAGGGCTGATATTCAGGATAAAGAAGTCCTACAACTCAGTAATAAAGAGATAACAACCCAATTTAAAATATACAAAAGATTTGAGCAGACACTATACAAAAGAATATATACAAAGGGTCAATGAACACTTGAAAAAAAATCTCATCAGAGAAATTCAAATTAAAACTACAATGAGATACCCATTACATACCCACCAGAATGGCTAAAATTTAAAAAACACCACCAAAATTTGGCAAGGATGTAGAACAACCAGAAGTCTCATACATCGATCATGGGAATATAAAATGGCATAACCACTTTAAGAGAAGTTCTGGTGATGTCTTATAAAATTAAACATACACCTATCCTGTGGCCCAACAGTTTCATTCCCAGGTGTTTACCCAAGAGGAATAACATTCGTTTACAAAAAGGCTTGTATAAGAATGTTCATTACAGCTATAATAGATCCAAACTGGAAATAACCCAGAAGTCCTTCAAGAGGAAAATAAACAAAGAAACTATGGGATACTATTCAGCCCTGAAAAAGAAATAAACTACTGACACAAGCAACAATATGGATAATTCTCAAAAATGTTACGCTGTGTAAAAGAAGTTAGACACAAGAGAGCATAAACAGTATGATTCCATTTATATGAAGGTCTAGAACAGGCAAAATTAACCTACGATGGAAAAAACATCACCACAGTGTTTGCCCCTGTGGGGGTGGAAATTAGTTGGAAAAGTACATGAGGAAACTTTCTGGGAGTGATGGTGATGTTCTATATCTTGACAGGGGTTGGGTTACACAGGCATATGCATTTGTCAGAACTCATTGAATGGACATTTAAGATTTGTGTACTTTCCTGTATGTAAATGTTATGAAACAACCACACTCAATGTACAGCACGGTGACTATAGTGAAAAATAACATATACTTGAAATTTGCTAGGAGAGTAGATTTCAAGTGTTCTTACCAAAAAATAAAAAAGTAACAATATGAGGTGATGAATATTTTAATTAGCTTGACTGTGGTAATCATTTCACAATGTATGCATATATCAAAACATCATGTTGTACACCTTAAATATATAACATTTTTATTTATCAATAGTACCTCAGTAAAGCTGGGGGGTGGGGAAGAAACAACCATATATAAAATTGAACTTTAGTTAATGCTAACTTTGCTGATGTAGGGGAAAAGTACACTAATGTCTGAAATTTACTTTGAAATGCATCCGAAAATAAAATGGAGTAATGGATGGATAGATGGTTGGATACATGATAAAGCAAATAAAATGTTTGTTTAGAATCTAGGTGACAAGAATATGAGTGTTCACTGTAAAATTCTTTCAACTTTGTAGTATATTTAAAATTTTTCATAAAAGATGTTAAGAAAAAAAGTTTAAAAAAAATCTTTCATTGAGTAGAGGATGAGAAAAAAAAAGAAAACATCCCTAAAACCATAAGTTACCTAAGTGCCATGTCAACAATAATATCTGATGTTTGTAGGACCTGCTACAGTTATGCTATCACACATACTCTACCGTGGACCCACAGAATATACCCCTTTAGCACAAGAAAGGCATATATTAGCATCTCTCTTTTTACAGATGAAAAAGCTAAGGCAAAGAGATCAATGTGCTCAAAGTCAAACACAGTATCCATTCCTGCCCTCCTCTGGCCTTTCTCCCCATTGCAGCCAAAGTACCCTTTCTACCTGCTACACATATGCATATCATTGCTTAAAAATCCTTCAATGGCTTCCCACTGCTGCTAGAAGAAAGCCCAAAATATTTAATGTGATTTATAAGCCCTGCACAATCTGGCAAGCCAGTCTCAGCAAGAGCTTGCATCTCTGTGCTGTGATCATACTGGCTTTTTCATAGTTCCTCCTGCACACTAGGTTCTTTACCACCTCAGGACCTTTGCATATGCTCTTTCTATAACAATTTCCACAATTAAGTTAAACCCTTTTTTTCTTCAGGTCTTAGCTTAAACATCACTTCTTAAGAGAAGCCCTTCCCTCCTTCTCCCCTCCCCTACCACTTCTCAGGCCAGATCAGGACTGCCTGTTTTACCCACTCGTGGCACCAGCTCCCATCTAGGCTTGCTCATCTCAGCAGATGGCACAGCCATCCATCCAGTTGTTCAGGTGGAAACCTGGGAGTCACTCTTGCCTCCTCTCTTTCTCTTGCACCCAACATCTAATATATCAGCAAATTACGTTGTCTCTACTTTCAAAAATTCTCTGACTATATCCTATATCCTCACTACCTTAGACCACTATCTCCTCACCTGAACCACTTACCTGGTCTCCAAACTAGTCCCCTGCTTCCATTCTTACCTCCCATGACCTACTTTCAACACAGAGACCAGAGTGTTCCTTTTTTAAAAATCCTTTATTTTTTATTAAAAATTATTTTATGTTAGAAAGAACACCTAACATGAGATCTACCCTCTTACATTTTGGTGCACAATGCATTACTGCTGACTGTAGGCACAATGTACAGCAGATCTCTAAGCCTTATTCATCTTTCTTAACTGAAACTTTATGCCCATTGAGTAGGAACTGCCCACTTCCCAGTGCACTCTGATTCTGTGATAGGACTGGAGAGCGATCCTTTCAAGCACAAGTTAAAGCGTGTTGCTCCTCGCTCCAGTGGCGCCTTGTTTCATTCATAAAAGCCAAACTCTTACGATGACCCACAGGGCTCCACCCAGCCTGGCTCCCGCTGCCTCTTCCGTCTCCCTCCTACCCCTCTTTTCCCTGCTCATTCTGCTCCAGCCCCATTAGTCTGTTCCCCAAATACACGAGGCATTTTCCTGACTTAGAGACTTTGCATTGGCTGCTCCCTCTGCCTGGAATGTTCTTTCCATAAATTGCTGCTTGGATCACTCTCTCACTCTGTTCAGGTTTTGTTCAAATATTACTTCCTCAGAAATGCTGTCCTTGCCTGTGCTATCTAAAATACCACCTCCAGTCACTCTCTATCTCCTTGACTACTTGATTAATTCTCATAGCATTTAGAACTAAGTGATATTAAATTACATCATCAGTTTTCTTATTGGTTAATTTGCTTATTTTCTCCGTCCTCAAGGAGAACGTAAGTTCCATGAGTGGCAGGATTTGCTGTTTTGTTAACCACTGTATTCTCAGTACCTAGTAATCACTCTACAAGTATTTGTTGTATGAATGAATGTTATATAAGTCTCTCTGTACTTTTTCTTCATAGCACTTAGCAGTTTACAATTACAAATTTCTTATTCATGTTGGCCTCCCCGATAGACTGTAAGCCCCATAAGGGCAGAAATTTTGCCACCAGTTAAGGCCTAAATATCTAGCCACAGAGTGGGCTTAAAATTATTTGTTAGCTAAAATGAGTGAACGGATGAATGAAGGCATGAACAGCAAAGGAACAAGTAGTGCTCTCTGGAGCTACAACTGGAACCTAACAATATAATACTTCCACGGACGAACATGCACAGGGGACAAAAAGAAAGTGAGATTTGGGCTCACTTTAGGACCTTACCTTTCTGCTTGATTAGAAAAAGTAGTGCTGGAAGCCAATCTAGAAATAAAGTAAACAGAGTCACATAAATATCTTAGGTTTTCATGATGAAATGCATTAGTGTTGCAGTGGGACCTGTTGCAGCTCAGGTTTAGATGGGGAGACATGTACAACCGTTGACAATTCCCTTGACCAGGGACAGAGGGCCCATGAAGTAGTCAGTCCCCAGGGTGAACTTACTCCCTGAGACCTGTCTGTGTCAAGTCAGGTATTTTCAGGGAGAGGCACGCAGATAAAGTTGGTTTTCTGCCACACGGCCAATCTACATCACGGCATCTGCAGCCAGGTTAGACAATTATCAGAGCAACATTTGACCCAGCCCATCTCCATAGTAATTCAAGTCAGAATTTGTTTCCTTGTATACAACCTCCGAAAGCTAACTACAAACAAACGGCAAATTATAAAAGCCTCTATAAGATGGTAAAATTGATAACAGGAATATTTGTCAGCTAACTGTTGGGTTGAAATGAGGAAAGGGAAATCTTTTATATTGAGAAATCTATTGGTTAAGTAATCAATATAAAATATGTAATTTCTGAAAAGTATAATTATACAGTTCTGTATCCATGGAAATATTCTATATTACCATGTAGAAAGAGAATGTACTAAATTGGTTGGTTTAGAAGAACATGTCTTGATCAGTAAGATGCTGAAGAAGCAAATAAGGAGAATGCTGCACATTTATTTACTTTATTAAGACTACAAGCATAAGAGTGAACTGAGCCAAGAACCCATTTGGAGAGAAATAGAGGGTCTGGCAACCACTAACATCAGACACCATTCCCAGGTGCTTTGTTTATGGGCCCTCTCAATCCAATGACACTAAAACGAGTAGATAAGCATTGGCGAATGAACAAACAGTAATCAAGGGTGCAGCAAATGTGATCTTAAAGGCCGCACCTTGAAAAAGGGATAGGTAAAGTTTAAGAGGAATCCAGTTAGACAGGAAAGTGCGAGATCACATGAAAAAGCATGGGTGATGAATGAAAGGGTTATGCTGAGCTTACAAACTCCTAGAACACCCTGGGAATGGTTCCTGTGGTCATAACTAACATAAATAAACTAAATGTTTGTAAATCCACATCACCTCATCTGTTCTTTGTGGTGGAATTGAAGCATGCAAGGAAGCCCTGAATTAGGTGACTGTTCACTCTGTTTTCTTGGTGCTTTGGTGATTAGGCTGAAGTTGCTTAGAATTGAGGCAGCTTGCATTAAATGCACTACCTGTCTCTTTCTAGTCTTCCCAAAGGAGGTAGAGATTTAAATACATGTGTAGGTAATTACACAGAAATGTATCTGCTACATTTTTCCCTTGCTTTTCTTCAAAGCTCATCTGTTTCCATCCTAATAGTTGATAATGCTTGAACATGGATTACTCTTGCTTATGTTAAAACAAACAAAAAACTAAAACAAATTCCTCTATATATCTATAACAACTTAGGTCAGCTGTTTCAAAGAGATAGTAACAGATCAGAACAATAACTCCATCTGTTCCTAAACTAAAAAGTATGAGGGTAAGAATTGTGACCTTGCGTCAACAAAACCCTCAGCTCCCCAAGTATTGCTGATAGCGGATACAACCTTTATTCCACAATTATGATTAGGTCAAAATCAAGGGCTTAAATGAAATAATTCATCTTTTCTTATCTCTCCACCTCCCCATATTCTTCACTTACTTTGCACATTGGCAACTTCAAAGTTTAAAGGTGGAATGGTTAGACGTGCCTTTATACCATCTCTGACGATATGACTCCTAAGGATACTACAAAAAAACTGGGAGGGATAAGGGAGTCATATACTTTGGGGATGAAGGAGTTTATATTAAATTTTAGCTCCATTAAGATTCATTCTCTTTCCCTCCCTCAGATGCCAGGAATTTACAGAATCCAGTTCATGTCCTATCTCCTCCTTATAGACCTTTCCTAAGAAATCTTTGCCATCCTAAACTTGTGTATGAGACTTAGCACTCCTACCACTCATTACGGCACTTAATTGTGCCCCGTCTTGCACGGCTATGCAGTGATTCCCTACAGTAACTTTCTTCTTTGGCAACTAAGCCACAGAGTACAGGAGGGCAAGAGCGTGGTCAAATGCCTGCAGCTTAAAGGACCCAATGCTATGTTAGCACAGACTGTAAACTTAATAAATTTATGTGTCATTTAATTCAATCCTCCCTTATAAATTGTGCATGCTAGGACTACAGTTTGTTACTGAATGTGAAGTTTATTCACATCCATGAAATACATCATTTTTCTTCTAATGTCCTACCTACTAAATAGAATTTTCTTAACATGAACACCCTCAAAGCAGCTAAGCTTAATCTCCCCTCAGTCCGGCTGAAGGGTCCTGTTCCCCAAATGTGTACATCCTTCCTTTATCTGAGTCAGAAATGTAAATCTGCTATACTACCATGTCCCCCTCAGATGACAATGTCTCAAGTTTCACAGTCAATCAAGGTGCCCTTGAAATTACAAAATGCCTAGAGAATCCATCTCAAAATAGATAAAGAGACATAATAATAATAGCTAATACTTACTAATTGCTTACTATGAGTGACTGACAGTTCTGAGCACTGGTACAGACTTTAGCTCATATAGTAACAGAACAACAGTAGAGTTTTCTTAGTGCGGTTTCCCCTGGCTTCGCTCTGGCATTATGACTCATGGCCCTGCACAGCTGGAGAACTCAATCGAAAGCTCAGTCCAGTTGGTTTTCAAAGCTAATCTGAGTTGATCCTATATATAACAAGCATCTACAAGGTGACTGAAGGTTTCACTTTTGAACTGGCCATTGTTACTTTGAGATGTAGATTGAACAAGGAACCTTCCTTCCAAACAAAACAGAAGCCACACTCACCGCCCCACAGACTGCATGATATCCAGCAGCAACGGGGCTGCCAAGTCCGGGCTCAAGTGGATGAACGTGGAGAGGACCACGATGGCCAGCCCGAGTGTTTCTTCATCATATTCTTCAAGAATGGCCCCACAGTCATGGCATCTGCAGAGGAAACAGAGCAATGGGTTCCATGAAAGAAACCACAGTTTCAAGACATAACAGACACAGCCATTTCTAGTGAGTCTTGGGAAAGGCTTCAGAAGGAGATGAGTGGCCCCATTCTGACAATAAGTGGGAGACTCCAATGCCACCATCGCCATAGACACAGAGATAGTCTGGGATCACGGAGTTTCTTTGCCTACTGAAAACAGTCTTCAGTTCACAAGCACCTGGCCTACGCCTGAGTTCTTGCTCCCTTTTAGAATGAGTGCCAGTTGGATTGACTATGGACTATGGTTGATGGATTTTATACATCAGAAATTATTGCTAGGGATAGTCAGTAACTAGATTTTTTTCATTTGTCAAAATTAGAAATGAAAACTGCCTAGATGCAAATGGAAGCTTTCAATAAAATGCTCTATTTGTGGGTAAGAGACAGGGTAGTCAAGTCAACAGAACAATCTAGAAAGCCTGGGGAGTCTGGGTGGAGTCTCCTCTCTATCACTATTTTAGATCTTTTTTGTGAACTCACCAGGCCTTCCTACACACAAACAATGGCACCTGCTCTTAAGTAACTTACAACTTATTGCTCTTTGTAGTGTCCTAATTTGGATCCATTTACTTCAACTCAACCAAAGCCAGCTTTATAAAGCGAGCAGCTTTATAAAGAAAAGGGGAAGTCTACTGGGCATGGCAAGGGAAACAACTACTACAATTGCTGCTGTGACCTTTCCATCTGAAACTTCCTAAATATAAGCAAAAAAAAAAGATAAATTTCTTACAAGTTGACATTTTAAAATATAGGGTTCACATTTGAAATCATAAAAGAAAGGAAATAGAATGCCCACACAGGCAACCGGAAAGACTCTTGGTTGGGTGCAGGTGGGAATTACACCAAAAGAGGAGCCAGGGAGAGCCTCCCACAGGCAGCTCAGTGTGTCCCATGTGCACACTGCAAGGCAGCCGTGCAGGACAGCCACCTTCCCTTCTGTAGTCACGACTGTCAGCTCCTCACTGAATGAGGAGTGAGGGCCAGCTGCATGGACACCCACACCAGCCCCTTCCACCTCACCCTCCTCACCCAGTTTGTCAATTTGGTCACCTTTACCAGGAAACCTTCCTAGTCCAAGGGGATCTCTCCAAACTTGACATCCTACAATGTCTTATTCTTTATCATATTCACTGAATAAGTATCTATGTGCCAGACAATATACTAGAAGCTTAGAGCATAAAATACAGAAGAAATGGCCCTAGTTCCTAAGAAGCTCACAAACTGTTACAGAACATGTAAGTATAAACAAATAATTAAAATACAATGTGGTAAGCCCTAGAATAGGGAGATGTACCAAATGCTATGGAAACTTGAACAATGGCATGACTAATTCTGCCTAGTGAAATCAGGGAAACTCTGCCTTAAGCCGGGTCTTGAGGCATGAATTGGAGTTCACCAAGCAGAGAAAGTACAAAGAGAAGGGTACATATGAAATCACAGTAAAGAGAATACATAGGCATGCTCTGGAAAAGGTAGGGGAGCTGGGGAAAGAGCCCCTGGTGAGGAGTGGTAAGGCCAGACCTTCATAACGTAAAAGGCCTTATCTAATAAGCTAAGGTATTTGGACTTTATCCTAGAAGAAAGCTGGAGATCTTGAAGGCTGCCAGGCTGAGAGGTGACATACCCAATTTGAGATTCAGAGAGCAGATTCTGCTGGCAGGATGGAATAAGAATTGAGGCTCATCCTTCTTCCCATCCTAACAGTTTGAAGCTTCTGGTTGAGGGATTTTATTGGTGCGAAATTACTGCTAGGGATAATGAGTCAGTGATATTGTTTGCATTTGTTCAAATTAAAAAAGGAAAACGCCTAAGCATAAATGGAAGCTGTTCATACAATACGGCATTGTGCACACCAACACTATGGCTACCATAGGACCAAACTCTAATTCTGTAAACACAGTAAAGAAAATAACCCGTGAGAGCTTACTTGTCCGTCATCACCGTGGGCTGTTCGTCAGTGAATTCTTCGGGTGCAGGCACAAACATACTGACTATGCTGGGTGCTGACAGCAGGCTGGATTTGGTGGCACCTAGGTAAGCAGCCAAGGGACAACCAGTGAATAAATACCAGCTTCTGGGGGGCCGGAAAGGCCCCGTTCTCTTA
The DNA here is from genome assembly GCF_041146395.1 of Eulemur rufifrons. NCBI lineage: Eukaryota > Metazoa > Chordata > Mammalia > Primates > Lemuridae > Eulemur > Eulemur rufifrons. The sequence goes on along the minus strand of NC_090984.1, from coordinate 116,458,814 downwards.
CAAACCCTCCAAAGATCACATTTCCAGGAACGCGACTTGACATCCCAATTGTATTGTGAAAAACCCTCAATAGCAAAATGAAGTCAAGAAAGATTGTGATTAGTTTCTGTTTATATGCTTTTAAGAGCTAGAATTCTATCTGTCGCTTTGCTTCCTGACTCTGGAAAAAAGAGTTCAGGTGTGCCAACAGGGTACAAGGACAAAGATGAAAAACAAAGGGGGAGATCTACTCAAGGGTACCCTAAGTGAGCTACAACCCTTATTTTCTAGGCACAAACAGAAGCTGCCCATACAATATGCATTTCCAAAATCACAGATGCATCTCAATATTTAAAGTATTGCTAATTGGGGAAGGGAATAAGATCCCAGAACTCCACACACTTACGCAAGGGTAAATATTTGAGTTAAGAAATATCAGTGCCATTTTTCTACCCTGAAAATCAATATCAGAATTACCAAAACAAAAAGACTTCATCTTTCAAATTGAAGTCTTTATGAATGAAATATCAAGTGTTTTGAAAGCACCAACCAGTGACTCATTCTGCTTTAGCCAGTTGACACCACAGTGTTTAAAACTTTGGGTTTTGATGTCTTCAAACACGCTCCAGTGGTGAGTAAATCAGTCTGGAGAGTCAGGAGGGCTGTTCTCCATTAGGACGGCCTCCAGTGCTGGACAGATTCCCTGGGAACTACGGAAATGAGGCACTCCAAGAAGAATCCCAGAGTTACAATCCAGAATAATGCCATGTTCTACAAAGCAATAACAAACTCCGAGTTCCTCAAATAGGAAGGAAGGCAGAAGAACTCAGTGGTCATTAAATAATCTGTTTCTCAGCAAGGAACTGGTAACGTGGTGCTGGGGGAAGAAAAGCCTGTATGATCTTTCCTTAAATAGATGGAAAATGGTTCAGAGAATTCGTTTCTAAAGGAACCGAGATAAAATATTTAGAAACCTAGCCAAGTGGGCACTGTGTTTCAATCTGAGAGGAAAAATTGTATTATGTCTTTGAAAAGTCAAGATGCTTCTAATACTGCAGACTCCCTTGCCTGGTTCAAAGGTTACAAAATGTATTTCTAAGAAGCAGAAGACCTGCAAACCCAACTGGCAAAGGAAAATATCTGAAAATATCTTTATGTCATTTCCTAAACTCCCAAAAGGGAATCCAAATTGTCCTACTATATCTGTCAGCTGTATCTGAGATAACATTCCTGAGCATACCTAAGGATGTCATTGACAAAGATCCCCGATTGTTTCATAGAAATATTGTTTTGAATGGAAGCAACAGTATTACAAACATAGGTGTAAAATTATTAGTAGTAGAAAAAGCAAGAACTGGGCCAAGATAAATGAAAACACAATTGATTATTAAATAGTATGATAAGCACCATGAAGTTGCTTCCAGAAACCAAAACACAGTTTAAATCCAGTACTCCATATGTTTTTGAGCATCGACAGACCACATCAACTAGATGTCAAAATGCCTGTGCTAAAAGTGGAAAAATTAAACCCATAAGATATATGGTGATATGTACACAGACTTACTAGAAACACAAGAAATTTGATTTAAAAAAAAAACAACGACTCTGAGTCAAGGGTTTCAGAAGATTATTGCCACTTACGCTTATATACTAATCACAAGGTCAAGGAAAGGGAGGGATTCAAAGTCAGTTTAATGGTTTCAAACCAATTATTACCTAATACGAATGCCAAGAAAGAAGTATTTTTGACAAGAGCATTGTGAAGTTGTTTTTCTGTGTGACAACATGGAATGCATGACGCAATATTGATGGCGGTCATCTGTGAAGGGAGATGGGTGATGTTTCGGGCATTGGCCCCCACAGGGCAACATTAGCTCAGTCAATGGATTCCTAAATACTGCTGCTGACGTGGGAGCACAGAATAGGTACAAGGAGAAGGTGGGAAATGCAAAAAGGAAGCCACAGACCTCAGCCACCTTCTGTTACAGCAGAATCATAAGTCTACAACGTCAAAGGGAGTCCCCAACATCCCCCAGTTGTTGCCAACACTTCTGATGCCACTGCTACTGGTTCCCCTTTGGAATGCCCAGTGTGCACCTTGTACGGAACTAGAAGCAGAAACAGAGGGTCTTCTGGAACGTGCATAAGGAAGGGCCCACATCCAAAGCTCCACTTCGAAGCTGGAGATCTTGACAAAATCCCCTTTGGGAGCCTTGGAGATAGAAGAACTATAAAGGTGTTTGCATCAGTCCCCACCTGCACCAACGGACTCTTCAGTTTACCGTGAGAGAGACCAACTTCCCACCTTTGTTCCCATAACCTCACTCCACTTTTGCTGCTACTGTGTCACTAGATCATGAACAAGCACCCAAGATCTGTTGGACTACCCTGACTTCTACTCATCAAAGCTTTTCCTAGCCCCAAAGATGAGAAGAGTCTTACCTCATCTGATACAGGGACTAAAAACTGCCACTCATTACCAAAGAAGTGTCAGTAAAAGCTGGAGATAAATATCTCCTCATTCCTTGGGAAAATTAGAAGACTGATGTGGTCTAGAAAAATAGGTCTGCTTGATTTAAGAGACTAGTTATGAGATGTGATCATAATTCTTTTTTTTTTTTTTTTAACCAATGATAGGTTAACTTGCCTTCTGAATTACAAAAGAACAAAAATAATGATTAACTAGTTTGGTAGTTAAAATTCATGGGACGAATTCTGAAAATAAATATTCTGCTCTTAGAGCAGATTTATGCTCAGCTTGCTTTCATGAGCAGCATAAGGTCAAGTGGATATTGGCAATGTTCACTTCAGATAGCTGAAAAGAGGCTCTTCACCCATGACCTCAACATTCTAGAAGACATACAGATAAGTTGGACCAAGCCCAGAAAAGTAGGTACAGGATGACATGGAAACTGATACGTATGAGGGGGAATACTAAAGGACCCAGGAGTGTCTGGGCTACAAAAGACTGAGGGAATTAAGCAATGGGTGGCTATTTTCAAATGTCCAAAAAATTATGTGAGAGAGATTAGACTTATTTCGTTTGGCTCCAAGGGTTAGAATGTCACTGTAAGGAAGAACTGTCGGTCATGTTCAAAGATGAGATGTCATGAGTTCCCAGTCCCTGGAGTGTTTGAGCGAAGGTTGGCCCCACTCACGGAGCTGCTAAAGAAGAGGCTGTAGCAGCTGCTGGGTGACCAGATGGTGGCCATGTCTGGTCTCTTTCAGCTCTTACAGTCTGAGACTCTGTGACTCAACTAACCTCTCATTCTCAACGGCTGTCCCTCCAGGTCAGGGTTTAGGCACGTTGACACATTACATTGACGTTTCCCAGGCTGTATCTGTTCTGTGGATAAACAGAGCATTTCAGTCTTCAGTGTGATCAGCTCAACACAATTCAGAATACAAAGAATTTAACCAGTCATCTCTGAGGGCCATGTTGGGGGGTCATTGTTACTATTGATTATTAACATTTACAGGACACTTTCTAGATTTTAGGGTAGGGTTGCTTGGGGTTTCGCTACCAACCTGAGGTTCAATTCTATGAAATGCAACTAAAAGCAGGAGAGCATCTAAAACCATCCCCCAAAAAGTCCAGACCACCCCCCAACCCCCCCCAAAAATCTCATATCTCCTGACAGAAAATGAAAGGCTAATGTCATGGCCATGAAAGAAATGTTTTATGCAAATCAGTAAATACATAAGTGATCATTTGGGGAAATGGCCAGAAAAGGTCACAGAGAAAACATGTGGGACTGGTAGAAGGAAATGGCAGGCGTCGGACTGCGGGATGGGGGTGAGGGGCGGGGTAGAAATGGAGGAGTGGTGCTTCAAAACCACGTGCTCACACGAAAGATGAGGCAGAGGAGCAAGTCATCCCGATGCGCACGGATGGAGGAGAGGCAGGCACGCTATGAGTGAGCTGGTGCACGCGGAGGTGGACAGACCATGACCCGTGTTTTGGGCTGCCTTTCTCAGTGTGCCTGCGTGGCCAGATTTGTTCTTGTGGAGACGAGCGAGTCCCTGCACCAACGTGTGGTTTAGAGTGACATGCCACCTGACACTGTGCTGCACAGTCATAGGCTCTCCTCTGGGCTTGGATTTGGGGAGTCCTTTTTTCATGGCACTAATAAAAATGAGAATATTGAGATGAACTTCTAATAGGACTTGGGGACTAGAGGACCAACTTGGAGGATGGAAAACAAGCCCAGAAAAACTCAGGTGGGAAGAAATTCAGACAGCACGTAAGTGGGAAGTATTAAATGAGAAACCAGGGCCAGGCGAGGTATTTCACGCTTGTAATCCTAGCACTCTGGGAGGCCGAGGCGGGAGAATCACTGGAGGTCAGTAGTTCGAGACCAGCCTGAGCAAGAGCAAGACCCCTGTCACTACTAAAAATAGAAAAACTTAGCTGGGCGTGGTGGTATGCACCTGTAGTCCCAGCTACTTGAGAGGCTGAGGCAGGAAGATCTCTTAAGCTCAGATGTTTGAGGTTGTAGTAAGCTACGATGACCCCACTGCACTCTAGCCAGGGTGACAGAGAAAGACTCTGTCTCAAAAAAAAAAAAGAAAAGAAAGAAAAGAAAAGAAAAGAAACAAAACTAGGGTGACATGAATAAGGTTGAAGTTTGGTTGAAAAGTGAAAAATTCAGTATTTGGCATCGTGTAGATTTTTTTCAGATTCTAATTTGGATTGGAAATTGAGATCAATTTGCCTTTTTATAACTACTGAGTTAATCAAACTAGATTGTAATTATAGTCACAATCTCAAATGGTTAACTTAGGCTGAGCTATTTGCTGCAGAAAACAATAGTATGGTAAAATAATCTTCAGAGCCCCAGATCAGCCTAACAGAAGCTGGGCATTTAATTATCAGAGACCTCACCAAACAAAAGCTGCCATTCTTGGTTCCTCATGTAGCTTCATCTCAGTAAAGAGAGAAGCACGGTCCTCTTGGGTGCGGACAGAAAAACTTTGCTCAAGCCCTATAAACTCTTGAGGTTAGCTATTAGTATCTAGTGTCTTTCTCCTCTTTTTTTGCCTGTTGGTTTTTGGTTCTTCACTGCTCACTACTATACATCACTAAAATGAACAGAAAACACTAAACCTTTAAAATGTTAAGAACCCTTATAAAGTCCAGGAGAGTTGAAACTATCTGTTAAATATGAGATTGGGTGTGGAGTGTGAGATTTAGTTATCTAGGCGCGTGCTCTCTCTCTCTCTCTCTCTCTCTCTTTAAGAATAATGAGAACACATAAGCTGACATACTATGGCTCTGAAAAAAATAACAGTATCACAGGATTTTGGTTTGGTGGACATTGTAATTCATAATCATAAGGAAGAATATTAAAATAATCTCATATAACGGTAGCCAGAAAGTGCTAATCCAAATACTAAGAGCCTGATCCAAGTGTTGGCCCCCAGAGCCTATCACAATAATAAACTCTTGTATTTTCATAGTGCAAGGATGTTTCAAAGTGCTTTCACATATATAATCTCATAACTCAAATGACCCATTTAATTAAAGAAGAACAAAAAGGAAAGGCAGGCACTTAAAAGAGGATTGCGGCAGTACTACAGGCTTGAGAAGGTAGTACGTGTGCAGAACGTGGTAATAGCAGAGTTTACAAAATGCACAGTGGTAGTGTTTAAAATAGACACGTCAAGGCAGGGCAGTTGATTCTTACTTTGAAGCTGAGGTTAGGTGCAGTTCCACCTTACGAGCATCGGGGTGCACCGCTGCTACCTGGGAACCCTGCTGGCTAAAACCCAGAACCCCTATTCCCAAACCTGCTGGCAGATCACAACATCACTAAGCTGACATTTACTATTACTATTGTTATTACTATTAATATTCCCTTATTTTGGGGGTACTTTAGAGTTTATAAAACAGAGAATATTGGTAATCTTTTTTTTTAATTTGCACCATGAAATCATAGTTCCATTCCCTCCTCCCCAGATTGATAGCCTCATACCTGGAATCTGGGTCTTGGAGAGAAAAAGAGTTGGGCCAGCCTAGGTGGAAGAATGTGTCACTCTAGAACACTTGGAAAGTTTAAATAGACTTATTAATTGCCTTGTTTTTTGTTTTTTTTTTTTTTTTAATTATTTGAACCAAGGAACAGGAGAGGACATCTATTCCTTAACAAGGGAGCAGAGTGGACACAGAGAAAGTGGCATTAGCTAATCTGAGAGATAAAACAAGAAGAAAAACTCGACCCACCAGTGTCCCAGTTGCTGATGTTATGGGGGGCGCTAGACTGATGTTCCAGCTGGCGCTTCATTAACTGGCCCATTGTCAGAACTCCCAGGGATCCCCTTTTCATCTGCCTATACTGAGCTATATGGAGGAAATTAGGAGATGATTACTAGGGGAAATAAATGTCCACAGCACACAAAGGCTCCACACATCCATACAGAATCTTAATCGAACCCTCATTGGCTAGTCATAATTTTCGGTACATCGTACGCTCCTGTCCACATGAAAAACTAACGCGCTCTGCTGTCCCGGGGCCTCGTTCGCACAGCGAGGGCAATAACAGTGCCCATTAGCACTGATCTGTAGTCCGGAAATATTTTTCCCAGTTCCAACTAAATAAAATATTATTTTCATTTACTTTTTATCTTATATACTCTGCTGTGTTCCAAAAAGGATTTAAGACAGATAATGCTATTTTGAGTTTATGTAATAGCTTAACTTTCTTTAATGGAGCTTGTGCGTACATAGTTTCAGTTTTCGTCATATCCCCATGAGGTCCCCGCATATGTGTGTATGATGTGCGTGTGTATGTGTGCTCGTGTAGTTTAGAGTAGGATGACATATATCAACCCCAATTTTCAGACAGAGAAACTGAGGCAAATGAAATTATGTTACTTGGAACCAACCAGCAACTGAGGTGGTTGGTTCCTAAAACCAAAACATAGCAACTCCAAAGTCAAGGCTGTTTTCAATCTCTATATGAGCCTCTGCCTACTGTTTGAAAACTGTGGATCAAATTACATTCCACAAGGATACTCTAGTGCATGTCCTTGTTTTAGAAAACAGTGGTAACATTTCTATCCTACAATTAAGCATTGACAAATATCCCACCAGTGAAATGTCGAGTTATCAGTAGTTCCAAACCAGAAAACAATGAGAAGCGCTTCTGCCAGTAGATGGCTGAGTTAGAAGCAGCTCACCTTCTCTGCTCCTATTCTGCTGTGAGTGCTCTACCCAACCCTACCCACCAGCCCAATGTGAGAGCCCAACATCACTGATGCAGCTTTTCTACATGACCCCAAACACCTGGATACTTGACCACTTGTGGTTTTCACTCTCTTGTAAGGACAATTTCAGAAACCAAAGCTACGAACTACATGCCCTAGAAGGGGATGGTAGAAACCGGAGTGACTGTATGGCCCCTCGAAACCCTTCAATGTTATGCACAGGTTTCACAATCATGGTACCAAGGCAGCAACCTGGCGTGATGTGAAATCAATTATAACATCATTTTTAATGTAATTAGCATGCTGTTTGATTAATGGCGGTCAAGGCATGTTTAGCCACAAAATAATCAGCTGATAAACTGATCAAAAGAGAAGACTGTGATGGGAATTCCTGTGTCTTGGAGCGCATATTAACGTAATTCATAGAAATGACAATTCAACCTGTTATTAGTCAGCTCTGATTTTTGTTGCCAATTGGTAAAATTTACAATTTTATGACTCACTTGAAAAGTGCAGCTTCAAGTAAAATTCAAGAGCAGAAATTTTTTAAAAGATTTGACAAATTTAAAAATTAGCAGCATCTAGCGGACTCAAAGAAGGATTTAAAACCTCTAGTGTTTCAATAGTTTCTTCAATTCTCAGTTGTTTTTAAAGACAACAGAATTCCCTGAGAGTAAAAACTCTTAATGTTTAGCTCAGTGTGTAAGGCACCTGGCATTATGCTTCCAAGAGCACACCACCAAGAGCTATAGAACGCATGCTTTTAACGGCAAGGAAGAGAAAAATGGAAACCTAATGACATGCTAAACTAAATGCAGAAAGGCTAAGATTTAGTCATGATGTTGGGATCATGATACACTTGATCAATTTACTTTATGGTACATTTAATTAGCACTAGAGTCCCGCCAACTTAATCATCCTATCTCAAATTATACCCTAATTCATTATCGTTTTTTTAGATGACTCATGCAAATTATGAAGAAAAGATACACTTTCATGATTTTAGTATGTAGACTTAAAAATGGGCATTTGATCATGTTATCAAAGAGATTTTTATGATAAAAGAAGAACAGTTAGATTCAGAACTAGCTGCTTTTCTTTGCTACCACATATAACGGTCACTTGGAAGCTATTTCTTAGAATCTCCATAATCTTTATTACAATTGAATTTGAATTATTCTGAGGCAGTGTGGCACATTAAAAAAGAACAAGGGCTCGAAAGTCTAACAGACCTAGCATGGTTTCCTGTCTCTGTCACTGAGTAGCCATATGACTTTAGGCAAGTCACTCAGCCTCTCTGAACCTCAGCTTCCCAGTCTATGAAATGGGGTCAACAGTATCTGCCATGCAGTGCTGATGGAAGGACTGAATCAGATAACAATGTGTGTGAGCCACTTAGCACAGTGCCTGACACATGGTAGGTGTCAAATAAATGGCAGCTATAATTACTATTATGATTGCAAACTCATGGAGAACAGGGGTGTTTATTCCTCTTTGATCCCCAGTGCCAAGCACAGTGCCTGGCATCCAGCAGACACTTCATAAATGGTTGCTAAATGAATGAATGCATGAATGAATGATGAAGATGATGGTGTTCCATACTACCAGTCCAGCATTTAAGTTAAAATCTTTATCTGGTTTTTCAGGATCATCCTCATTTCAAAAGGTGGTCAAATGAAAATTAAATAGCTTTTCCGGTATTGTCCCCATGGAACACAAAATGTGTCAGCACACGTGACAAAGGTTCACAGAAGTTTCACCTCTGTATCTCTGATTCCTGTTAAGAATGTCCCAAGCTAAGTCTCTTAATTGACCCCAGAGCCAAGTGGACACCCTTTTGGAACTTCAGTGGAACCCAAGCTACTCGTGGACAAAAATCTCAGACCCAGAAACAGAAGGCAGTTGCAAAATACTTGCCTCCTATAGGTCCTGTAAAATGTCATGCCATTTTTATTTTCCAATGCAAAAGGGCTAGATCCAGTCATGATATATGATAACATTTATTTTATGATAACCTAGAACAAATTTTATCAATGATAGAGGTGATTCAAATTACATAAGGGTGCTCTATGTAAAACTCTGCCATAAACAATGCTTTTCACGTGTCCCAAAACCAGTTCCGTGTTTTATTTTCAGGCTGGTAACATATAATTTTTATTTTATTGAATGATAAAATTCAGTGACTGTTCCTTAACAAATTAGGATCCTTGGCCAATCAGTAACCATAGTGATTTATCAAACATTTGAGATATGAACAAAAGTGGGCCATACTACACCTCAGGGTCTCTGAGAGCATACAACATAATGTCACCCAGGAAGCTAACACAACATTAAAGAAAGCAAACCAAGATTGTGAAAATTAAAAACAAGGCAGCAGAGAGTGTTCCAAAATCAAGGTACAGGTGCCGTGATCACCAGAGGGAACCTTACTTGATATTGAGGAATGGCTGCTTGTTTCTGGCACACCTGCTTCTAACGTAGGCGCAGATGAGGATTCTCGTGGCATTTCCAAAGTTGAAAGCCCTTTAGTAGAGGCATCTACAAACAGAAATATTATTGAAAACTCAGGACATTGATTAAAAACAAGTTCAAGAACCTTTTCCATATCTTTTTCCCTCTTGCCTACTATACCCATTGAAATCTTTATGCATTTTCTGGCTCTAATAATTACTTTCATTGAATTATGTAGACACTGGTTTCAATGGAGAGCTGATTATACGTTACATTCTGCTTCTATGGATATGCCTCTTAGAACTCAATGATAGCCCAATGAGGAGCAAAAGCTCAGCATGCTCACAATGCATATCCTCGAACAAATCACTTAACTTTTCCATACTGAATTTCTTTTCATTTAATACCTAAAGGTGCCTAATAATTCATTCCATCTATCTCCACCTTTGTCTGGCAACTTCCTACTCATTATTTACACCTCAATTTATAGCAAAAATTCCTCCTCCAGGGAGGCTTCCAGGACCTCCCTCCCTAAAAATATGCAAATAAAAACACGGGGTTCAGGTGTTCCTTTTATGTAATCACAGATCACCTTGTCTTTAATCTTTCCAAACTTATCACACCATAATGTAATTGGCTATTTACTTGTCTATAACCTTCACTAAACCATAAGTAATTTAAGAGAAGGGACTGTACTTAACTTGGAATAAATATGCATAATTAACTCAGATTTTATATTTTATTATTTCAGCAAAAAAAGGACTATATTATTTGTTCTCCTACTTGACAGCTGTTGAGTCTAAGAAGAAATATTTTCTACATGTAATATTGTCTTATTAATCTATCAATAATGAGAATCAGCTGCCCCACATTACTGCAGGTAACTGCAAATTATTTTTTAGGACTTTCTGAAGAGTTTAATGGTTTGCCATAGCAAGCTGCCTAAAATTCTTTACAAAACTTCTTGCCATCTTAAGCAGCACTATGCAATGTGCACGTGGAACATCTTGATGGTTTCAAGTGACCACGTGGGCTTCCATGACTACACTGTGCTATAATCCAGGGATGCCCACCCTACATGGCTTTGAGTTCTTAAGCATAATAATGTTTCTGTCTCATCCTTTCCATAGTTTTTTCTTGCCACAGAGAAATCCACCACACATTCATACGAACACACAATTTAATTATACAGATGCTGTTCTACTATTTGATGATCTTGTTAAACTGATGATCTTGATAAACTGTCAGAAATAAAAGTAAAATAGATCCTAGGTAAGGGCCTGGGAGAAAAGTTTTTGAATGTTGACCTTTTGAGTTAGAGCACCTATTTTTGATTCTCAGAGGTCTTTCTGAGTAAATATGGTTGCCAGATTAATAACTTCTTGAGAACAAAATAAGGTATAACTGTTGTAAAGTTTTCCAAACTCTCTTAATAAAGCATAAAATAATGACTGATTTTAAATGACTTTAGTCATCAAGGCATTAAAGATTAGGAGTTATTTTTCTCTCAGGTATCCTCCCCAAACCACGAGTGAAAAACATGCACAATTATCTCTCTTGCCCTCATCTGCCTCCCTTCTGTGTGTGCTGCAACTATAGCGTCAGGGTCTCACCAGCAATGTCAGTGAGGAAGCTTAAAGCTAGTTTTCAAGAATTTTTTGAAAGATTGTTGAGACTTTTGGAGTTTTAGTATGCTTGTTAAAACCCTTGGTGTGTCTTTAATTGTAAAGAAATGTCATTATTTTTAAGTATAGTTATTAATATTAAGATAGTTAATAATCATTAGTGTTCCAAGATTCTGTAAGCCAAGCAATTTTTTCTCAGTCCTCCATCATTTTATGAAACCTTTTATTTGTATACAGTTTAAGACAAACATCTGAATAAAGCTATCCACTTAGCTTAAAATATTTGTGTTTTTTTAAAGTGATGCGCAGAAGATGTCATACTGTCCTTTGATTCATTCATCAAACATTTGCCGGCTCTCTACTAGTCATTTGGGATACAATCAGCGAACAAACCAGACAAAACTCCTTGCCTTTGGGACCTTTCATTTTTGTGGGGAGAGACAGAAAATAATATGCATAAAATTAAATAAACTATTGTATGTTAGAAGATCGATTCTTTGCAGAAAAGAAAGAAACACCAGGATGCCAGGTTGGGTTGGAGGGTGGGCTATAGTCCAGGGCAGGCTTCACTGGGAACCTGCTGTTTAATCAAAGAATAAAAAGAAGTGAGGGAATGAGCCAGACAGATGCCTGACAGCTCCAGGCTGAGGGAGCAGCCAGCGTAAAGACGCTAAGGTAGGAGTATGTAGGGAGTGGTCAGGAAACGGCAAGAGGCCACTGTGGCTGAGTAGAAGCGTGGAGAGCGCAGCCCAAATGAAGTCACAGAGCCAGTGAGGACCAGGACCACATACAGCTTTCTAGGCGTTTAAAGAACTTGAGTTTTGGCTGTGAAAGAAACAGAGAGCCACTAGAAGGTTTTAAGCAGAGAAACGGTATAATCCCATGTCTCGAAGGATCACTCTGGCTGTGGTGTTGCGAGGACATGAAAGTGATAAGGGCAGAAGGTGGGACACCAGTTAGGAGGCTCTAGCAGTTCCTCCAGGTGAGAGATGTCAGTGGCTCAGACCGGAGTGGAAACGGTAGAGATGAGAAGGTGCCACACTCCTGATATGTTTTGAAGGTAGGTTAAGGTTGCCAGATAAAATAGAGGACACTCTGTTCAATTTTCACTTTCAGGTAAACAAAATAATTTTTTAGTATGAGTACATCCCATGCAATATTTGAGAGATGTGGTCCCAACTCTCCATTCTTCCCTGAGTCCATGTCTTTTACCATGTGACTTTGAAGTTCCTCCCACCAAAGAGGCAGAATGAATTTCCCCTCTGGACTTCGATCCAGCCATGTAATTCGCTTGACCAAAGGCTTGAAAAATGTTTGTACAACTGGGCTCGTGTGGCTCTACCATCACCATGAGAAGAACGTCCCCAGGCTTCACGGTTGCAGCTGAGGTCGGCAGGCATGAGGAGCAGAGCCTGGCCGCCCAGCCCAAAGTAGCCAATCCCCAGATGACCCATAGATTCTCGAACTAAATAAATGCTTATTGCTGTATGCTGCTGAGATTTTTGTGACACAGCATTACTCCAGCAATAGGTAACTGAGAGCTATCTCAGGATACAGACAATACGTAAAGCTGTAAGACCAGATGAGACCACCAAGAGAGTGAGTGTCCATAAAGAAGAGGAAAGGATTGAGGACAGAGACCCAGGGCACTCCCTCATTAGGGAGACAAGGAGGAACCAACAAAAGAAACTGAGAGGAGTGACCATTGAATAAGAGGGAGATCAAGAGAGTGTGGTACCCTGGAAGCCAAGTGCAGTGGGAGTGATCAACTGTGCCAGATACTGTAGATATGTCACAAGATGAGACCCAAGAGCTGACAGATTTAGCAGCAAAGGCCACTGGTGACCTTGACAAGTGCAGTTTTGGTGAAGTAGTGGGAATAAAACCTTCATAGAAATGTTCTTTTATTTTTTATTTTTTAGAGATGGGGTCTCACTATGTTGCCCAGGCTGGAGTGCAGTGATGATTCACGGGTGCAATCATAGCTCACTGCAGCCTGCCATTCCTGGGTTCAAGTGATACTCCTGCCTCAGCCTCCCAAGTAGCTGAGACAATGGGTACGTGCCACCACACACGGCTTAGGAATGACTTTTAGAAAGAATAGATTAAGAGAAAATTGGAGATAGTGATAGTATAGGCAACTCTTTCAAAAGGTTTTGCTATAAGGGGAGGAGTAAAATGTGATGATATTATAGTTAGGAGAATTGGGATCAAGAGCTTTTTTTTTTTTTTTTAAGAGGGAGAAATAAGATTATGTTTGTATGCTCAAGTTAAAGGACCTTTAGGAAAAAAGAAAAAAAATCTAAGGGAGGAGGCAGAGGGAAGAATTTTTGGTATCTTGTCCACTTGTGGAAAGGCTGGCTATAGACAGGAACACAGGCTGTTACCTGTAGCCCCAGGTGAACAGGAAGGCTGGGTGTGTAAGTACAGATGCTGGAAGGTAGGCAGATGAAGTGGTAGGAGGCTGTGGAAATTCCTTCTGATGATGTCAGCTGGGAGAGTTATTAAAAGTTTAGGGAGAAAAGTAGCTATGAATTAGTCATTTAGGAGAATGGAAATGTGAATGGACCAAGAAAATATGATATAATCGCCAGGTAGCTTTAAGGACCCAGCTCAGGTTCATGGCCATGAATTTAAAATGAGTCCGGTCAACATTATGTGTTTTCATCCATTCACATTCATCTGACAGGTGCAGGTACCGGTAGACAAGGAGGTGATTTAACAAGGGCTGTGTTCAGCCATTGCAAGTCTAAAACAGCAAAGGCCGGAGAGGAGTGGCAGGGAGGGATTACACCGGTAGCCGTGAATTCAAGTTGAGCAAGGGGAGAAGACATGAAGTAGGGGAGGGATGGGGAAGATATAGGATCAATACAGTGCTGTCCAGAGAGGGAAATGGCAATCAGAGATGGGTAGACATGAAGTTGAGACCATGGAAGGGTCGCAGTTATTGGCAATGACACGGTCTGTGATGGCACCATGGGAACGAGCAGCTGAGCCAAGGTGGAGGATAAAAAAGCAATCTCTGGAGAAGCCAGGTGTCAGAAGAGTCAACCACACTAATATTGAAATCGACAAGAATCAAGACAGGAATAATTTAGGGAAGAGTAAGAAGAGCCCAGAGTCAAGTCTGTCAACAAATGAGAAGGAGTCAGGGGTTAGTGATGAGGCAGCGATGAGGGTGAGGTGGGTGGTGGGGTCAGACGACGGGAGACTCAGGGCGGGGAGAGTTAGAGGCAAGGAGGGAAGGCTGGAACGGGGGCAACGGCCAGCGAGGAGGAGGCCTGCCCTGACCCAAGCCCAAAGGCACAAGGACTGCAGGGAAAGCGACGTCCTTGGGGAGAGCTGGGCTCCATCAGACCAAGAAGACAAAGGAAACAGGAGAAAGAAGGCACGTAGGGGATTTTGCTCATGAAGGACCATGACTTTCTGAGAGCACAGGGGAAGGGTTTCAGGAGAAATTAGTGTGTCTGTGGGGGACAGGGCACTAGAGAGATATAAAATTATGATGACAATATAATACATAGTATAAATATTTAAAAGGTGTATTATCATAATGTCAGGTATTTTTCTCTTGCTCTGGTAACAAATGTATGAATACAAAACTAACTTCAAAAAAAAAAAAACAAAACTAACTTCCTCCCCGGTAGCCTGATGTAAGGACAAATAAAGAAGGCAACACATGTGTACACACAAACATACACACTACAACCTATGTGCAACCTAAGGTCACACACACCCACTCCGTAGTTCTGATACGGTGTCTCATCTACCCACCCTATAGACCGCCATAGTTTCTAGGCCAACGCTGTCGCCCGTCCCTATGCAGCAAGTTTCCTGGCTCCAAATAATAGAAAGGTGTCCCAGTTTCCCTAAAAGTCTCCTTAACTTCTTAAACTCTCTTGTTATTAACAGGATCTTTTCCCCCCTGCCTGGCTGGAGCATGACCCTTTCCAAATACACTAACGTTCATTCAACAGACTTTTTTACAGAGCATCTTTGAGGTACACAGCTTTGTCCTCTGAGCTAGAGAACAGCTAGAAACCTCTGGAAATGCCTGGGGCAAATAAAGGAGCCGAGTGCATTCTCTTAGAAGTGGTTTTCGTGTGGAATAGCAGAGAAAGCAGGACTAGACTCAGGCACTGCTTCTGCCCGACCGTGTGACCTGGAACAAGGTGTGTCACTCCGCTAAGCCTCAGAATCCTCTTGTGTGAAGTGAGGGGCTATGCTAGAGGTTTCTCAGGTCTTTGCCGGTTCTCAGTGTTTCATACTCTAAAATAATCGTCCCTGGACAATTACATTTTTTTCCGAAGAGTCACATTAATTTTTTTTAAATATCTGAAGTAAGAAATGAAGAGGCGCTCTGATCAGCATTGTAGTAACATCACAGAAAACTGCGTTTTAGGATGCGATACACCACCAGCTTGCCACTTCTCTCAAGTTATCTTGCTTAGAAACAGCGCCTCTAAGGAAACACGAGAAAGAGCACTTGTGGCAGGAAACCCACGTGCTCTGACAACTTCATCGTCAGGTGGTGTCCCTGGATTAGGGCCTAGGGCATAACGTAACCGGTATTTTTTGGTTTCTGATATTTGGTGAGTATCTACAATCAGCTGTAAATGCTAAGTGATTCTACAGTCAATTCTTAATCATTCCAAGCACTCTCTGCTTTGTTTTAGCCCTTCACTTTTGTTCCTTCTTTGGACTATAACTCACTAAAATACAGCAGGAAAAAAAGAGAAAGCAAAGAATTCAAGTTAATGCGTTTTGCTGTTTGAGGAAGGCTCGGAAGATATTTGGAATATCCTGATGTGAATTAACCATTGCCTCGTATTGCTGAGGGTGGTCAAGAATTGACTGTAAAGTTTAGAAACAACAAATACAGAAACATTAATGGAGCCAGTAGGACCACATCTGAATCCAACACAGTCCAGGGAGCAGGAAGGATTCAGAGTGATTGAGAAGCGATTATAATGTCACACCCTGACATTATAAGATTTTGAGTTTGATGCATATTCGGTGCCAATACCCTACCAAGTAAGATGCACAAACTTGAAGGTGAGGCCAAGAGAGAGAAGAGAGACGAGCTTACCTGGGTCCTTCTGTTCTCCCAACTTGTCTAGAATGTTGAAGGAAATGTCGAGGTACTCCCTCTGGATAGCACTGACAGCAATCTTTCTCTGTTTCCTCTGCCTGGGAACAATCTGAATCTTAAATTCCGATTCCTCGGCTCCATCCTCGTCCACCTTCCTTTCAGGATTCTGTTCGCTGTCGGATTCGGCACTCGTATCGGGCTTCTCACTTTCCGCTGGATTCTCCGCATCTTCGGGAACTTTGAGGAGGACGGTTTTCGCCCCTGAACTTGGCGTCGGCCCATCGGGCTTCTCCTCCTCCGTGCTGGTGTCGGGGTTATCCAGCGACATCTCGGGCAGAGCGGACGACTTCTGAAGGAGGTCTCGTTTCTGTTTCAGGGTTAGCGGGCTGCCGCAGGAGAACTCGGGCGCCCCCTCCGGCCTGGATGGCTCCTCGGCGTCTGCGGGGTCTTCCAGCGCTATGAGAGCGGAGCCACTGTCACCCGCCGACTGGCTGTTCCCTGAGTCCTTGGTGGAAAAGTCTTTGGAACAATCCTCCACGCTGACTTGCACAAGCGGAGTTGCGCCCAGGCTGAGGACGGGGGGCTGGCCGGGAGCGGGGGGCGAGGGGGCGGCGGTTTGACCAGAGGTGCCACCGTTGCCTTGGTTCATCGTCTCCTCCTCTTCGTCGCTCTCTACGATTCTGAGAGGTGGAAGAGGCTCAAATACAAGAGAGTCGCTGTCAGACGTGGAGAGGATGGAGTGTTTTTCAGGCCCAGATGTTGAATCTGAAGACAGATCTATCAGATCTAAATCCTCCTTAGGAGCGGGCTGTACGGGAGAGTCGATTTTCACCTCGAACGTCTCCATGCAGTTTAACCTAACTTCTGGTATGACCGGCCTCCGAGCGTCCTGAAAACCCTCCAGGGCCGGGTTCCCAGGGATCTCGAGAGTCTCGGGCCTCGTAGCAGAATTCTGTCTAGAGCGCCCGGGGTCATTTTGTCTTTGCGCCATGTAAGCAGCTTGGGCAGGAGGCTTCTCTACGTCACACCGGTCTATGCAAGACTTCCTGCGATGCTCGTCTAATGTAAACAAGAGGGAGTCTGCATTCCCTATATCAAGAGATTTTTGTTTAAAAGAGCGCAGCTTTTTTTTCTGAATGCTTTCTTCTCTCACACAGTGCAGAAGGCTGTCTTGTAACGCACCCGTTTCTCTATATTCAGCCAGTTCTATTTCACCTGATTGAAACAGAAAAAGCTAGTACTATTTTACTTGGCGATTGCACCATTTTTCCCCTCATCCTTGGGCATACAATTGGCATAAATCATAACCACAATCCCAGCTCCACCAGAAGGGAAGAAGAACTTTCTGGCCAAGTTTTTGTAAGGCTCATTCTAATTTCAAAAACTGGAAAACTTTGGACTGAAAGAACCCAATATGGAAGCTTAAGATCTGATTTCCAAAATCAGGCTTCGGGAAAATTCCTCAGCTCTATTTATTTGTGCACAGGAGAGGGGATCATTTTTTGGCTGAGGCATATCTAGGAAACTGTATTCAAATCGTGTGGAAGAGAAGCAAACATTTGGCAACAAATCAAATCAAGCAATGGCCCTCGAAGACAATTATGACGTTAATGATGTATCTGTCAGTTCACGTATATATATAAATGTGTATATATATACTGTTTGTGCATACATATATATAAAAATCAACGGTATTAAAATGTGTAGTAACGTAATAAAATTAAGATTTCACCCCAAACAAACGGTAGAGTACAACATTTCTGCATAAAATTACTGAGAGAAAAAATTCATACTTCTCTGAACATTCATCTCAACCGGCTGATATTTCACCATTTTGCTGCCGCCTATTCTTTTCAATCTTGCAAAAAAAGTTTGAGACTCTTTATTGCAGGGTCCAGTAGGTGTATCATGAATATCAGATTCATCAAAAACACTATCTTCTTCTAATTGGGGAGAGAAAGTCAAAATTACACTTAAGAGGTTATTCTCTCTTAGGCTGTGTCTACACAAGCATTTCAACAAAAGCATTAAGGAACAAGGTCTGGCGTGGTTTGTGCACCAGCCCAAGTCTAGCCATGGGTTGGTATTTCATCCGGGCATCAAATTATCCATGCGTTGAACAGAGCAACTTGTTACAAGATTGCCCATCATTTTCCATGTGACAATTGGCAGCATTTTTAAGAGAAGTATCTCAGGATTCCAATAGAGCCTTTCTTGGGAAAACCATTCCAGTGCACTTAAAACCAGATGACACACATATGTTAGCTACTTTTTCCAGTAGTCAGTGACACTGCTTGAACTTGTCTGTTTTGCACGGATTTTCAGGCTAATTTGGCAAAAGGGAATTAGACAAAATGAGCGGCTCTTGCCCTTTCCAAAAACTATCTGCCTTCCTGAGATTTGGAAACTGGCATAGACACAGCCTAACAGTACATGCACCTTATAGTGTGTGAATGCAAAATACTGTACTCTACATTTGGTAATGAGACACACAACACACAGAAAAAGCTTAGAAAAGCCACTTGTCATCTCAAAAGCTCCACAAATGATTATGGACTGAAAGAGTAAACAAAGGAAAAAGAAAACAGAAAATAACATTTCCTCCTATTAAAGTCAGACTCTTCTCTAAGGAGTTCACCACGTGTAATTGTTATAGATCTCATGAATCCCAGAAAGAACCCTTGACGCTTATATTCCCAAAGCTCCGTAAACAAATCATTCACTTGGAGTGCCTACTGAGCCCGTTTTTATATCTTCCCTTCTATTCCCATTTGGCCACTTGTAAATCAAAGATAAATGCAAAAACGCATTAATGAGGAAAGAGTTGCTGTGTCGCAACCCACAAAGTTCACTTACATTTTCTTCTTTCATCCTTTTGAAAGGCCAAAGCCATGTACAAAGTGACAAAAGAAAAGGCTACTAAAATGCATGTGATACCACAATAAATGGAGTTAACCTACTATTTGAGTTGAATATCACTGAAATCGTAATATTTTGTCTATATTTATGTCTACCTATATGACAAAATGAGGCTCAGATGTGATTATGATTATTCAAGATTTCTTGAGTTTAAGGGCAGTATATGCATTAAGTTTTAAGGACCCATTCTGTCGTAATGCAGAAGATTCTACAAGTAAATGAAACTTGAAGCAGTAAATTTTAGATGAAATAACCATACTGATCCTTTTAATCAAATAAAAAATAAACATTAACGATCAAAATGGATTAAAAAGAAAAACAACCCAGTGAACTTCCACAAAGACAAGAAAGCCTATCAAATTCCCATGTTTCCGGGGATATATAATAATGATCTGTCTTCTTTATTTCCTTTTTTTAAAAAAATCCTTTGAAAATGTAGTTTTTCATGCAAATAGCTATATGACTTCCATTACGTAACTTTGAAATAATTCTCAAAATGTCCTCAACTATCTAGACTGAGCGACCACAAGATGGCGCCTCCCATTCAGAAAGGTCCAACTGGGATTGACCCAAATACTAACCCCACATTGAGAACATCTATAGATGAAGGGAATCTACTCAATTTCCCAGAGACTAAGACCTAAAGTGGTAGAGAAAATATTCTTCAGGCAGGATCTGAATGGTACCAGAACTTAAAGAAACTAGTTCTTAGAGTTTTGTTTGTAGCCAATCTAGAATCTTGGACCTTTCAGCAATAAACAAACAATGGCTACAGTTTATCCTACTGAGATAGTTCTAGAGCAGCCCTAGCAAATCAGACTGTATTAGCATCACAAAGGGTCCTTGGATCCTTGGCAGTCTTCCAGGATTTGATTAGATGACATCACCTTTACAAGTCTAGTCACTAGTGACATGTACTAAAGATACACACTTTGGTTCCTGATCTCTCACCTAAAAACATCTGGGCTGTACTTACTCTATTTAAAGTTTCATTCTACTGCCCCCTTTGAGGAAAAGCTATCAATAGAAAAAGTGTTGATATTTGAGATCACTTAAACCTATGCAACAAAAAAATGTTTCATTTCCCTTGCCTTGAATGACTTCATATTGAATTAAAAGGCTAGGAAAAAGTACTTTGGCTAATTTAGACTCCATTCAAATGCTTTGAGCACAAAGTTCACTGCCAAACTACAGACCTATGAATGAATGATGGCTCCACTGAGTACCAGCCAAGATTTACTTTACAAGCCAAAAGCAAGATGTTTCCAACACATAAGAAAAGGCTCACTTACAAAGGCTCCTCAATCAAACAGCAGAAAATATTTTATAAAACATTATTTCTTAGGATATAAGCTTAGAAACGTATCAATTATTTCTCTTGAATGCTCAGTTAAAACGTTAAAGCAGCAACATTCATGGGAAGATTGGAAAATTAACAAAGTAGTAAGTGATTTTTTTTTTTTTACTCCAAAATGTTATCTGGGGGCGCTCCTCTATCTCCTAAGAAACATATTGTCCAGAAATGTATTATAAGTTTGGGATAGAATTCAGATATGGAAAGTACCTTTTTCTTTTTCACTGTATCTGCTTATGTTACTGTTGTCACTGTACAAAGGTCCTGCCGTGGCATGGGGCTTGCAGCTATGATACTGCGCATTGAGGGTATTGACCGTTATGTGAATCAGATGCAGCAGGATCTTGCTGATTTCACAGTCTCGGTACGGATACTGCTCAATAAAATGGAAGGGGGAAAATATAAATGGTTATTTTAAAGGGTAAGTTTTTCCACTTGATCTTGCCAGATAGTCTTCTCAGTATCTCTTAGGGATAAAAAGAAATATACAGAAAAGTAAACCAGATTCTGATCATGGCCTTATTTTTACAAGGGACCATATTCCTTTCCTCTTACACCAAACCACTGATGGCAACACATGCCAGTTAATAGTTACAATTCCTTTCAAGAAAAGTATCTGGCATAAACATTTGGTGGATGAATACAATTTCAAATATCTTCTTTGTCTTTTGATTTGTTTGGGATTCTGCACATAAACAGAAGTTGTTGACCAATGTCCTACCATTCATCATTTTTTGTTTTAAACACTGTTAGAGCATATGTTGACAGCACCTCCCATTTCTATTTTCATCCCAATAGCTCTTTGCTTCTCCACGCTAATTGCACATCATGATTCTCCTTCTGAAGGTCAAATATTTATCCTACAAAATTCTCAAATTAGGATTTGGGAGTTCTCCTAATGCCATACTCTCTAAGAGAACCATTCCACCCAAAACAGCAGTGACTCCCACCGCTCACCTTATAAAGGATGACAAGCAAGGCCTTCAACCACATCTGCCGGATGTGAGGTTTTAGGGACCAGAGGGAACAACGAGGTGGCTGTTGGAAATAATGTCGCAGTTGAGGACAAGAACAGTATTTGAGCACCTGAACCACCAAGGGGAGAAGGTGTTTTCCCAAGTTAATGTTATAGTCCATAACCTGAAATAGAAAAAATATTAATAGCTGAAGGAAAACTACAAAGAATATTCAGAAGGTAAAAGGAAAACTTTGAACCATCCCAACAAAAACATGGGCAAAATATTTAACAGACATCTCACAAAATATTCATAGCCATGGGGAAGGTAGGAAAGTCCGACGTCACAAGAAATTTTAAAAATATGTAAGTGATAATAGTTTTAATCTACTTAATTAATTATATATTTATCTATTTCATTATCTATTGGAAATAAAATTTTATCTATTAAACTGTATCTATTATCTATTATCTATTATCTATTACAATTTTATCTATTAAAATGTAATCGAGTTTAATAGAATTAAGAGGCAATGAAAAAACCCTAGTATTGGTAACCGTGTGGGGAAATGGGCATTTTTGGACGCCACTGGCAAGAGTGTAACTCAGTACAATCTTTCAGGAGAGCAATTTAGCAGTATGTGTTCAGAAGTAAGAAAAAAACACATACCCTCCAATACAGCAATTAAATATATCCTAAGGAAATAATCAGATAAGTGTTCCAAAATGTATGTACAAAGAATTTAAGCATGGCTTTTCTTATAGTCACCCTAAACTGAAAACAACCACCATATTCAACAATATAGCATTAGTTTAATAAAATATTGTTTGTACAGCAACAGAATACTATGTAGCCCTTAAACATGATATTATACAAACTTATTTATGTGATATGAACTTCATAATAAATTTTAGGTTTCAAAAGGTTACAGATATATCACTATGTATAATATGATCCTATTATTATAAAAAGTGTGTATATTCACATGTACACATAGAGTATGTATGTATGTGATTATATGTGTATGTATATATGAAAATTTGGAGGCAGCAATATATAACAGAATGTCAGTAAGTTATTTCTGTGGGTTTTCTGGAGCTATAAAAACTCTGTATAAAAGTTTTTGATTTTTAGCTTATATTTCTAAAGTAATCATGCGTAATGTGGATTGAGAGAGGGAGAAGGGAAGGAGGGAGGGCTTTATATCTGAAATGGCACATCCTCTCTTCATCAGACAGATGAGAGTCAGTGGTGATCCATCCACCAGTGGTCAGCCTCAGCAAGAGATGACTACATGCATATTGCTCTCACTTTGCCTATCTGTGTTAATTATAATCTATTTGAGTTAACTGATAATAACAGCTACCATCTACTGAGTTCCTACCATGAGGCAGGCACTGATTATGGTGCTTTCCAACATGCTGCCTCTAATCTCGCAAGAAAAATTTATGTTACCAATGAGCAAGCAAGCAGAGGATGCCTAAGCCATAATAGCTAATAACCGCAGCAGGGCTGAAATTCGTATCTATGTTTCTCTAGCCCCACATCTTACACCTTTGCAGACTGGAGAGTGAGATTCATAGCACTGGTGAAATTAGGCCTACACGTACCCCATGGTCCAGCAATTCTTCTCCTGGATCCGTATCTCAAAGGGATAAGGCACACGTATGAGGATGCCTATTGCTGGACTATTCGGCAGTGAGGAGTTGGTAGCAATATGAGTACCCATCACCAGGAAACAGGTAAGCAATGTATGGTGGCTGTACACCAGGGCACATGAAATGGCAATTAGAAGCAGACAAACATGGAAAAGCCAATGATGACAGTAGGGCACAAAGTAAACTATATGATTAACTCAACTCTCTCCAGTTAAAGCCAAAAATGGAAAGGATGTGACAAACTACACAAACAAAAAATCCTATACTCCCTTACTGTTTCATGGGTGCAGAGTTTCAGTTTATTATGATGGAAAAGTTTGGGGATGGATAGCAGTGACTGTTGCGTAACAATGTAAATGTACTTAATGCCACTGAACTGTACACTTAAGAATAGTTAAAATGGTAAGTTTATGTTATGTATATTTTACAGAAGGAAAAAACCTCCCACACTAGTAATCTTCAAGATACTTAGGCTACCGATCCCTACCTGTCTTCATATTCCCTTCAGAGACCCCTGCCTGATATCAAATAATTCATACAAACCTTTGCACTCAACCCATGTTGGCTAAATGGAATTTAACGCCTTGCTTCTACTAAAAGCTTAACGGTGTGACTTCTGAAAGCTGTTACTACACTTACTTGGGCAATTCCTGCAATAAATGCATTAAAGCAAGTTGACAGGCGCATTTTTTGAGGCGCAATCATGAAGCAACCTTCCTGTTGGTCATAGCCGAGTAAGACATACAGGTGCCGCTTAACCGTGTTGAAGGCCTTTGCGCTGCTGATGTCCGACTCGGCGCTGCTCTCATCCTTGGCCATGAACTTCATGAGCACTGTAATCAGCTGGTGAACTGTCTGGTGGTCGATCCCAGCATCTTCCGGGAGCAGGTCCTTGATGGTGTTGTCATTCTCAGGAGATTGTTGTCCTGTCGGTACAAGAAAGGCTGTCAGAGGAGGCTCCCCCAACAAGTGAGTTTACATAAAAATCTCACTTAGATATTGATAAATCCCCATTCTTTCTGTTTCTACCAAATATTTAAAACTTCTGTTCCAGACAAGAAACTTAAAGACACAATATGGCCTACTAAGCAAAGCATTAGTCCAGCGGTGGAAGATATTGTGTTCATCAACAACCAAGTAATTTGGAAGGATTAGGGGATGGAAATAAAAATAGAGCACTATAAAGCAATATTATCCTCAAAAAAGGCAAATACTTAAATAAACTTTGCATTTAGCAAAACTTTTAAGATCTTGGCAAAGTTTTATCCTCAGTGACAGAGAAAAAGTTTCCCTTCCAGTTTTGTAAAATAAGCGTGTAAGAATAACCACAAAAATAATAGTCTAAAATCCACTGAGGACAAAACCATCCATTAAGTTCTTTTGTTTAAATTATTACCTCAATTCAGTTATGTTCATGAATCAGCTGGTGCAAAAAAAGTTTTCTTTTCCAAATCCTGAGATATTAGCAACGTGTAGTCTTTGAATGAAATAGTCAAAATTATAAATAGCAAATTATAAGCCCTGCTTTAAGTAATAAGAAACATACAAGGGATAGGGGGAGACACAGACAGAAAGAGAGAAGCATGAACTTTTAAAAACAGAAAAACACATGAAGGTGAGCTGAAAGTTCACATGGAAAGAAAAAATACCTTAGCCCTTGGCTTCCTATTAACCTAATAAATAATTGTATCTGAATAGCTCCCTGACATTGACTTTCTCTGTTTGTTTGTTTGTTTGTTTGTTTGTTTGTTTGTTTTTCTGAAGTCAGAAATGATAACCTGTCTCCCTTTGCTCTTCTGTCCCTTCTGATCAGGTTTGGTTTAGGACTTTTGGGAAGGAAGAGTGATATTTGCTCTTCTACAATGATGCTTTGGGAAGTATCCAAAATACTCTTGCATTCTCGTCCTTCTTTTGATGAGCAACATGAGAATTTCTAAATTGAAAACAGAGTTTTTTAGCTGGCAGGTTAGATCAGCACACTGGCATTCTCATTTCTCATCCTGCAAGGAAAAGTTCTACTAAATGATGACA
The DNA here is from genome assembly GCF_041146395.1 of Eulemur rufifrons. Classification (NCBI taxonomy): domain Eukaryota; kingdom Metazoa; phylum Chordata; class Mammalia; order Primates; family Lemuridae; genus Eulemur; species Eulemur rufifrons. The sequence continues at coordinate 116,433,543 of NC_090984.1, read as the reverse complement.
AGCTTTGGTTACAACCCATTACAAACCAAGCCTTAGTTACATCCATTATCATTATGGTATAAGGGATGCAGCAAAGAGCTAAGTAGTAATTTATACCCATTAACTCATCAGTTTATTTGGAAAAATCTCCCAATCTTCCAGGATACAGCCAAGAGGAGCAAGATATAAGAAATGTTTCTGGAGACTGCAGAAATTAGCTGTCTCAAGCGCAAACATTTTTTTCCTCTGGGACAGTAGCATGAAGGTCAAATTCAGAATTTACTAGTTTAGACCTATACATAAGGTAACAAGCTTGGTTGTCTAGTTTCCCCAGACAATCAGAAGAATGTTGGTCTGTTCAAAAGTGATGTACTAAAGAGGGATAGTTGACAATAAGTCACAAGGTGGCAGAACCAACTTAGTCTAAGAGCCTCTAATAAAGAGGAAACCATCTGACATTTCAATATGATTCTAGGACATTAACATTTTCTATCTCTTAGTCTGCCCATGAAGGAATGAATATGTGCAATGTACTTTAGAGAATTTTTATCAAAAATTATTCAAATAAAACCTACGGATTTATTACAGTGCTTCATGTGCAGGAAGTAATCAATAAATTGTTAACATCATTATTAGGCATGCATCAGAAAAAATCAATTTTGTGGAACACGCTATTTCAACTAGAGGCTGGAAATGTGAAGCATCACTATACCTTATAGTTAAACTAAATGTTTGTAATATAGGATTTGGCCAAAAGCAATACCTATGTGAATCCTTGTAACACAAAATAGAAAAAGCTTAGAGAACTATCTTTTCAGCATTGAAAAATATTTGCTCTTAGTTTTTTTTGTTTCTTCCAGAGTATTATTTTACAACTAAAAGACATTACTGCTCTGGGCAAGTCTGGGCCAAAAATGTGACAAGTGTGGGAATACAGGTTCCCTGCAGGGTCCAGTGTTATTGCAGCAGCACATGATGGCTGTTACAATATAGCTTCATTCCTCAATTCCTTTTAGCTCTGGGGTGCAAGGTTTAAGAGAGCATGTATCACTCAGTCCTGCTCAGCCACCTCCATGTCCAGACTAGTTCAACTTCAAAGTCCCAAAGCTAAAAAATGGAACTGGGAGTGTTCGGGAGGAAGTTGCACCTTTGGTTTATAGCCTCGAGAATTTATAACCTCAATACAGAGGAAAGGGAGCTCCCGACAAGGCCCAACTAGGACCCCACCCCCATTTCCTTCCATCTCAATTTCAAGTCTAGAAAACAGACCAGCTTAAATATGTCAAAACTCTTCTTTCCACTGCAAATGGGCGTGGTTTTTTTTGAAATGTGTAACCTTAAGTTTTCCCATCAAATCATATTTTCCTGATGACTGTCAGGTATCATTTCATACTGCCCTAGTCTCACTGTAGATTCATCTTCACTGATCTTCAGTGTTTTGGCTTTAAGTTGGCTGCTCTTACTTTGCTTTCTCTGAAGAGCCAGTAATAAGTGATCAAACCATTAAATGTACCGGAAAAAGAACTAGTTAATGGAACTTTTGCATAAAATGAAAAAAAAAATCTATTTTCATTCCAATAATTTACTCCTCCAGTTGTGGGCTTTGCAAGTCTGCACTTTGTTTATGATCTGTCTTTAAAATAGAATAAGACTGTGACTTGTACACTCTTCATAAAAACAAATTGCCTTAATCAACTCCCTAAGAAAAATGAGCCTATAGACAAGCTGAAATGTTCTTTATTGATAAAGACAATATTAATGTTTTAGTTATCTATAAAAGGTATGAAATTTCCACTTTGAAACTAAATGCTTATAATATTTTCTCTGAGGTATGACACTTAAAACACTTACAGTTTTGAATTCTAGTCTATGAAATTCCTATATCTGTCTTAACCATAGAAATTTAGCATGGTAAGAGGTCTGATTTTATTATTTCTATAAAGAAAAATGTAAGCATCTTTATAATCATGGAGGCAGAATTATTCCTTCCATAACTTTAATGTGGACTGAGTCCATCACAGTATGTCCACAGAGCTGCACAACTGATTAAAACTCCAAAGTATAATACAGTGTTATTTATTCAGATGATTTGAAACCAGGCAGGATCAGGATCTGCTTTTCCAGACTTATCTCCTATTATTCCACCCAGAATGTTGGACATTCTTTTTTTTTTTTTTTTTCTTTTCTTTTCTTTTTTTTTATTTCAGTTCATTATGGGGGTACAAAAGTTCAGGTTATATATATTGCCCATGCCCCTCCATCCCCCCGAGTCTGAGCTTCAAGCATGTCCATTCCCTAGACAGTGCACATCGCACTCATCATGTAGGTATGCACCCATCCCCTCCCCCCACCCCCATCCCCCCCAGTCAGAACTTCAAGCGTGTCCATTCCCCAGGCAGTGCACATCACACTCATCATGTAGGTATACACCCATCCCTTCCCCCCAGCCCCCACCTCTGTCCGATACCCAATTGGTGTTATTCCCAAATGTGCACTTAGGTGATGATCAGGGAAACCAGTTTGCTGGTGAGTACATGTGGTGCTTATTTTTCCATTCTTGGGATACTTCACTTAAGCTGGGCTACTCATGGATCTCAGAATGGAGCCAACCCTCCCCATCTTTGAGCCTTTGCTCATTCAACCCTGCAAGGTGGTCCCCTGCACTCCACCCCTATTTCATGCTATGGGTCCCAAAGCCATTCTTATTACATATGCCCACCCTCCTCTCAGCAATTGGATGTGATCCCTAAATTCTGTGAATTTTCAAAGACAAGAAGGGAGGGAAGATGGGAGGGAGAAAGGAAAGAATGGAGGAAAAATTCCTCTAGCATTTCCTAACTCTCATGTGGCAAATAACTATTACAAAACGCAGAACTTCTTAATGCATTCATTTGCCTTATTTTCCAGATAAGAATGTAGACTCCTTGAAGGCAAGTACTATATCTTCTCCATTTTTTGTGTTTCACATATAGTAGGTGCTTTTTTATTCATAAAAGTCTGTTTAAGTGCACCAAATTCAAATAAATATTTCAGATCTCATATTCTATGTCAGAGAAGAATTGATGAAGTTCCCAAAACAGCAGAGAAACAGGAACATTTCTCTGTGTGAACTGGCTCACTGACCCCTCTGTCAAACCAACAAGTGACAATCAGGTAGGAGAAGACAGGATCCTTCCCCAAGCTTACTCTGCATTTCGTCCAGAGAAGCCATTGACCAAGCACTATAAACGAGGCTGCATTCTGTTGGTGGTTTTCACTGTATGGCCTCACTGACCTCCTAGCTCCTCTCCTCAATTTGAAGCTTGCTCACAGCAATTCTGCTGTGCGTGCACACAGGCGCAGGAGGGCTGGAAAGCTGGGCAGTGGCTAACTTCATATCCTCATGCGTTCTCCATCCCTGCTTTGCCCCTTCCTGTCCCACATCCTGTCATCATGTGTTTACATCCTACCTGCCAATCAAGGCCTGGCTGAAAAGCCACTTGCCCAGGAGACCTTCCCTGATGCCTCCAGCTGGTGGAAAGCTCTTCCCATTGCACTTGACATTAACCATCCTATGTACTGTCACTTTCACTCAAGATGAGAGTTCACTGATATTCATGCTTTATCTCCCTTACTTGACCACAGGAAGATTAAGAGTATAAAAATTTCAGATGCATCTTTGCACAGTTCCTAGTACAGCAGGTGTGCAATACATGTTTGCTGAATAAAAACTGTCGTTTCCCCAAATATAACTTCAGACAAGAGCATTCCTATAAAAACAACTGTACTCTTTGATTTATTATATTTTAATGATTAATAGGCATTTTGCAAGTTAGTGAGGAAGTGAATTGTAAACCATCTGTAGAAAGGAAGAGAGAGCCCAAAGAAAAGTTATTTGGAATTCTAGGCTGGGACACAAAGGAGGAGGCAGGAAGGGTAGATACAAGAGAGCTTACCAGTGCTAAATAGCATGGGGCACCTTCTCTGTAGATATATAAATGCAGGCCAAGAGACCTCCAGGTTTTTCTGCAGGCTGAAGTAGAACTTGAGTCTGCAAGTTCCATGAGGGATTGGGGTAATCCCTCTGGACCAATCGGGGTTCCTAACTGGGAAGGTCTTCTGGTCTGGACACCCATGGCTTTAAGGCACACTGTAGCAGGCCTGAATGCCCAGGTCAACTCTACAACCAGACTAGTGTCCTCATGTCCCACAGGCAAAAATATCCTAAGACTAGCACATCAAGAGGTAATTGTAGTTGGAAAAAAGCAAGTCGAGTCTCCTGGATGCAAGCATCAGTTCTGTCTCTAACCAGTTAATCATATGTGATCTTAAACAAGTCACTTAAGCAGAATTACTTAAACCCTCCATACATCAATTTTCCAGTGTGTATGTAAAGTGGAAAAAAAATACTCTGCATACATCCAGAGTTGTTTTAACATCAAAATTAGATGATTTTCACAAAAACACTCTTCATAGCTAAAGAGATACTAAACACATATGAAATATTATTATTATTATATATCTACTATTGTTTAGTCATTCATCCAAGGGATGAGAAACAAGATATCATTAAGCACCCTGTGTTCCTATGGGGTTGATACCATTTGTTCAGTATTGGGATGATATAACATAACTGCTGCATTATCTTCAATTAATCTTCACCAGGTATTCTAAATACCTGAAGACAAAGAATTCCTGGTTCTTACAGCATCACTGAAAATATGCCTATATCTAATTATACAAATTTCAAATTAGCATTTTAAGAAGTTGTATATTTCATTAGTGATGCAATGAAGGTGCTGAGCTCCTCTTAGCACTTCCATGCCTGTAACAGAGCTCAGGACCACTGGGCTTGAGACCTGGATCTGTCACCCATAAGCTTTGTGACATGTGTTTCTTGAATTTCAGTTTCTTCTTCTGTAAAATGAGAATGTTAACATATGTATGATGTTTAGTGATAACATTCTATGAATTTTATTTATATGCACAAAGGCCTTTGATTTGACTCATAAAAGTCACGGAGGAATGCAGCACTCTACAAGCCTTGCAGAGTACACCTGCTATAGAAAACAGAATTTCCTATTCCATTTGCTGTGAGTACTATGTAAAGACTAAGATCAGAGAGTCATAAATTGTAAATCCAATGCCAAAAAGTTCAGCCCAAAGAGCAACAAAAATTAAGTCTTGTTGCGTGAGTAAAGGACATCTGCTTTGTTTCAGGCCTAATCAATAGGAGGCCTGCACAGAAGAGCTCATTTCTTGGGCCAAACAAAAGTATGTTCATTAAGTAACAAGTTCTTCAATTTCCACTTAGTTAATAGCTTAAACCATTCTGCACAGTCTTATGATTATTCTGGCATGACTGTGCTTCCAAGTATTCAGTGTCCAATAAATAACAATGCAAAAATGGAACACTATAATAATCTGAAATTGCCCTGTAAGCTGAGCCAGCTGTTTTCAAATCTAAGTAATGGTGGTATCGTGTAAATTGTCTTTCTAGAAGTTTTAGCTTCATATATAATTTGAACAATACTGTTATCTGCCCCCTTTTCATCTGGTCACTTTTGGTGGAATAATTAGATGCCTGAAGAGTTTTTTTTTAACTGCAACAAACATATGTACATGTTTTCCCACAGAGATGTGAGGGGACTTCTTGATTGGATTGTTAAAATGGAAAATAATAATTAAAGGCTAGCTTTTCAGTTAAGTCTTAAGATAAAAAGAGAAGCTGGAGTAAAACAAAGATAATTTACAAAATTGCAAAAGAACAATCTCAAAAAGGCCTAACTGAAGGGGAACTGGATGGATTTCACATTTCTAATGAAGCTCAGGATCAGAAGTTCTTATTTTTATTCTTTTTTAAAAAAAATCACAGCACAATAGAAGCATGAGGGATGTGTAGGACAAGGTAGAGGGACCCTGCCAAATGTTTGCTATTCCTTTTATCTCATCAAATCTAAAGGAGAAAATACACCTTGGCCACCATCTGCCAACTGCATTCATGATCTTTGGGGCTCTCTCTTCTTCCCTCCCACTCCTCACTCTCTCTTTCGAATATCCTTTTTATAACATGTAACACACACGATCTTGAAAGTCTTCTTACTTTTTTCCTTTTGAGAGTGTCAGTACCATTCTGAAAAGTTTATCTTAAAACCAGGCTTAGATGAAAGACTAAATGTTCTATAGCATGATACATAGGTAGTAGGCACTAAGTTTGTTTTTGACAAAAAAGCAGGTGTTCAGAACCTGCACGATCTTCCCAGTGAGTCATGGCACCGTTCGTGTGGATAACAGGCTGTAATCGCCTTGCCAATGTCCCTTCAACCCTTAGGATGCTTCATGCTAATTTGTAATATATCGTGGAACATTGGTAGTCACGCTGTGTCATGCTGAATATGACCCTATGGTCCTCCAAACAACGGAAATCTTCCTTTCTCTGAGAAACAGAAATGCACGTAGAGTTGCAAAAAATCAGGAATGGCTAAAGGGATGAGTAGATGATGGTGGTTCAAATGTATAACCTTTTAAAATGTAAATGAAATGTATGTTTTTCCTATAGCAGATATAGATGAACATAATATTTGTATGTGTGAATACACATACAAATATAAGTACTATGTATAGTTCTAGTCATATTGGCTCTCTGGGGAAAGATGCATACTCGGGTACTACGATGCTTCTTACTGGACCAAAAGTTAATGGGATCAAAAGTCATGTGCTAACATTAAGATGGAAAGAATTGCCACGCTGAGGGCTCAAGCATCTGGGGGAAGACCCTTTTGAGCTTACAGATCCTAAGTAAATCACTCTGGTCCAGTTAGAGACACCGCATTCTTTACCTTGTCCACCTGTGATACACACTTGCCCACAGCCCTTCAACGTCAGAAGTACCCACCTGGCGTCTGTTCGGGTGTCCCACCGAGAGCTGGAGCAGACTGCTCATGCCTGGTCAACCTCATAGCTTAAAAATCAACAACAACTCTATTTAAATAAGCATTACAGACAACTTGAGCCTAGAAAATATTCTCAATGCTAACTGCATTGGATAGTAGGGATAAGTTTAGTTTTCCTATTGGTAATTAACATCACATAAAAGTTGTTTATGTAACAAAAGCTTTGTGGTCGCATTTGAATCTTAAGAACATCTTTCAATGTTACTTCAATTCTTAATCTTCAAAATTGTAATGTGAATCAATTAACAAGAAATAACAATGAATAAACTTTATATCCCAAACTGATCAGTTAGGCTATAAAAGAGCTGGGACAATCATAAAAAGTGTAATTTATTTAATCTAGGTATTGGTTTCTAGGATCTGAAACACTTTCACCTGGCACCTGGCACTACTGTAGGTCATTCTTAAATGATCACCTGAGATTATCTTTGCTCCCTGAAAAACGGGGTTATGGATTACTTGAAGGGCTTTCATTGACTCTTCCAAAGTTCAACATACCATTAATTCCATAGCTTGTCATAAAATAGAGGAAAATGTAATAAATAAAATCAAATCATATTTATGATTAAAAATGGTTATGTTATATAAGGCTGTATTCTAATAGATGCCAATGGAAAAGCAAACCATTCAGCTTCTGACAGGACAAGAAATATGTTTTAGGGTGTTATTTTATTAACTTCATAGCAGTTATGTAAAGATTAAATCATTTAGTAAATTTTACAAGTTAGTAATATATTTAAATATACTCCACTAATATGGTGATTTAGTTATGAATTTTTAATTATCATTCATGAGCCATTGCTAATCATTAGAGTTTATCTAGTCGTGTGATAATTTAAGGAAACTTTTATTCTCTGCAAAAGTGCAATATAAAGACCTTTCTAAAACAAATACATATGGTCTTTTTTTTTAATTGGCCATGAAGCTTGCTTTTATTTATAAATTATCTGGTGAAGTTGGGCAGAAATTCAACTTCTCAGCCTGATTTTTCTTTTTCAAAAGCAACCTGGGGGCTTGTGTGGCTGCTTCTAGCAAGCATGAATAGAAAATGCATTCCACATTTCAACTCTACCTCCTTAGCTGCCATGGGTCTTGTTGTCTAAGTCTTAATTCAGAAACTTAGGTTATAAGGCTGGTGATGCAAACCTTCAGGTTCTAGGACGTAGAAGCAAATGCTTCTTTTAAGTTTCATGCCATGCCTCAATGGATTTGTTGCCTTCTCCATTTCAAAACAGTCTACTGCTGGATCAGGGCTTTGCTGTGCCTGCAAACTAGAAAAAGCTACCCAAGGAGCTTTTATTCCCTGGGGTGATTTACACCCCTGGGGTGATTCCCTAGGGAATCCGAAAGCCAAACTTGTTGAACAAGCTCAGTTTGCTAAATATGCTACTCTCTGTGAACATTCAACAAGACAAGTCAACCTATGAAAGACATTAAACAGACTTAATGGAAGGATGGAAGAAGATACTCAACGAATTTTGGAGGTCAGGGTTTCAGGGAGGGAGAGCGCCCTCTTGGATTCCACAGGCCCTTTCACACTGTCCCTCAGGGAGCGCACACTCTTCTGGCGGTTTCTTGCAAAGCGAGCCCTCTTGATCTTCCACAAGGCTGCGTCGCTGAGGTTAGCAACATTGGTCCTCACAGCAGTGATGGCTTTGCAAAAGGAATTAAGGAGGTTATCATTTTCCTTTACTGGCTATGTAATACAGCTAGTTTGAAACAATCCATCTTTGTTTCAGTATTAAAATACATCTTTCATGGATGCATATCTCCCTCCATGATGAGTGTTATATTTAAAAATCATGACTATTGCCTATCATGACTATCACCAATTATTTTTCTGTTGAGACCATAAGATTTAAATTATCTAATTTTGTTAACTGAGTAGTTGTGTGAGAAAGTCTTTTCCTCCTCGCTTTAGGGCTGTAGGTAATGGATTAATAAGCATGCAAGAGTGAGTTTGCAAGGTGCAAATATATTTCATAAAATTGCTCATGAATGTTATAAACATAATGATTGAATAGTATTTAGGGAACACACAGTCACAAATGATTATCATAGATCCTCAAGGAAATGAGAAGAATTCTGATTTTGGAACATCAGAATATACTTAAATCTGTGCATTACTACAGTAAATATTCAATAAATGTTTGATGAATTGAGCAGATAAAGTCAAGGCATCCTTCATATGAGAAATTAAACCACATGCCAAGTACTTTGGTTTATTTAAACAAGCACAATAGAAACTGTGACTGTTACAGCAAGTTTTTTGTTTTACTTACTTGTAGGAAAAGGAAATTCTTTGTTACAATCCAAATGCAGCTGAGCTTCCAAAGAAAGCGTCTCAAATCTATTGACAAAGAACTCCCAGCTCAAAGCAGGAATATCCTGCTTAAGAAAGTGCAAGAGCAATAGCTTGCTCAAAATTGTGGGTCGGTCCTTCACCACAGTGTCAAACTGGAAGTCAAGACAAAGACACAGACCCTGAGAAAGAGGAAGAAAAAAAGTCAGATATAAACATAAATTACTTCAAAGCCAATATTTTTAATACTAGGCTAAGTCGATAAAGTAAAACAATCTCCTCAACCCATACTTACAACGTAGAATGACCCCACTGAAATCTTTTTTGATTGGAAATTCGGGTAGGAAAGAAACATGTAGAAGAGGAGCTTCTCCGAATTGTAGAATATCTCTTAAATTTTGATTGAGAAATCTGAACTAAATGTATGTTATTGACTTTCTAATGCATTAAATCATAACCAATTAATCCAAATACCCTCAAATCAATGTATCTTTTTTCAGTGTCTGTAGTGTTCATTGAGAAACAGACTTTCAGAGCTACATTTTAGAATATACCAAAAGATTGTGGAATTTCTAATTTCCATTCAATCCTATATTTTGTGATTCTAAAAGAAAGTACTCACCGGGTCTTCTTGGAATGTGAGTGAAATATAGAATGTTAAAAATCAAAGTTGGCATGGATTGAGCATCCATTTCTCTAGTATATGAACTTACCATGCCCCCTCTTTTTAACTGAATGAAATTTAAAGATTGTAATTCATCCAACCATCCCATTCATTCATTCACCTGTCATCTATTGAGTGTGTCCTGTGTTCCAGGCTCTGAGCAGCGGTAGGAGGACACAACTACCTCGTAACACCAAGAGAGAAGGACTATCTAGAAGAGAACTGAGGATTTTACAAGGGAGGATGCGCCACAGGCAGCATAACCCTGTGATTTTTCAGATCCTGCACAATTTGCCCTTGCTTTGTGGTCTTAAAATGCAGGAAGAACTCTCACACTGGATTGGGAGGCAGTGCACATGCGCGCGCACACACACACACACACACACACACACAGTTAAGCACACAGACTTTATTATGAGTCAGTCTTGAGTTTCCTATGCTGCTCACTAGCTATGTGACTTTGAAAAAGTAACTTAACCTTTCTAACCCTCAGCTTCTCTCTCTGTAAAATGGCCACACACAAAAGGTTATCTGAGGATTGAGATGATGCATCAGTGGGTCACTTTTAATACACTGTTCTGACAACACAGTATCTGGCAAATGTGAGCTCTTGCTATTATTTTTAGTTTAATAATAACAAGAAAATAATAAATCAGGTGTCAATATGGGAAAAGTAGAGCAGAATTTGGGAGGTTCTGGTCTTGGTTCTCTCACTAATTCGCTTTGTGCCCTTGATAGGTCAAGTTCTCTCTCTGACACTTGGTTTCTCAGCTACAAAATCAGGTACTATCTGCAGCCCACACCACCCTGAACACACCCAATCTCAAGCATGGTCGGGCCCGGTTCGTACTTGGATGGGAGACTGAAAATAAGATACCAAGCGAGATACATAGACAGCTCTCTCCAGGTCTCATGTTCCATGTCTCTTTGGCTTTAATTTGTGACGTTTCCTTTTGGTAGCATATTTCCCTTCTCGTGTTTTACTTTGATTGATATTATAATTCATCTGATTTCTCTTAGCATCTCACCACTAACAACAGGGGCTTCCAGCCCAGGAGCCAGCTGAACGGTAGAAGATAAATCAGCCTAGTTTAAAAGTCTGCCCCTGCACATACACAAGTTACACGATAATTACATCTGTCCAAAAGTGATTTCAGCATATGGACAAAGACTTTAAAAAAAAGTATCAACAAATAAAAACAAGAGCTCTTTTAATAAGATGTGGTTCCTATATGTATATTCCAACTTAAAAATTTTCATCATCATCATCATTATAATATGTGTTTATGTGACGCTATGGACTGAATGTTTGTGCCTTCACCCAAAAAAATTCATATGGTGATATTTAATCATGACTGTGATAGTATGAGGAGGTGGAACTCTGAGAGATGGTTAGGTCACGTGGGCAGAGCCCTATTGAATGGGATTATTGCCCTTATAAAAGAGGTCCCAGACACAGCAAAAATCATCATCTACAATCCAGAAAACAGGCCATTACCAGACACTGAATCTGCTGGTAACTTGATCTTGGACTTTCCAGCCTCCAAAACTGTGACACACAAATTTGTATTGTTCATAAGCTACACAGTTTATGATATTTTGTTACAGCAGACCAAACAGACTAAGATATGTGACAAATAACTCAATGATCTAGTAGTGCCGATTCAGACCATCTGCAGAGCAGATAACACGCATCACACATCACCTGCAATGCTGGCCTCTTTATGGTGTCAAGCAGGAGACCAGCCCTGGTAGCCACTGCTGGGTTGACATCCTCCACAGCTGTCAGAAAGCAGCAGAAGGCATGCGCCAGGGAGTACTTCAGCAGGTGGTTTTTGGTCACTGAGTGAATATCCAGAAATCTACAAATGACAGCCACTTTTTCCACTGCAATGTAAAATACAGAGGACAAAATATTACTATGTATACACACGCACATACACACACACATTTATTCACATAGTCTGAGAACTGAACTCACAGAGAAAAAGTTAACTCTGGGTCCCCCACTTGATGTATTTTAAATACCAAAAGGAGATTCCAACGCCAGCTTCTTGAGCGTTCCATTTCATCTGTGCACCAGAAACTGTTCCCGCTCAGGACAATCCTTTTTTGCCAGGCAGCCTTGATTGAGCTCTGGGTTGTCTTTTATATTTTTTGAATGATCTTTCTCTTTGTTTAACTGTCAGCTACATTGCAAACTATTCGAAATGCCTCTCTGCTAACTTCTGTGGCCATTCTGCTGAAGCTCTGCCTACTGCAGAGAGGTGAGAGGTGCCCACAAGGCCTGGCTCTAGGTTCTGGGGCCCTTACTCTGCTCTTAGTAGGTCATGATGCAAAATGACAGATCAAACAGGCACTTCCTGGGGCTACAGAAGCCATGTATTTCTTTCATGTTATAAATACACCCTTACTTAACAGATTTCTAATTATTCTGCAAATCTATGTTAAATGATTCCAGCTACTCTTAAAGCAAAGCTTTATAGAGAGTTGTAATAGCTAGTAAAGCAATGTAGTATGATGCAAATTAAGATGTTTCAGTACTTTGCTTAAGTTGTTCCAGCAGCCTAGAATATTCTTTCTACTCTTTTTTGCTTATTGCATTCTCTCATCCTTGTAGGATCTACAGCTGAAATTCTACCTATTCTGTAGAGTCCACTCTGACCTCCTAGAGTGACCTTTCCATCACTCATTTACACACTGTTAATTTAATTGTGTGCTTATATGTAGCTATATGACATATTTTGTTTTGTGGCCTTAAAATATATTTATGCCTTTCATAGTGTGTTAGCCTCTTACCTGTTTATATTTGCTTTCATCAATTAAATTGGGGTCTCTTGAGAGCAGCAAGCAATCTGCTCTTTTTTTTTTTTTTTTTTTTTTTTTTTTGAGACAGAGTCTCACTCTGTTGCCTGGGCTAGAGTGCCACCGTGGCATCAGCCTAGCTCACAGCAACCTCAGACTCCTGGGCTCAAGCAATCCTCCTGCCTCAGCCTTCCGAGTAGCTGGGACTACAGGCATGCGCCACCATGCCCGGCTAATTTTTTGTATTTAGATTTTTGGCTGTCCAAATCATTTCTTTCTATTTTTAGTAGAGACGGGGTCTCGCTCTTGCTCAGGCTGGTCTCAAACTCCTGACCTCAAGTGATCCTCCCGCCTCGGCCTCCCAGAGTACTAGGATTAGAGGTGTGAGCCACCGCTCCCAGCCTATACTTCTTTCTATTGCTGCCATAGTGCCTAGTACATATGGTATTTATTCAACAAATTCACTGATTCACTTATTTAAAAAATACATATTAAGCAGATATATATAAACTAAAAAGCTATCTTAGGCACTTGGGGGGAGATGGAAGTAAATGAAAAGATGACTCATTCATAATTTGACTTCAAAGTCAAGTTGACTGAAAGAGATAAGATAGGTACAACTATAACTGAAATGTAATACAAAAAGCTAGAAATGCCTCTAATGAGGTACAAACAAGATGCCATGGGAGGTCAGGAGACAAAGAAACCACTTTCCACCGAGGGGACATAGAAGGTGGAACTCAACGGTGGCGCTGAAGGTGGACTGGATGGAGGTGGCCTTTGAGTAGGGCCTTGAAGGGAGGAGGATGAAAGATGGAGAGCACAGCACGGCTGACGCGTGGGTGACGGGGAGTGGGAAGCGGCGGGAAAACAGCAACGGTATGTGTGGAACGGAGAGCAGGAAATGAGGCTGCCAACACCTGCAGGTAGCCTGCGGGAAGCTTTGAATGTCAGTTTATGGAATATGAACTTCATCCTCTAGGCACTGAAAACTCATGAAAATTTTTTGAGTCGAAAAGCAACATAAATCAGAGCTGTAATTCAGAAGATTAATCTGGCAACAATCTAATCCTCAAATTTGAATGAAAGAGCACAGTTAAATATTTATCTGCTTTATTTGTATTTAAATACCTATAAAATGTTGCTATCCAATGTAGATTTTTGCTAGAAAATTTTACTCTAATCTAATTCCCTACAACATCGTGTGCTATCATAAAAATAAACTAGCCCCTGGGATTTACATGGGCATTAAAAAGCGAGACCTCTTTGAAGTGGCCAGATATATTACGAAACTGAATCCTTTAAAGTTTAATAGTTAACTTACCTGATGGAACTTCCATTTCTGTGCCAAACTTTTGAGACACTAAAATGTACGGACTGTTCAGATGAGCCAGGCTAAGGCATGCCAACCCTGCTTGCTACCCCGAGAATGGCGGTACTAGCAGGTTGGGGTGGCAGTGTGCCCGCAGAGGGCAGGCTAAGGGAAGACATCCGGCTTCCTTTCTTACCACGCTGCTCTGAGCATGGCCATTCTACACACTAGGAAATTACACCCGTCACTGCACCAGCCTAGTCCCTGATGCCCCAAGAGTACACAGCAGAAATTCTCACCTCTCTCGTTAAGAATCTAGATGCCTGGCTCACCCCCAACCCCACCAAGAGTCTGACTCGGTAGGTCTAGGGTGTACCCTGATAATCTACATTTTAACAAATACTCCCAGTAACTCTGATGCAAATAACCTAATAGGTTGAGCACATGATTTATCATCCAAGCTGGGATACATCTGGTGGTAAACAAGGCGGCAGTTAATAATGACACCTGGATAACAGGCGTGTACTGGGTCTACCCAAGGCAAACCTGGACAGGGGGGCTCCACCTAAGGACCACTCTACGAAATGCTTCCGCTCTAGAGAGGAAGCTCAGCTACGTAGAACCCCCAAAGAACACCTGCAAGTAGGAGAATGCCCTTTAGAAAGAAGAGAAGAGAAAGGAGGTCCAAAAACAGATGTCACGGCTGGACCTGACTCACCTTGCGACCCAGACAGAATTTTTAAGCTAACACAGAGGTACCTGCTTCAAACCGCATCTTCCAGTCTTTGCTGTTGAAGTTGCCGTTGATGATTGTCCAGAAGATGTCAGCACCATGAGGAAGTGACAGGGCGTGGAGCAGGAGAGGGACGGCCAGCGAAGACAGCTGGGAGAACTCGGACTTGACGACTCTCCACAGGCTGGAACCAAGGAGAAGCAGAGCGGTTACGGCATCACAGCCTTTCCAGAAAAAAAATCCTGTGCTCTTAATTTATGGGAACGTAGTTAACAGACGGCTGGTAGTGATGCTTTTGGTGAAATTCCACTCACCATAATCCTTTGATAAACTTTTCCTGTGCTCTGTCCTGCTAATGCTTTAGAGAAAATACTTTCATGTAACACTATAGAAAAACACTTTCCACTTGACATTGCACTCTTTAACATAAAAATTAAAAATAAACCCGTAATATAAATTTAGCTATAAAAATGAACAATGACTGTTAAATTACAGACAAAGCTGATATTAGCTTTGTTAACATGATGGGGGTGATATATGATTTTTAAAAGTTTTCATTTTTAAATTTATGCTCATTTTATTTTGTTTTTAGAGACAGGGTCTCATTCTGTCGCCCAGGCTGTTAAAATTGTCTTACAGTGGCCCATCTGGGAAGTTGTGTTGGTTCTGCCTGCCCAGCAGCCCTTTCCCCTTATTATGGCAAAGAACAACTCTTTTTCTGTTAATAACAGCCCCTGCAAGAACTGGCAGGCTGTCAGTCAAGCTGGCTGACTTTCCCTATCCCAAAAGTGGACACGAAACATAAGCTGATCAAAGAACTCCAGCACCCTGAATAGAGTGATTAGTCTAGGAGGGGGCGTGCGACCCAAGCATGGGAATGCGAGAACCCTTTTTGCAGGGACTGATACAGACTGTAGAGGGAAGGTTCTCTCCCCTTCTGAAGTCTCAGGAAAGAAGGGCAATATCGGTCTAGGGCTGCAGGTGACGCTGTTTTCCGCTGCACAGGGACAGCCTGCGCTCAACCAAGAAGTCAATACTCAGGTCCATCTAAGAAGCCAAGAGAGAATTGGGCTAAGAGATGGGGAGGGAGGAGAAGGGGGAGGAGGCAAAGACAGACAGAGCTGTCATCCTTGACGACAGCTTGCACCTTAGCAAGTTTAAGCTAAGGCCCTGTCAAGTTCTACCAGAATAATTCTGAATATATTTTTAGTAGCAATATATTATTGGTTTGAAAGTTGTTATTCAATTATTTAAAGTATGCCTTTTGGCTGTTCTTGTTGTTTTGTTTTGTTTTCTATTTGGCTCCAGAGTTACTATCAGAGCCAAACTATTTGTGTCTTTGAAACACTCATAACACACCACTAAGAGATGAGTGACACACACCATCTCCGTTTTACAGAGAGCGTGTTGAGGTTCAAGTCAGTAGAGTTGGTTGTTTCTCAGAAGACATACCAGGGCTACAGAATGAAAAGGAGCAATTTTCCAACACCATATGCTTAGTCTGAACAGTGCAAGTCAGACAAATACGGATCTAACCCCAGCCCCGCCATGAATGAGCTGCGAGACCATGCGCAAAGTTCTCAACCGCCCTGAACTTGCGTTTCCTCCTATGTGGGCTGTGTCAAACGAGATGACACAGAGCACTTGGCACACGGTGGGTGTTCGGAAACCCTGAGCTACTATCATCCCCACCAGGATAGAAGCGGTGACGTTTCCACAGCACAACAGTAGCCCCTTGGAAGAATGCGAAGGAAAAAGAAGACACGATTTGTGCCTCAAGGAACTGTCAATTTAGTTGAAGGAAGCAAACCATGTGTGACACTGCTAGAAAACCATCTCAGTGACAAAAACCCTGGATTGGGACTGTCCCGGTTCTCCAAGGCGGCTCTGTTTGAAAAGAGAAAGAGACCCTGCACGGTCCATCATGGTTTCTGTGTCAGGGTGGTGCTTTGAGAAGAAAACCTGGTCCTTTACGGAGAAAACTTTGGTTATGTGCCCCCATGGCCGAGATGGCAGTCCCATGGCACTAGTCATCCGTTTGGCGTGGGCACATTTTGGTGGCGGTTGCATTAACAACAACAAAAATGCCCATTTAGCGCGCCCACACTGAATTAATGGAGCGTCTGCCTAACTCCTGTCCCTGTGCATGCTTCTGCTGGGATTTGCTGCTTGGCTCATCCCTCACACTGGTCCTTCCAGATCATTCCTGCTCTTCCCCACATCCAGGTCAGCCATGCCTACCTTCTACCAGCTCCTTCCTCCCACCACACCTGTGGAATCCCTGTCCTATTATGAAAAGACTCCTGCAGCCCCCATCTTTCTCATGGTTTGCTTCTGTAGTGGGTTCGATAGTGTCCCCCAAAACTCATGTCTACCCAGAACCTCAGCATGTCACCTTATTTGGAAATAGAGTCTTTGTAGATGTAATTAGTTAAGATGAGTTCATATTGGATTAGTGTGGGCCCTAAACAGAATGAGGGGTGCCCTTAGAGGAAGAGGAGGGGACACACAAAGATACACAGGGAAGAAGGCCACGTGGCAGAGACTGGAGTGACACAGCTACACGCCAAGGAACACCAAGAATCTGGGAGACAGGCACAGAAGCCTCCTCCCCTAGAGCCTGCAGAGGGAGCACCGCCCGGCCAGCACCTTGATTTCAGACTTCTGGCCTCTAGAACCGGGAGAGAATAAACTTCTGGTATTTTAAGCCCCTCAGTTTGCAGCAGTTTGTTCCAGCGGCCTAGGGAACCACTACAGCTTCCCCTTCCGCCCTGAGCCGAAACCTGATATTTCCTGGTAACACACTTTCCCCTCAACCCTGACAGTGAGTCTTCGCAGGCCCCAGACAGTCCTTGCTTCCCACCACTTCCTCCAGGTCTCCTCTTACTAACCTTTCTTTTGAAGCCCGTGACATCTACGCATAGGGCCCTCTCCCCATTCCTTGGGGAACCGGGCACCCGGCTCAGTCTCGCTCCTCACCCAGCCTCTGCCAACACCCGCAGGGGCCAAGCCCTGGTCCCATAGACCTCCCACCTCTACACACAAGGTGGCCTCTGCTCGGCTGGATGAGCCGCTGCCCTCACTCTAAGACTGGCAGCCTCAGCTCCCCCCTCTGACCCTGACTGACACTACTTTGCCCTTTTTTCTCTCCCCTTCTCCAAATATCAATTCTTCTTCTGGCTTCATCTTTCTCCAGTCATAGACTGGATCCCAGAGTCCACTGTTTCATCACTCTGGAATTCCTCGTCCCTCTGACCTTCCACCAAAACCAAATTGCTTGTCCCCAACCCAAAATAAACCTCTTGCCCATTTTCTCTCATCCACTCCCAGGCCCCTGAGCACTGGAGGAAAAGAAACCTCAGCTTCTACTAACTTGGTCCACTGCAAGCTGGTGCTGGCTAACGCCAGCTGGGCCCTGGCGCTGGCAATCCTTTGATTATTCCTTGTTAACTCCCTGCTGCTTCCTTCCGGGCGGTCCCATACTTTTTTCCATGTTCCCGAAGCTCCCTACCCAGTCTCTGACCTCCCCTCTATCAGGAGAAGACATCAACACCTACGAAGGTTTAAGTCACCTGTTATGAACTTCCCTTAACACTTTCTTTCTCTTTTCCTCAAAATTTATCTCCTTTCAAAGGAAAGAGCATCCCTCTTGTTTCCCACCCAAGGCTTTGTCCTTGATTGCACACTCTCCTGCCTTCCAGAACCCGGCTCCACTAACTGTTCCCTTTTTCTGGCCCTTTCTAAAGGTCCTTTCCCACTGACCACAGATACATTCAGATTTTCTTTACCCTAAAAATCCTTTACATCCACTCCCTTTCCCCTCTGAGTATCCTTTTCTAACACACTTTTCAGAAGAAAGTTCTGTGTTACATCTTTACATTCCTTAAGCCCTTGCAACACGTTCCTTGCACTCCCTTGAACTTGGGTCGTTTCCTAGGACCTCTCTATTCTCCGTTCTATTAAAGCACAACTTTGACTCTGTCCACTGTTTTAAGATTTTTCCATGGATCTCCAAACATCATTAAATAAAGTCCCTATCGTCAAGCCCCTTCAGACTTGGGTCCCAACCTATTTCTCCAGCCTCATATTCCATCAGTCCCCTAAATCCACACCCTCAGCAAAACATAAAGCCTTGGTGTTACCTAAGTATGCCCTGCTCATTTCTCATCCCTTCTTTCCAACTCTGCCATGTGTTTGCTCTTGACATTTCTGCTTTCCACTGTATCCCCTACCCATCCCAAATCTCTACCCATCAAAATTCCACCATTCTTTTAATGCCTGTTCAAATGGAATCTGCTCCTGACCCTTCATTATTTGTCACTCATCCAGGAATGATCTCTCCCACCTCTGAGCTGTTCACACAGTCCTTTATCACGTTCCCTTGGACGGGCAGTGACTCCTATATGCATAGACTGACCATAAATCTTAGTTTACCCACAACTGGTCATTTTGCACTTATTGTTTTGGGGCTACTAATATTATGAAGACCACCTCTCTTCACTCTTAGACATAGACCAATTTGAATAATAAATTATATGTCACCTTCTGTATATAAGCACCCCTTCCAAACTAGGTTGCAAATTCCCTAAGTACCTAGAACAATAATGGAGATTGTAAGTCCTCATAATATTTGTTGAATGAATGAATAAATAAATGAACAAAATGAGTAAAGACATATAGAGCCTCGCTTGATTGTGTCACCAAGTAAACCTGAACCAGTCTTTTCCCTTTTTACCAACTCATTCTCTTAACATAAAATAAGGATAATATTTCTCTGATTTACTTCCAGGAAGACTGCAAGAGTTATTTTAAGGTTGTCCTCAGGAAGGAAAAAAACACTGTAAATCTATAGAGTAATGTTTTATTATTATTCTCAAAGTGCCTCAGCAGTTTCTAAAAAATAACTTATCAGATAATATAGAGAGAGATTTTAGACATCTATTAGCAGTTTATTTCAAGTAAGAAAGCAGGTAGGTCCTTACTTACTTACACTAGTAAATATTAACTTATTGTCTGCTAACATTTTTCTATATTATCTATATTCTTATACTCTCTAACAAGTGAAAGACATAAAATAATTTTTATTTCACCTTTTATATTTCTACAGTATATGGCAAATGAAAATTACTATGCCTTGTATTGACATACTTAAAAATCAGACTAAATAAAAGAAATAAAACTGGTTCCCACAGGCAATCAGGATGTCCTGGCTAAGAAAAATAACCCACATGAGCTAATAAGTTTTAGCCTAATTTTAATGTTCACAAGTAAAGCCTGACATATAAACAAAGGCAATAAACCACTAGGCAGACATACCTTGCAATCAACATGTGATCCTGAATGTAGGCTAGAAATTGAGGGTGATCTTTTCTAGCGATGTATAAACACTCTCCATGCAGACAGAGAATCTTCAGGCAATTGAGCATATTAAAAAGAATGTCTGGCTCTTCAAACTTAGCCATTTCCTATGCAAAGAACCACACGGTCAATGAGTTACCCAAAAGAGCAATGCTCCCAAACCAAACATTCAAAGATTTCTGAAAATATACCTGGAAAATGGTATATATTAGTCTTAACGTCACTGGAAGCTGTTGGTAGCAAAATTTTCTTTCGGTATCATTCTTTATTGCTGTGAAGAAATAATTAGACAAAGCTTAGGCTAACTCCTTCTTTCCCTCACCATTCATCCGTTGATCAAGATTATAAAATCAACAAGAGTTAAAAATAGATACAGAATGCATTTAAAAGTGTTTGTGTAATGTTTTTATTTGTTCTCCAAATTAGCAATATATCCCTTCTACGGTGCAAATGCAGGGAAGTTTCTAAATCTGGGATTCTCAGCTTCCGTTTTCCACTGTGAAATCTGCATGTGTTCAGATGTCTCTGGAGCCCCAGAGCTGGCCCAGCCCAGTCCTGGGCTACGTGGGCTCCTAATTCTGCAGCTCCCGGAGGGACCTGGCGCCTGGCTGGGCGTGCCTCCCTAACTGCAAGGAAGATACCTGATATGAAAGAGAGATATTCAAGTCGTATTAGCACCTAAAGACGTTTAGCCCATGGACTCTCAGAAAGGGGGGTGTTTTGAAGAAGCTGAGCAGATTCAGATGAGAATGACTACTCATAGTTTCATCTTCTTGTAAGGATCTCTAAAGCCTCTGCCCCCATAGTGGGGGCAGCAGTATATCGTAGATGAGGAAAGCTAGAGAAAAGAATTCGTAAGTTAGCCAGATGCAGAAACTAGTGTAAAATATGTAAAAATCACCGTTTAAAGTTTTGGTCATTCCTAGGATCAGAGCCAATGGAAGTTGAACCCTCCTGGCCTATATAGCAGACAGTTCACTATGAATCTTCCCACTTGAACGTATTTTAAACACTTCTTAGCACTTGATTGTGTTTCGTTTAACATGAAAATTTTAAATATATTTTTAGTAGCAGACATACCTGACTGCTATAGGAAATAGGGGACAGGCCCCAAAATACAGAAAAAGGAAATGCTCTAGAAGGAAGGAGAAATCCCCAAACATGTGTCGACAGAGCACCCCTTAGTTCTAGGAGGGGGGAGCTGCAGGAGCCCCGCCTGAAGCTCACAGAGCAGAGGCAGGACCCAGGCTGTGAGCGGCAGGGAACACTGGTCTGGGAAGAAAGTTACCAGGGCTCCCTCAGAAAACAAGTCATAACCATGTCCTGCAAGACAGCGGAGACCAGAGCAGGAAGACAGGCTGGAGCCATGGCAAGAGCCTGAAGGAGTGTTTGGAGAAGAACAGAGCAAATGGAGTTTACCACAATCCAGCAAGAGGAAGAGTAATGTATAAAAAGAAACTGCTTAATGTTAGCCATTATTCAAATAAAATGTTACATACAAATAAAAGTGGCAGTTAATTGATTTGTGTGCTATCTTAGGTCTAAAAAATCCATTTGCATGGAAAGAATACAGGTTGTTGGATTATAAGTGAAGTTCGTGCTTCTCTTAGGCATCAATGCCAGATAAAACACAACCGTGTGCCTGGGCGGGGGCCAGTGCAGCACCTAAAGCAAGTTAGTCAATCCTAAGTAAACCAGAAGATGTGGGGTCTAGTCCCAATCCTGCCACTGGCTAGTTGTGCAACATTTGGATTTCCAGTTCCTAGGTTCCCACCCCAGAGATACCCAGTGTAGTGGGTGGGAGAGTGGAGCGCATTTATTTTATGTTTCACCTCCTCAGATGATTCTGATATTCCTTTATGGCTTCGTAATCAGGGCAAACAGCATCAATTGTGAGTGTATAATATGAGCTACGTGACCACGGGCATATCATTGAACCCATCCCAGAAACACCACTTTGGCCAAATGCCCTGAGTTGAGATTGTCAGCACCCAGCCTCAGTTCTCAGACTTGTCCACAGGGAACACCATGCACAGTGAGAAGGAAGGTGATGTGTTTATTGAAAACAAGGTCCTGCTGCCAGAAAGATGCTCAGCAAATTGTGTTCTACTAGAACCATAATGGATCTGCTCACTTCATAATCTGGTAGGAAATAGTTCTTCTGCACAAATCTATACTAGAAGTCACGTCTGAGCTTGCCCAAGTCGACACTAAGCTAAGAAAACAAGGATCTGAACCTTAGGTCCTGTGCTCACGGGGCCCTTCCCTGCCTGCTGTCAGCATCCACCTACCAGCATGTTCCACGGGCTCAGCGCGGTTGCCTGGGTTCTCCCCTTGCTTGGCAGCTGGGTTCTCCTCCTCCTCTCCCTCAAGGCCTATGATGAACTCCGGTCTGGAAGAAAGCAGGCTATCCTCGAGGCTGTCTGTGGGCTCCTAGAACAGACGGGACGAGGAGCTGGTTGAGCAGCACTGGAGGGGTGAAGCAAGAGCTGGGCTCAGCCCAGCACAGCTGGACGGCATGGCCACTGCTCCCCGTGCCCCACAAGAGCCTGCAGCTTGTTTCCAGAACAGTGAAAGGAAATATACCAGCTGTCACTTTCACTTGAAATAAATACGGAAAAATATCAAAAACATTGTCAGATCTTCCTGGGCCTGCTCACCCTTCTCCGCTTTCATCCCCAAGATCAGTGTCCTGCTCACCAAGCGTCTCCCACCCATGCACGTTTTGCTCAATAACAGAACTTAATTAGGAAGGAATAACAAGGTGTTCACAGAGATCTATTAAGGTGCAAATACTGTTTGTCCAGGGAAGTCAAATTTTTAGGAGCAAGAAACTGCTGTAATGTGTGAGTTAAAGAGGGCAAAGTGTGGCAACTCAAGTGTCCATCCACAGATGGAGGAATAAACAAAATGTAGCATATACACACAACAGAGTATTACTCAGCCTTGAAAAGGAAGGCGATTCTCACACATGCTACGTGAGCCTTGAGGACATTATGCTAAGTGAAATAAGCCAGGCATAGAAAGACAAATACTGCATATTCTCAGTTGTATGTGGACTCTACAACCATCGAATTCGGAGTAGTAGAAAGTAGAATGGTGGTTACTGGAGCCTGGGAAGTGAGGGGAATGGAGAGATGTGACTGTTTTATATTAAAGTAACCAACGATTACATTAAAAGACCACTCTACAGGGATGTTATGGTGAGTGGTAGGACTAACGAATTAAACAGGCTGAAACAGAAGAAATGCTTCATTGCTTTTTCTATATTATACTTCAAAACATTTTTTTTAAATAAGTCACTTTCTACCAAGACAAACATTAAGGAAAAGGAAAGGTGGCAAATACTGGCTCAAATAATCCAGGTTCAACTATCTATGGTGGTATGAGGGTAGTTTGTGATGTGTATACCTTAGATTTAAAAACAGGCTAAACAGGGGATAGCTAATGTATGGAGGAGCCAGAGAATGGCATATAGTAGCTGTTCTCTCTTTAGACAATTCTGGAAAGCAGAAAATGAAAGTAACCAGAAAAAGAAATGAAGGTTTTATTGATTGCTCATGAAGTCAACGGGTTTTACAAAGTGAGGTTACCTAGTCATTCTAGTTGTCCACGTACAATCTACTTGCTTAATATCTCATATGTATACTCTGTAGTATTCCTTGTTATATAAACTTTATGATATAACTTTGTGATGAAACTTCTTTCAAGAACACCAGTAATGCTTTATGTTCATGAAACTGTACGAATGGAGGTACCACAGCCCTAATCAAGCCACTCTGGATTTTTTGTGGTGTGGCTCTATCTCATAGCCCTTTCCAGGAACCTGAGTTGGCAGAGGCAATAGGAAAATTTTCTCTTAACACAGTCTCACACATAACCCAGCATGCAGCATAAAATAATAATAGAGGAAGACTCCATTACACCAGCTACTGCCATCTTTATTACTATTATCCATGAGTCATCTCCGTTCTTCAACTGCTTACCACCAGCCGGCTTTCTTCTTTGGGAGCTAGTCTCTCCAGGAGTTCACAAGCAAGCTGATAGCAGAGAATGCTAGACTGACATAAGTTACACTCGATTGCTTTTTCTTCCTTCTGGCAGGTATGGGATCCCCCCCAGGGGGCTTGGAAGACATTGTTTATAATAGAAATAATGTCCTTTGACAAGCTGTGCTCTAAACCCATCGTGATCCCATCATCTTGTAACTCCATCTGAAAGACACCAAAAAAAGGACAGAAAAAAAAATAGAAGAAGGAATTTGATCCTTTTGTCCAATATTCCATTGACATACTCTTTGGGGATAATTTTTACTAACTGACAGCAATATTAAATTATTTAAAGACAATTTAGGCTTCAAGACCATGAATATACATTGCTTTCTATGGATTCTTCTAAAAAGAATATAAACACAAGACAAAGTCATGGGAATTATTTTAAAAATCATGTAGGACATTTAAAAGAGTTTTTTTTTAAACTCATCATTTTGTTAGATTTTACACATTTTTAAAACGCTGCTCCTCACCTAGTATCCGGATCTTGGTTTCTAAATACCATTTTCCACTAAAAGGAACCAGGGCTCCTTGGAGAAATGGCTGCCTCCAGGGTTGGGGCTAGGAAAATATAAGATGAGCCTGGAACATCTCGTCATGCCAGAAATTAAGGAAGTGTTCAAAGAATAATGCAGACATGTCAAAAGAACATAGGAGCCAGCTGAAGGGACTCCCACTGGCCATATATGGAAAATATGAGCATCAAAATACATAATCATAGTAACAGATTATAACCCACTGAATAAAATTAAAAACCATGGGTACACATGGGAATAAGTAGATAAATAAATAAATACATGAATGGGAGAGAAGGGAAAACTGTTCCATCAGTAGAATACCAGCTAATAAATTTAGAAGAAATGATGGAATTAGAAAATTATCAGCCATCAGAGCAATCGCTGACTCAGGCATGAATCATCCATTGATGCTAAAACTAGTGAATGAAAGTCTGATAAGAAACAGGAAAGCTCATAGCCTGAAAGTATTTCCCTACAAGTCACTTATTAACTACAAAAGGGAAAATAGTGACCTTACAGTAGAGAAACCTGCCAGAAATCACCTTAACCATGTCACCAAAGTTATCATCACCAGTAATGGGACATTATCATATCTTGTCCCTCCCAATACGATCCACTACAAAGGACATAACATTATGTTTGCGGTCTTCCTGTCAAAAAGGCATGACCCAAACTAATTCATAAGGAGATATCAGATTGAGGAACTCACATGGAGGGACATTCTACAAAATAACTGGACTGACCATATTCTTCAAAAATGTCAAGGACATGAAAGATAAAAGACTAAGAAATTATCTTGAATTAAAGAAGACTAAGGAGACAGGGAAAATAATTGCAGTGAGTGGTCCTAGATCACGCCTAGATCAAAACGAGTTTTTGTTCTCTTGCTATAATGGTGATATTATTATTATACCTATTTTAAAAAATGAATAATTTCTGTAAGTTAGATAATAGTATTATAACAATACTAATTTCCTGATTTTGATAACATACTGTAATTATGTAAGAGAATGTCCTTATTTTTCAGAAAATACACTCTGAGGTATTTAGAGATAAAGGGGCATCGTGTCTGCAACTTACTCTCAAATGATTTATTAAAAAATTCATGCATAAACACAGAGAGAGAGAGAAGTACGTATGGTAAATGTTAGCATCTGGAGAATTTGGGGGAGGAGTTCTTTGTACTATTCTTGTAACTTTTCTGCAAATCTGAAACTATTTCAAAATAAAAAGTTAAGAAGAAATGTTCTCCTAATCAAAATGTTTTTAAATTACCTTCTAAAATTAATTTATAAAAGACAGTAAAATTAGCCCTATCACTATAGAGTTGTACCTTGCTCTTCCAAACAATAGCATTATCCAGTTTGTTCATCCAATTTATTCAACAGAATCAATTCTAATGATGCTAGGGTGTTTTTAAAATTCAGATCCATTCTCATATGTCAACATCATTGCAGATATTCACACAAGTAGTTTTCAGACTCTTTAGGAAATCCCCAAACGAGTTTGCAAAAGGTCTTGAGAGATGTTGCATCATTTCAGTAAGTATGAAGATACCCAACACACGGAAAGAATTACTACACAATGCTTTCCCTCAATCTTCACTTCTGAACTAAAGGAAGCTCATGCTTCAGCTACCTGCTTCAGGAGAAGATCAAACATGAGGATGAAACAATTTAGATTCATTTCATCATCTTCACAATCAAAGTCAATAGTCCTTCCTCCTGGGTGTCCAAAATTCTTGAAAGGGCTACGAAATGGACTACGCATAGGACTCCGAAATGGACTCTGGAAAGGACTATGAAATGGACTGAGCATATTGTGCTGAACTCGTCGGCCAGGATCAGAGGCAACACTCACCTACAAGAAAGAATGTCGACACATACACGTGAACTCACAGAAGCTCAAATGGCTGTATAAAATAGCTGGGGACTCTATGGGAAGTATTTCCAGCTGTCACATGGATTTCCTTCCTTAGTCAATAGCATTAATACCTCCAAATACTATGGATCCTCTCAAAATATAAAAATAAGAAATAAAACCACCCACATTTTTGACTAATCGACAGGGAATGAAACATCAGGGATGTTCACCCTGAAGAATGAAGGCATTTGCCGGTTACATTTTTCATCCCATCAAACATTTCCAATTAGACCACATTGTCTGAATCTACTGAAAACCATAACCTGAAAAATGCAGATGTAAAAAGGTAAAATACTGCAAGATAAATTTTTAGAATCCTAAGCACAGAATCTCAGATTGACATGATTGATTAAAGAATGGCCTCTGGGGATTATAATTATTAAAATACTGTGGGAAAACAATACACGTCAAACCTGTTGTACTGGTTATTCTCCATTTGCTGGCCCCAACCCCACCCCAGGCCCTGACTGCCCTTCTCTGCCCTGCTCTATGCCCAAGGATGCTGTGGAGAGTCTCCTCTGGCTCCGCTGCTGCCTGGCTTCCAGCTGGGGCCCGTCAGCGGGAAGCACCAGCAGAAGAGCTGAAGCTGGAGCCGAGAGAGGCAGAAACATTTCTCCCCGCCCTGCCTGCTTTGGGGCTACATCTCTGGGATTATCCCCATCACTCCACATACAGCGTCTCTTGCCAGCCCTTTCTCGTAGTTTCAGCTCCCAAATGGCTCCAAGAGCTCTTTTTCTTGTGCCTTCAGCCCTAGGGGTGGAGTGGCTTCCTACTGGACTCTTGCCGGTCCCTGGGTGCCTCACCAACGCCTACTGCCCCCTTAACCTTCCCCATCACCCTATAGGCAGCCTCTCCATTAAAGTCTCTTCATTTTAACCATCTGGGATAAATTCTGAATCAGGACACTGATTGACATATCTGTACATCACTCTTAAATCATATTTTTCTCTCTTAAAGATCTTTCTAATAAATAGAAAACTACTCCAACACCATTTAAGGTAAAGAGGAAAAGTACCCCATTAAGATCTGAATACCTAGCCACTGATAGTGTTATCCAGGGGAAGTCACTTCACTTCACTGAACATCAGGTTAGGCAGTTGCAAAGTGGGGGTAATGGGTTCTTCCCCGACTGCCTCACACAATTCTGTGATATTGCTCATTGTGGACACATCATATAGAATACAGTGCTACACAAAGTAATGTCATTTTAAAGGTTATAGAAGAAAAAAATAAAATACAAATGGTTGGCAACCGGTTCCTATCAGGCAGAAGAGAAAAGAAGTAGTGATATATTTTTAAAAATGCTAAATATAAACTATGATCCCATGATCATGTCATATTTTCTAATTCTTAGGTATCAAGTGGGATATAGTGAGGAAAATTTTGTAGAGAATTGAGAACATTTTTTGCCAACCATCACATAAGAGTCAACCTTTCCAAAACTGATCATGGTCTGAGAATGTCAGTACATCAGCAGAAACTCTATCAGGTCCTCCACAGGAAAATTAGCAAAACCAACACGTTTTATATACTTCAGACCAGACTATACAGACTTTTCTCCTCTACAAAGGTGCAAAGGGATCCACAAAGTGAGCTTAGTTTGTTCACAGTGACACCATCATTTATAGTCACCATTAGTTGATCATGTCTTCCCAAAACTCAATGGCAAAAAAAAAAAAAAAATCATCCAAACTCCTCACCCCCAAAGTGAAGCACTGATCTGCCCAGTAGCTGGTAAAGAATTCTATTCACTAGGAGACCAAAAAAATGAAATGTTACCCCAAAAAACTACTGTTTTTCCTTTCATTAAGGGTGAGAGAGAGCTAAAATTCAAACAGCTTAAAAGGAAATGAAAACTCGGTAACTTGCTGATTACAGACTATAACAAACATATCCTAGGTAAATGTGTTCTTGTTCGGTGTGAGATAAGATGCAAGAGCATTTTTAGAGAAGCTTCTTATGATACTACTTTAAGGCCTGGTGCAACTGACAAGGGTTTTCAAAATCTTAACCAGGAAGACAGGAACAGTGTGGCAATAATTACCCTTCGAGATGCAAGGTTCCCTGCCAGTTCACTGACTCTTGATTTTCTTTGATTTGCCAGTTCTTTGACAGAATTAACTCCATCAGAAAACATGCTTATTAATAGTTGAAGCGGAACCATGATATCTAACTCCGATAATACCTAGGGAAAAAGAGGCACATATCCCCCCCCCAAAAAAACACGTAAACTTTAAAACTCAAAAAAAACTATATTTTTTCCCAAAGCAAACTACTGAACACAAGGACATTTAGCCCTACACATATTCTATCAGCACAATCATCTTCAAATTTTTGTACTAACAAAATCAAATTTATCATTGAACCTTCCCTTTTCCCCACCCCCAATATCCAGTAGGCCACCATGTCCTTTCTATGAAAACTTGTGAGTTTCTCTTGATGCTGTCTCCTCTCCACACCCACTGCTAGCGCCTCAGTTCACCACCTTTCTCCTGGATTAGCACAATCTGTGAGCAACCTTCCTCCAGTCCATTCGCACTCTGATCTGAACGCCCCATCCCATCTTGCCCTCAGGTATAAGCTGAATATCCTTCTGGGTCAAAACAAGCCATCTTATCTGTAATGAATTTTCTGGAAATAGATGCCTCCTTCCTTCAGAACATAATTAATGCATCCCTCTTCTCTGCTTTCTGGTCATTTTAATGCATACCTTTCTTAGAACAATTATCACTTTTTGTTATATTTAATTATCTAACACTATTCTTCCCACTGTGAGCTGCTTGAAGAAAGGAAGTATGAGGCAAGGACCGTTTCCGATCCCATTTTTAGTCCAGTTCCTGGCCACATAGGAAGGAGCTCTGTACATGTTTCCACAATTAATTAACAAATAAGTCAACTCCAACCACTGCAGAGTCCACTCTAGCCCCCACATGGTTAGGCCAGGGCTTTAAAACCTCCTTCAACTGCAGCACTCTGTCTTACAAACCAAAGCTACATCGAAGCCTGGTGTGTAAATGTGTAAACTGCAACTGCTCTGGCTACGGACGGGAGAGACAGAGTTTTACAGCCCTGCTCGTTCACCCCCAGGTGGCACAGCAAAGGGGCGTGTAACTTGGGCAACGTCTAGCCATCTCTAGAAAGACTGGCTTTCCGAAAATGAGAACTATCTTATTGAGATCTATTTTGCGATTTACAAAATTAAAATTCTGGATCCCAAAAGTAACTTTTAAAAGAAACAGTCCCTTTTCACTTTGTCAATTGTGAAAAATATTGTTCCTTAGTTTTGAACCCAGAAAGGCATCTTCTCAAGGTGAAGAGCTTATGGGATCCCATCCTTGCATGACACAGAAATGTAGTTGTACCCACAGCTGCTCTAAACATTGATTCTGTCTGCATTTTCTGAAACTGCCCAAATTTTATATCAGGTACTCAACTCAGTTTTAAAAACTTTTATTGAACATCCATTAAATCCAAAGCATGTGCCAGATGCTGGAGGAAGGATGAAGAGGGCTGTAAACTCAAAAATGAGGCCTGGCCCCTGCATTCAAGAACCTTATAATCAGGGAAAGAACAGACAAAACTAACTATAAGACAGAAATAGAACAGAATTCACACAGAGAACCTGAATAAATCCTGGAGGAAGGAACCCTAATGGGAAGATGGGAGTGTAAAGTAGCAGAAAGCTTCACAGAGGAGATGATTTTGGAGTTGGGCTTTAAACGGTAGGTTGGGAGTTCACAAATGGAGACAGGATAGAAAGTCAATCTCAGCTGAGGGAATAGCATGAACTACTCCCTAAATTAGCAGTTCCCAACCTTTCCAAGTGAAGGGGCTGTTTCATATCAAAGAGTTATCCCACAAAACAGCTATTATATCATCCTTCTAGTATCCACTGATGGAAAACTACATAAGGACCAAAAGCTACTATGAATTCAGTACTACTATTGCACAAATTTGTATTCTGTTAACCACAACTAGAACTACATATACCTGAAATTGAGTCATTTATCTGTGTATAGGAGACATTAGTCTACAGACAGTCCTCAGCAAACACAGGGACTTACAGACTCTTTGCAATAACTTCCTCCCACTCTACCCAGGGATCTAAACTCATAGGCTAAGAACTATTGTCCAAAATGATCAAAAGTATCATTCACTTACATGAAGCCATAGTAAAGCTTGCTCCTGTACAGAGGAGGGGTATCCTGTAAACCGACAACTAATAAAGCCAAACATCTCTTCCATTGAGAAAGGCAGAGGACAGAGCTCAATGTCAAACATTTTGCTAGAAAGCAGAGCAATAACAGTAAATGACCAATGTGCATAGATTAGGATTTACTGATGCCACCAAAGTATCTCTAACTATGCCCTGTTTAGGGAGTCAAACCCTTTAGATTAGTTTGTGTTCTGAACTGTTATTAGCATATCTCATTTTACTGTAAGAGAGTAGTTTATGTCATTGAAATAGGTATTTTATAAATAATTAGTATTCAGCCTCCTGTTAGGTTTAACAGAAGGAATTGCATTTCTAAGGAATTGGAGTTGCCCCCCAGCACCTAAAACCATTTCCCCTTTGCACTTTCCCACCATAACCCCCCAATCACAATTATATTTGAAAATAAGCAAACAATATGGTATATCTATTATTCCACAAGAATAAAATCTTTTCTGGACAATGCCAAATCATCTTAGCTCAATTTATGACAGTTATTTCACTTTGAGGCTTCAAATTTCTCCACAGGATTGTTAAAAAAGTAAATGAGATTGTATAAAATGCTTAGCAGAGTGCCTAGCACGCAGTACATTCTCAACAAATGTTAGATATTATAATTACAGTGACTTCATTCAACTACTTACCCACCTTAATACTTCCCTGAATTCTTTTAACTGATTATCTGGGACTTCTGTTCTGATGGCTTCCAGCCACTCCGGCATGATACACTCCCACACAGATTGACTGATCACATTGTAGGGGATCAGGCAGAGGATTCGATTGAGACCTTCCTTCAGCTGAGTCACTGTGCTGCAGGACTTATCCCAGTAGCCACCAACCTGACGGGGTTTCCACAGCCACAGGGAAAATGAATGAAACACACTTGTTAACATTATACTCAAGGACTTCCTAAAAGAAATGGGTCCCAAGAAAGGCCACAATCCGTTACATCTGAGTCCTGGGTCAAGAATCTTCAGAGTGAGATTTATTTGTAAGAATCTACAAACCACCAGCATCCATCACTTACAAAAAGGAAAATATAGTTACAAATACGTCCAAATATTGATCGCAGATTGAAATTGAACTTTTACTGCAGACTTTCCAAATTGCACATGAATTAAAATTCCAAAAATTTATTACTAACAAGATGAGCATATTATTGGAGCATTATTATTCCTAAAGTGTGATAAACTCATTATACTACATGCAGTTATACCTGTCCTTCAGAAGAACAGTTTTCTGCTACTGTACACTTTGTATTGCAGATTTTTCATTACAAAAAATATAGTAGTGCAGAGAATGATTTGTCCCTATGCTGTATATTCTGCCATAATTTTTCTTCCTAAGAATGTTCTAAAGCTGGTTGGATCTATGAATAAAAAAGATTAGCTGTTTTACTAATTAAGATAATACATTAATTTTCTGGAGCAGGAAAAAATTTAAAAATTTAGGTTGTTTATAATCCTGATGTTAAAGATCCTATATTCTTATTGTAATCGTCAAAGTAATGAAGGAAATCAAAATATTTAACCCTAAAATATATTTCTTTGACATATTTTTGGATGGCCATCAGAGAGCCAGCAAACAGAAGTAGCCCTGCAAAGTTGCCTTTTGCGGTGGGGATTTGCATTCGTAGAGAATATACATGATGCAGCCAGGCCTTTCCTTCTCCAGATCTAGGCAGGATTAACTGAGTCTGACACCCTTAAAGGTCTGAAAGAAATAATTTGTCATCTATTCTCTCTGAAGCTACCATCTGTGCGGTTTCAGCTACATAACAAGACCACCTCTGCCAGCCAAGCCTCCTCTTCTCTCCCTCCCATAACCACAGAGTGTCTTGCCACTATAACCTGACTTATCACCGTAACATGTTTTTGGCCACGCTCTGAGCCCCTATTCTTTCTAGAATCTCAAGATGCTATAAAAGCTTCTGCACCCTGTTGGGGGTTGGGCAATCACTCTGTGGTTCTCTCCATGCACAAATTAATAAATTTTGTATGCCTTTTCTCCAATTAATCTGCCCTTTTTGAATTGATTTTTCAGTAAAACTTCAGCAAGTAAAGAGGAAGTTTTCCCTTGGACCTAGCAGTAACAAAGGGTTCACTGGTCCTGAGTCTTGACCATTTAACACAAGATTTATGGAAAACTACCTTATTTTAAATGAATTCAATTTTAAATGTTTATTACATCTAGAATTTCAGATGATGCAAAAAAAATCACTCAATTCTATTTCAAAGCTTGAATATCTATTTGGTGCCATATTGAACAAAATCCTAGATGATTGACTAAATATAGTTGAGGAAGTCACTATATTTCTGGGATTCTTGTTGTTAGTTACAGGAAGAGAAGAACCAACATTGGTAAAGTTGAGATCCTGAAATGTATTGTGAACTAAATACAAAATCTTAACCTCCCCAGCTGACTGAATGGACCCCCTCTTGGCAAAGGAGACCCCAGAAACCCTAAAGCTGAGTTGCTGGCTATGAGAAGCTAGGTCAGACATGCCTCGTCATGCCCCTCTCTCTTCTTGGAGATGAAATCCTTTGTAACACGCTTACGGCTTAAGACAAAACTCAAACCACACCTG
This sequence comes from Eulemur rufifrons, assembly GCF_041146395.1. Taxonomy (NCBI): domain Eukaryota; kingdom Metazoa; phylum Chordata; class Mammalia; order Primates; family Lemuridae; genus Eulemur; species Eulemur rufifrons. Next base: position 116,400,165 of record NC_090984.1, on the reverse strand, counting down.
CAGCCCATCAATATACTCAACAGATCACTTGAGTTTCCTAACTGCTCGGTGGCTGGTCTCTGATTAACAGACATCTTTTATCTTAAGTTAAAACATTCCAAGCCTTTAAGCAAAGCTTCATTTCTTTAACCAATTACGATTCAAAGAATCTGATAACTTATAAGCGTGGGTTATAGTTTTCCACTGAAACATAAATTTAAGGTTTCCAAAGGCATACTTGTTCCAAATGTGTTTCAAAACCAAAAAGCTTTTCTCTCTACAATCACCTGCATTTTGATCAAAGATAATTAAAGTAAAATTACTTTTCTTTACAAAATCAGACTCATTAAATTTGTCTGATGATTTACACAAGTGCAGTAAAAATGGTAATTGATCACTTAGGGCTTTTTAAAGTTTGCGTTGCCAGAACTTTCATAAGGAATCTTACATTGTACTTTTAGAAGTCTCTTGATGCTAAAAGCCAAGCTAAGAACTGTTCATCAGACTTTGTCTATAATATGTATAGGTTTGGGTTAATTCCTTTCTTCTTGAGGTCCCCAAAATATTCTAGGATTCCTGGGCCTGACAGGAAATGACCCTCCTTACTCATCTGTAAGGCTGTGAACTCCGTGTGCTGGGTTCCAGGGCAGATTTTCCAAGAGGGCTTTGGAAGCACTGGCCCTATAAAGTTAATCTTAGTTCCTTAAAACACTCTGGTCATATCTGATCCTATACACATTCCCAGATATGACATTCCACAAAGTCTTGGTAATATAACCAAAATTTCCCAATTATTTCCCGTTACAAAGAGAACAGGTTCTTAGTGAACTTACGCAAATAACTATAGTGCTATGAAAATAAGAATATTCAATAAGAGTTTCTGAATTCTGGAGGAATCAGGAAGGGAGAGAAAAGATATATGTTTCATTTTTGTTTAAAAAGGTATAATCTACCAAATTGTCGTGAGTTATAGATAGCTTAGGAGAAAAGAGAAAGGGGTTCCTTATAGTCAGAAAATAAAACATTAAACAACCAGCAATATTCCAAACAAAAACCCATAAAGATTATAATTATTCTTTAACAGTCCTATGTAATTCAATCTTGTTCTACTTGATTGAGTTAGCAGTTTTAGGAATCCACCTGCTTCTCCACTTACAGATTTTTTGAGATAGAATCACTTTTGAGGTATTTTTCACCTCTTTGTAAACTGGGTTCTGCCACTAGCACATTTTGTCAATAATTAACATTTCCAATTTTTCACCCACCCTCCTGATGTGGTTTCACTGAGAAACTAAAACCAGTTAGGTCATTCTAATGTCCAGATCATTATTAAGACTCTAGGTTGCCTTGTCCCAAAGTCCTACAAGCTGAAGCCAGACAATTTGATATAAATTTCAAAAGACTTATTACTGCAACAGGTTGGGTCACTCAGAAAGTTCACCAAACACCCACATCTTCCATGCTCTGCTCTGGGAAATAAACACGACTGTGACAATGATGTTCTCACTCTACCAACTGAGCACACCTCGAGCCCAACATCTAGAAACCTTCTCAACTTGCCGTCTTCTGGACCCAGAAAGTAGGTTTATAATCTGCCCCAACCATTAATCTTCGCTTTTCCTTTTGTTTCCTCATTCTAATCTATGCTGCTTTTCCCATTGGCTGATCTCTTACCTCACAATTTCTAACCTAAATCTTCTCTCCATAGTAATCAACCTTGCTTCTTTTTTCTATGTGTGAAACTTCCAAAGAAGTTTCAAATGGGAGAAATGTTGGAATCTGTTCAAACCCTCAGAATTGGTATAAAGATTATTTTAAAGGGAAAACATTTGAGCTAAAGAAGATGCAGAAAGAGATCTGATCTGAACTTCCGTTATCTGACTAAAGCAGAGCCTCCGGAAAACACACCTCCATAATTCAACTGCCATGGAGATAGTTCCTGCCCCACTCCAGTATCAAAAAGCCCAATAGAACCTTCCATATCTTCTCCCTGAAGCTCTTTAAAAAAAAAAAAAAAACCCTTTGTCAAGTTCAATATCTAAGTCTTTTATCTCTGGCTGTTCAGGAAGTAATTCATCACTGAGATCTCCCACGTGTACTCATAACTAAACTTTGTCTTCTCTCCTGTTAATCCATCTATTATCAGTTAATTTGCAGGCCCCCAAACACCAGACCTAAGTTGGAAAAGGAAAAGTTTTCCTCCCAACACAATCATTTCTTCTCATCTTCCAGAATCAGATCACACCAATTCTTTACTATTCCAAGAGAAATGACAATAGAAAACATATCAACACAGTCAAAGAATGCCAGGAATTGGGAATTTTCCATTATGCAAAAAAATCCATTTTATTAGTTAGTCAGTAGGTGGCACCAAAGAAGAAAGAAATATATCTTGATAAACACTCAGATCACTCTGAGTCCTGGAAATCCAACAAAAGCTCCTCCTCCCGATGATCTGTGTTCTGTTTTATCCTTAAATGTCCTATTTTAGCACAGTTTTAAACTGAAAACTGCCTCAAGACCTCTTTGAAAGGAAATAAAATATCACAAATAAAAATAAAACTTAGAAAGTACTTTGAAAAAAATTTCACATATTGCTGCCAAAAACTGATTCTGGACATCCACCTTTCTGGATGAGGCACAAATTATAATATATCATATTCAAGAAAGATGGGGTCTTTCCAGCTACAAACCACTGAGGCAGAAGCAAGAGGATAAACACAGAGAAATCCGTTCTATAAGCCAGAGGAATAGGAGCATTTTGGCAGTCCCTGAACCTTTTTAGCATTTTAAATGACAGGCCAGAAGCATTTAACGTTCATCTCTCAAAATTTATGCAAAAAACACATACATTTCCCCTAGTTGAATGGTAGCCTCTCCACAGATTATAAGATAAAAAAAGGACTGAGCTCTAGCAACCTCATAGAAAGGTACTTTTTTTGGTCATTGCTTCTTAATAAAAATATTCAGCTTTGCAGCTATTCAGAAGGCTAACACATGAAGATTGCTTGAGCCCAGGAGTTTGAGGCCAGCCCGGGCAATGTAGCAAGACCCCATCTCCAAAATAAAAAAAAAAAAAAGCAGCAATGTCAAGAAAGAATATTTCCTTAAATTCTTAGATAACTCACAAATCCATCTTGCCATTCTTCCCCATCCCAAATCAACATCAAAGCAGCACATCACCCAGAATGTTGTTACTATACTAAATTCACTTAGGTATGTCAACTAAAATAGTCAGAAATGCTCCTCTTCTACAGACACGATAATGCTTCTTCCCAGGTCTTGCTCTCCAGCAAGACTCAAGCTGTGGACCTCCACTTACCCTGGCAAATTCCATGGGTTTGGGAAGAAGGCACATGACCATGACATCAAAACGAACATCGCATACTGTCTTCAACCACTTGGTGACAAACTGTGGCTTTAGTTTTTCCACCAAACTTCCAACTTCATCATCCATCATATATGCTGTGGAGTGAAACCACTGAAACACCATGGCCACCAGGCGGGCCAAGCTTTCCGTAGGCGTGTTCTCGCTGGGTGTGCAGAGGCTCACCTGGAGGAAGGCAGACGAGACCCTTGTTCAGCCTCCATTCAAAACTATTATATGTGCAGCCCTTCTTAAACGGGGATTGAGGCACAGCTGGGAGTGAGGGGACAAGGGGCAGGTCCCAGGAACCACACAGTCCCTTCCTCACTTGGGACTGCTGCTTCTCTTCGCTCCTCTGCCCCTCTCTGCCTCTGAAAAGCTGCTGGGTGGGGGAGGGAGGGAGAAGAGATTATTTATAAAACCCCTCCCCCAACAACTTCCCAGGGTTTTCTCATTGTCTTTTTGCATCAGGACTTTGTATTGGGATATTAAAAAGATTTATTGGGGGAAAAAATTATTATACGTACATTTAAAGGCAAAAAAAAAAAAAAAAAAAGTCCCAGATAATCCATTTGAAACAGGCAGTTTTATAAATGATTACTTATCCAGAAACTGTTCCTCTCTACAGGGATGGATGGATTGCAACAACAATTTTTCCTCAGGATTTCACCTTCCAATAAACATTTTCTTTCATAGGGAATCGATTACATAAACTACACTGGATAAATGCTTTTTAAAAGTTAGGTCTATGAAGTGATATTTCATCAACATCGTCAGTGAAAAATAGTCTGTATGTATTTTAGTTCTAAAATGATTATATTTAGCTAAGAATTTTGAATCGGTAATAATTCTTGACACCTTGGAGCCCTCCAATTCGGTGTTATAAATAGACTTTTTAAAACATCATTCATTCAGAAATAATCTTTTATTGAGCACTATAGCAGGGTCCGGGAATACAAAAAATAAATAGAAAACAATCCCTGCCTTCAAGAAATTCACAGCAGTAGCCGTTGTGTCATTAGATAATGAGCTCTAGGAAGCAAGACATGAAAAATTGACAATTAAATTCCAATTTGGTAAAGACTTTTTCAGGAAACTACCTGCGACCATAAAAGAGGTTCATCACTATGGAGACTTAATACGTGTCTCCAATGGGCAAAAACAAAAGCCTGCTTCTCTGCAGAACTGGTGAATGAAGCTCGCCTGGGACTTTAGATCTGTGTGTCTGATCTCTCCTGAATGGATGTTTCGGTCGAGTCAGTCAATAGCAATCACATTCCTTGTGTTAGGCTGTGATTTCTCTCGTGTACACAGACTTGCCATAAACACACAGAAAGCTCCGCAGACAGTGAACTCTCAAGCAAGACATTTGTGTATGTAGATGATGGGACATGAATTACCCATAAATTATACTGAATCTAGTATTTGACAACGTACACTAGCAACTTTCCTGTTTCCCGTGAAAAAGGTGCGTTTCAACCATTCTAGGCCCCAGCACTGTATGTTTCGACACCTGCCTGTTCATGAAAATCAACAACCAGGAGCTCTTTTTAAAAATTCCCAAGATTTTAGGGTGGAATCTGAACACTATTATTTGTTAAAACCTTTCTTAGGCAAATCTAATGTACAGGCCAGAGTGAGAGCTACTGCCCTACTGGAGACAGTCCATTGCTCAGGTAACTTTTCATTATTTACTATTTTATTCCTTTCAAAAGCATAGGAGAAATTCCTCATCAGTGCAATTTTGGAATGAGAAATCAGAAGATGGAGAATAGTGAACTTCTTTTTCTTACTAAGAACCATATTCCAAATTGGCTGAGCAGCCTCTGGTCATGTTTATCATCGTCCTTGTTATCAAAGTCAGCGTTATCCAGGGAATGGTGGGAAGAGGAGAGGCCCAGCTGCCGCCGCCGATTCAGCTCATACTCCCGCTGCTCAGCGTGGAACTCGGCTTCCTTCAACAAGCTGCCAAAGAGAGAGATGTCAAGTTAGACTACGGGCAAACAGATTCTAGATCATGACCCGCAGAGAGCCAGTACCTCATGAGTACTCACGCATCCCGATTGCTCTCCTTTCAACTGGTAGGAGTTACTCCAGGAAGCTTCATACCACTTCCATTTTATACTCCATTCCCATTTCAAAGATAAACAAACTGAGGCACAAAGAGGCTACCTCCTCCAATCAAGTAGAATCAAGCAGAACTGATCCTTCTGACTCCTGGTTCACCAACAATCCCACTATAAGTCAGTGCTTCCCCTATATCTACCATGAAGCTATGTGAACAGCAAATGTATGATCCAAGGAAAGATTGCGGAACTTGTACCCAAATGTCAAAATATTCAATAACTGGAATTCAAAGACATGGAAGTGAAGCAATGACAACTCCTTTTTCAATTTGCTAAACAAGCAACAATTTTAAAAAATACTACCCAATGTTGGCAAGGGTGAAGCAAAAACTAGCAACTTTATATGCGTCGTTGGCATTGTAAATTCATATGCACGCTTTGAAAAGGAATTTGGTAATGTGTCAAGAATATTAAAATATTCATACCCTTTGAACCAGTCAGCCCACATCTGGCAATCTACCCTAAGAAAATAAAAAATATAGGAACAACACTATGCACAAAAATATTTATCAAAGAGTTAGTCATAAAATTAAAAAACTGGAAGCAATATAAATATATAATGCAGGAAAAAAATTATATATAGATGAATATTAAATATCCACTAAAAATGATAAATATGGAAACTGCACAACATGGAAAAGAGTAATAGTGCAGTGTTATATTGAAAAAATTATAGCTACATTGTGATTACAGTTATATAAATAAAACATGCATATGAATAAACCTAAAATATATGCAAAATTGATGATGATGGTAACAGTATGGATGATTGGTAGTTTTTTATTTCCAAACTTTCCATAATGTTTGATATGGCTGATTTAACAAACATTTATTGCATTTCTACTATGTGTCAACCACTGGGCTAAGAGAAACTGAAAAGACTTGGTCTCTATCCTTTAAAACTTACATTCTAATATTATTTCTTTAATTTAAAAAATTCTTGCCTCAATGAATACTAAACAAAAAGAGAGCAAGTCTAGAGGTTATCATGTCAAATGCTACTTTCTCTGTCATGTGATAGAAGGAGAAAAACCCAGCAGCCCGCACCATCAGTGTCTGTCTGACTCCACAGGCTCATGGTTTACCCCAGGCCGCATTACCTGGAGTTCATGGCACCTTGTGGGAGGCAGGTGATTCCTTTATGCTGCCGTTTCCCCTTCCTGACTGGCTAATGCTGCTGTCAGTCAAGCCAGGCTTCCCCCACCCCTAACTTCGATGGGCTCCTTCACCTCATTTCCCAAAGACTCCCTGCTCCATCACTGCGCTCACCAAACTGGACCTCAGTGACATGCTTACGTTTTTCTAGTCCGGATGTGAGTAACTCGAGGGCAGAAACTGCATTTTATTCCCTTGTATCATCCGAGTGCCTAGCACAGTGCCTGGTACCTAAATGGCATTAGCAAAACTAGTCACCGAATTCATGAATTAAAATAGCATCACTGCAACACTGTGGGAAGCGAGCTGCTGGGCTAAGGGCATTTGAAGTTGCATTAAATATGCACACGGTGCTAAGGTCTGCTCAAGGTGAAGGCGGTGTTTTCGGCGGAAGCTGCTAACAGACTGCGCGTTACCTGATCACGGCCTCCACGGCGCAGACCAGCTCCTCTGCGCCACATTCCCGCGTGTTGATGGGGGGAGGGGAGGTCTGGTAGAGGTGGGTCTCCGCGGAGGCCCCCACTTCACTACTGTGATGATTCGAGTGACACCTTTTACAGTACCGAACAGGCCTGTTTCCGTGACGACCGCAGCACCCGGCTGAAAAGCAGGTGACAACTGCTCTTCTAACATGCGAACTGCAGTTCTAGAAGAAGAAAAAAAGGCAATCAATTAAAATTGACCGCTGAGGTGAACCTGGCTAAGAATCGGAATAAATGGAAACTTGAGGGGCCACCAGAAGTGACAGCACATGCCGAAAGTGCCACTAGTTTCCAAAGTGCAAGTTATCCTCTAACAAGTTAGATTTCAGTCACAGGTAAAAATAAGGGTGCGAGGTGTTTTCTGTTAGTAGAAAGGTTCTAAGGGTCGGTGGAACTGTGCCCGGAAGCCCTCTGTAAAGCTGCCTCAGCCACCGGGGCATGGAAGCGGGGACACTTTCTGGATTATTCTGAGTTAATGTTTTGAGAGTTTTCAGCAGAAACATAAAGAAAGGAAAATGAGAGCTGTGGTCCAGAGAGAGCGCACATCACAGCACATCAGAGTGGGAAAGGAGTAACTTTAACTCCCGCAATAAACTCTCAAAATGATTTTATCCACCACTCGGAGAGCGCATCTCCACTGCAGCTCATCTGTCCTTGCTGCATCCAAGGACAGGTAGGCATTGTGCAGTGCCGAGGTGACGGCCTCCAGCAGGGGGTGTGCCAAACACAGCCAGAACCGTTCACAGAACCCGCTGTGCGCACCAGCTACAGGAAGGGAACAACAAATGAAGCGATGGCAATGAGAAAAGTGGTGTGACACCAGAGAGGCTCCAAGGTTCAGGGGGGCTGTTGTTCAAGCTGACCTGCCAAGAGGCAGGGGAGTGAGTCAGCATCCTTCTGAAGCAATCTGAGGCCCTGTCAGAACACCCTGACAGCTGCAAAAAAAAAAAAAAAAGTGCCCCAAGCCTGTCAGAGATGCCACCACCACATATTTAATGTCTGTGTCCAAAGCACTTTCCGAGTTTTTCAATAGCGCTTGTACAGAGGTGAACACCCCCCCACTGGGTGGAAAACCAGCGGCCTTATGGTCACACGTGACCTTCTAGGTCCTTAAGTGCAGCCTTTTGACTGAATCCAAATTTTACAGAACAAATCGTAGATTTGTTTTAAAAATAAACTAAAAACATAAAAGACAAAAATGTATTAATAAAAATAAAAGGATCTTGTTAAAATAGAAGGCCGCAGGTTCCCCACCCCTGCGTGAGCCTTTATGAACTCAGAGAGAGTTCTCTCTCTCCTGTGAGAGAGAGAGAAACAGAAGAATGAATTCATCTATCTTCAACTAGAATTTAAAGGGGAAAATATTGAGCTCAGGACAGTGTTTCTAGCCAGCACAGAGTTCTCAAGGTAAAAAAAAGTTTCAGGGCAAACATTAAATCTGGGGCCTTATCAAGAAAATGTGGTTTCAGGGAGGAAAATGACAACAAGGACTTGAATATAAAACATTTTGTTAAGAACTCAGAATTTTAATATGGTATGCCATAGGTTCCTTTAGACACACAAAAGGCCTTCTAAAGATCTTAAGAGCATGCTTCAACATCCTCTTCATTAAACATCAAGGGTTCTAAAAATCTTAAAGGCAATATTCCCAGCAGCCTGAGAGAGAACACGAGGTATGGAAAGACTTATCTCAAAGAAGTTTGAGCATTTGACTTGTGTTTAATGACGCAGGTTTATAAATTGATATATAAAAGCCCACAATATTTTTAATGGAATTATACCAATGTGAATTGAAAGAGACAGAGATAGCCCAAAAAGAAGATGCTCTTGGACTTCCAAACTTCTATGAACAAAAAGTAAGCTCATAAAACTACAAAGCTATAAACAACAGGCTATTTTGTATGAGAAAGAAAAGATGAGCATCTCCCAGAGGATGGAACCAGGAGCCAAAAAGATCCACTCCCAGGACTCAGAACTGACAGCTAACTAAGGAACAAGTGACATGTGCCCTGCTGAATTCCAGATTTCTATGGATCAATGACTTCGTGCCTCTCATTCCCTCACTTTTTACAGGCGTGCCTACTGCAGTAATCCTATCCCTGTATCACCATTGGATGTTGGCTGTGTGGGAGGCAGATAACTTATCTCTTTCATTCACAGGCACTCACAGCAAGAGAAAATACCTAAGGAGCCAAACCCAAAGAGCCTCATCTACACCTGGACCTGATTTCAGACAAGATCGGGCGCATTCAGGGTGGTATGGCCGTAGATGGCCTGGACCTGATTTCAATGAGACTTGCACCTGTAGCCAGGATTTTGCATGTGGGAAGAATGTAAATGATTTTTGACTAGAGCAGGGTCCTCCATACTCCTCCCATCAAGAAATAGGGTTTAGTTTCCCTCCCCTTGAACCTGGATGGGCTTCAACCAATAGAGTATGGCAGAAGTGATGCTTATAGAAGGACATGCAGCTTCCACCTGGCTGTCTTGGAATGTTCTCTCTTCAGAAACTTCCTCATCAGATACTCCTCCCAGAACTCTGCCATGATGTCATGAGCAGGCCAAGCCACATGGGGAGGCCACGTTCGGGTCTCTAGTCAACAGTACCAACTAAGCCTATTCTTCAAGTCACCCCATCTCAGAGCCCAAATATATGATCTAGAAGCCTCTAGATCAGCCCCCAGCCATTCAAGTCTTCCCAGATGAGATCCCAAACATCATCAAGTAGAGACAAGCTATCTCCCCTATGCCCTGTCCAAATCTCTGATCCACAGAATCTGTGAACATAATTAAATGGTAGTTGTTTTATAAATCTATGTTTTGAGTAATTTCTTACGGACTATCTGGATATGCTGCATGTAATATTATCTGGAATACCAACTATAAGTCAACCTGCTTTATTACCATGTGTCATCAATTCTAAACAATATCAGCAATAAAATAATTTCCCAAAAACATGATCTTTGGTTGGTCAAAGTTCTAGATAATTGCTATGGTTCCTACTGAGTTTTAATAATATATTTCAAAGTCCTCGACCTGGGTGGACTCAGCTATATGTATTCATTTCCAAAGTAAACTAGAGAGATTTCCCTTTGATTCAGATTCAGCTGGGCATGGTTTTCAAATGCTCACTCCAGCCACTGTTACACTGCTTTGAATTTTAAACACATGTAAGTAATTCCAAGGAGCTTCATAGAAGGACAGAATTGAAATAAATCAAAGTCTGTCTCTTCATCTCAATCATGATGCTGTCATTGCTTATTTCAAACCTACTGTTCAAATGTAGGAACATAGTACCAAAAAAGGTAGAGACACTAACTGCCCAGAACAAGTTCAAACAATTCTGAACTGTTATGAACTTAATGGAAATTCTCCAAATTAACCTGCATACAATGTTTACTAAAGATGAGCAATAAAAATGTGCTAATTTGAAGCTTACTACTGAAGATAATTTTGTCATATAGAGGACAGAAGTGTTAAAAAACAATCTAATCTCAGAGTGTCAAATATGTTAGGTTTGTCACCAGAGCCAGGACATGCTGAGTTAGAAAATAAAAATGTTTCAAATCCTAGGCTCTCAAGCTTGTAAAAGATTCTCAAAGTAAGAAATAGGATAAAGATCAAATGAAGAATATGTTGCATGACTGTAAGCTCCTTTGATAAGATTTTAGAAAGATATACGGTGGTGCCTGATTAAGCCTCTTAGGTAGAACAGGGCTTCTAATAATTTTAAGGGCAGACTGAAATGCCCAAAGTATAGAAAGGACGTCCTCAAAAATAATTATAGATTTGGCTTTGAGGGCACAGAACCCCAATGAGAGTCACTGAAAATCCACAAAGTTTTTAGCAAAGTCTTACTAGCAAATGCACCACCAGCTAAAACTAAAGCGGATAGACACAGTTCACAATGAAAAGAGGTCTGTGGGTCTCCAACTTCCATATGCAGGAAGCAGATTGATAAAGTCACTCAGCTGCAATACGGGCCATTTCTTTTTTCTTTTTCTTTTTTAAGACAAGGTCTCGCTCTGTTGCCCAGACTGGAGTGCAATGGTGTCATCATAGCTCACAGCAACCTCAAACTCCTGGGCTGAAGCAAATCTCCCACCTCAGCCTCCGGAGTAGCTGGGACTACAGGCATGTACCACCACACCTAGCTAATTTTTCTATTTTTTTTAGAGATGGGGTCTGGCTCTCGCTCAGGCTAAGGGCTATTTCTTATTGAAATGGAAAGAGGTCTCAGAGAGTGGAGACAAAAGCTCAGTGGGACAATAATGAATTAGGGAACTACTCCTAGGAAGCAAACCAGACCCTAATCAAGGCACATTTGTTATCCCTGGAAATGGAGCACCTGTTGACTTGCTCATGCCTGGTGCTGCTACAGACCAATGACCGCTATCTGCTTCCTCTTCCTCTTTTGGAACAGAGGTCTTTTGCTGTTACCCCCTCCCTATCTCACCATTGTGTCTTGGGTGCATAAGAAGCAGATAACTTTCCTTTTTAGTTAACAGGTCTCTGAATCAAGAGAATTTGTACCTGAGAAGTTTAATGAGTGAGATACCAGATTGCAAATCACGAGATATTAGACTTTAAGCCTAAAGCCATAAGTGAGTAAGACTTTTGGAGGTCTTATAAAGTGGCGAGCATATTTTGCATGTGGAAAGAATGTAAAAAAATTATGCCCAAAGTGTGGATTTGGGAAGATTAAACATGACCACAAAATTCTTGCCACTCCTTCTATAACCAGGAGGATCCTATTTCTCTACTCTTTGAATCTGGGCTGGCCTTGGGACCTGCTTTGACCAATGGAAAGCATCAGAAGTGATGCTGTGTGACTTCTGAGCTTCAGTCTCAAGGGGCCTTGCGACCTCCTCTCTTGCTCTCTCAAAACACTGCTGCCTTGTGAACAGGTCCAGCCTGGCCTCCTAGAGGATGAGATATTAACACCTTGTGGAAAGAAGGTGGCCCTGACACCCCCATCATCCCAACCATTGCGGTCATCACAGCTGAGGCCCCAGATATGGGAATGAGACCATCTGGGACCAGCCAGTCCCACCAACTGACTGCAAATACATGAGCGAGCCTAGAGTAGTTTATCAAAAGAACTGCCTAACCGAGCACAGGACATAGGACAAATTGCCAATCCACAGAATTATGATCAAATAATTGGTTGTTGTTATTAGCTACTATGTTTTAGGGTGGTTTGTTATGCATCAATAGATAACTGAGACAGCCCTCCAAATGTACCCACTCATGATCAATCTCCCAAAAAGCTTAAATGACTTGTGTAAAGACTACATAGATAAGAGGAAACTGAGCTGGCCAGAACCCAAGTATCTCAACCAATTAGCCAAAGCTCTGTATATGACACCACACTACCTTCTCTTGTACTTTTCAACTACTAAAACAAGAAAAGAAGATGGAAGTGGTTTAGAGAAACTTATAAAAAGTGGCAAATGGAAATTTTAAAGAAGGAATCCTTAGCTAGATATATCCTTCAACTCACATATAAATGAATATTTGCCATATATAGTCGATCTGGGTATGTTTTTCACACATATAAATTGGACTATTTGCACTCCACTTCAAAACAATAAAGATTTTTAGCATATAAGATATATACCTTAGTAAAGCTAAGTCCCATGAATTGCACTATCCTTCAAACCTTTTTGTAATTAGATTCCTATCCCAGAATTACACATGGGCTTTTATTTCAGATTACTTAACAAAAACACTGTGCATTAGATGAGTGAGCAAAAGCAGAAATGGAAATAGAGACCATTTGGACATAGCAATCTTGCATGCTAAATTATTTCCTTTCCCCCTTCACAAACACGGTGACATATACATAGTGGGAAACCATGGTGCAGAAATGAGGCAGATGTCGATGAATGAATTTACATACAAACACAACAAATCATGCCCCACCACACAAATGGTTTGCTCTTACCTTTTTCTGACATATAGCAGATATTTCAGCTGTAAGGGGAAGGTACACAAAATATCAACAAAGAAAGAGAGCCTATTTTAAATAAGGGCAGCCATGAAGGGGAATGAAAAAAAAAATCATAGTAACACAACCTCGGGACATGCCAAAACAGCTTTTAACTTGTCTCATAAATTGTCAACTACTTTTATTGGCTTCTAGTTTCCTCAGAAAGCATGAAATATATTTCTTTTTCATCTGGTGGTGATTTTAGAGTTTATGTTTAAAGGAGTTTAAAACACCTGCATGCTGCAAATATTTCACCTATTCTCACAAGTGATTCGACCTTTTCAGACATGACTTAGAAATCAGATCACGTTAAAGCCAAACAATTGTAATCTTACCTCCTTATTTTACAGAGGACAAAATGGGGGGCCACTATGGTTAGATGAGTTCTTTACGATCACAAGGGCTATCAATGCTAGAGGCTCAACTAGAGCTCAAGTCTCTGGACTCCTTGTTTGCTGCTCTTTCCATTATATTATGACACTGGGTTGATACGACATACTTAGAGCATCACCATGGGATGGTTTGCTATATCAAAATTTTAGGGAAAACTTACTCACTTGGACTAATGAGAGTTGAATTATCAATTTATACCAGTCTTGAGTAGTGTAAAATCAGTGGTAGGATTATCGAAAAGACAGTAATTTTCAAACCCTTGGGTAGAACAGTTGGAGCAAGACTATCAAGCTACTATCTATTTACAGGATTGACTTAAATGAATGGATAAGAATTTTATTTAGTGGGCACATCAATTATTTTCATAAAAATTGATACTTAAGGGTACTCGAAAATAACTTTTCCAAGAATCATGTCTCCTAAATAGTAAGTGCTCAAAAAAATAGACTGACACTTTATTTATAGTATAGTCTATGTTACAATTTATTTAAAAGATCAAAGTAAATGTCTCCCAAACCCTATCCAGAAATTATGAATTAGTGGATGCCAAATCAATGAAATTTACAGCTCAGTTTTAAAAACTCCTTTTGTATAATTAAAGGTTATTTAACAGTTTAATATCCTAGAGTTTATCTTAAATATTCTGAGGTTAGTGTCATGTTTCTAGATAAATGAGGAAAAGTTGTTACCAATTTTTTCCCAGAGATGAATATCACTGGACGTGAAGACCAGAATTCAGCAACATATCTGATATTTAAAGTGTATTTTAGAATGTGACCATGGGCTTTACCTCAGAACACTGGAAGTTCACAAATAAAGTAGCCTAATTTAAAGGAAAAAAGTTACCTTTACCCATACAAGCCCAAATCTTTTTACAGATATTCTTACATAAATTTCCAAAATGTCCCTCTGAAGTATACAGAGACTGACATTATTGCTCCATTTTACAGATAGAGAGAACTCACTGAATTAATTTCTATCTTAAGGTTGAGATAACCTAATATGAAAAGTGAGACTACAAAGAAATAGTGTAATTATCATCAAGCGAAGGTCTTCAGTTTAAAACAAAAATTCACAGAATTTAGTTAACATAAGGTTTTATTACATTTCCTTTTAAATGAGCCTCTTGTATCAATCCTTTTATTATCTACATCTGAAGCCATGTATCAAGTTCTTCCCGTGTCCCTGATCTGTACTCAAACTCAGTGTGCCCGCAGCTTTTTCCACCTTTTGTCTTTCCTCTGCTTTTCCTTCTCGCTTCAGCCTCCAATTACATGGCTGGAATACCTGCCTCTCCCATGTGCTGGGAATCCTCTGTCTGGGACCTACCGACTTACAGGGCATAGTTTTCAGAACGCTAACAGACCTCAAGAAGCATTGCAACCTCATCTTTCCATTGAGATGGGTTAGTTATACTTTATCCCCACCTTACTGATCAAGAGACTGAGTCTCAGAGTAACTAAATGATTCCCCCCCCCAAAACACAGAGCTAGAATAGTGGCAGGGAAAAGGCCTGGTATTCAATTCTCTTCCAGTTAGTGTTCCTTATTTCCTTTCTGACCTGCCACAGCAACATATCACTGGTAATACCTGTTATATGTACAGAAAATCCCCTAAGACGTAATGCAGCAGGGCTTTAGTGGCACGAAATCATTAATTCCAACATCTACCCTTAATTTTGGTAGAGAAGATACCACTTCCTTCATTATTAAATGTGTAGGTATATTATAAGCAAGACATGGATATAATGCTTCATATCAATGAATGCTCATAGACTATAATACTTTGGTTACTATCTTTATAAAATAAAATAGTACAAAAGGAAATAAATCAACCGTGTCATTAGTCATGGTTACTCATTATTCATCCTCTCAGAAGTAAGCCATACCTTGCGGCAGAAGAACATCAATCAGCCACTCACTGTGGTCCCTATAAAAAAAAAAAATTGATTTTTGAGCTTCATTGAAATGTTACCCTTCCACATGAATGTTTATAAGCTGCATACTATTGCTGAAAGGCTTTTAATAGAAAAGAAGTATAATTAAGAGCACTATCATAATAAACTCTTAAAATGTCTAATGCATTCCAGCTAAATTATAAATTATAGGCACTTCATCATATTCAGTTATCTTTAAACAATACTTTCCAGATGTTAATTAAGCCAACCAAAATACAGCACGATGTGCATAAAACTGAGTGCGATTCTGTGTCACTAACAAGCAAAGAGAACCTATATGATTTATACGTCATGTTTGGAAACCACAGTTTTCTTTTACATCTATTTTTCTCTGTGGCCTTTTTAACAGGGTTACTTCAAAATTAGAGCTGCTTTATGAAGTGGAAATGCTTTCTCATGTCACATAGAGAGAAATATTGCAACTTTTCAAAGCTGAAATCTTCCAAATGTTAAATATCAGACTTGGGTAATGTAACCAATTTAAGTCCAAATTATTTTTCTTATTTTCTCACTGTTGCCCTATTTCCTTTTCCTCGAGGACTCATACCTACCCTGCAATCCTCTCGCTGCATTCTTCACAGAGATACAATGGGGGTGGTTTATCCCCCAAAGCTACTGACAGGGAAGGGTCTATACACATCTGAAACACATGAAAAGATAGAATGAACCCTCTTGTTCCTGTTTATCACGTTCCCTATATTCTAAGCACAAATGCTTCTGTAATGACAGATTTTGAAAAACAAAGTGGAATAAATATTTTTAGTAAAACCCTTTCAACCTAGAACAGTTTTTCCTGAACTGGCTGATGACTCCACACTGGGGATTTAAATGTGGCTGCTGTGGTTTTTCATTTCTCCTGTTATTTGCAATTCAAGTAACAAACAAGTGTCAAGAAATTCCCCCTAGTTCCATAAAGATCAAAAAAGTCATCTTGTTCAATAGCTGCTCAAGTTGCCTATAAATTATAGTAATTCTTTCTCTAAAGTGGTAAACACAGTAATCTCTCTTTAGGAAAATGGAAATATATTATTATAATAAGATTTCAGACTCATAACTGATACCAAAATGCTGGCAGTAGAGAATTTTCCTTCTTAAGACGTACCTCATTCAGAAAAGTTAGGATTAAATCTAACACTGAGTGCTTCACTTTTCTTACTCTGAAATCTTAGTTCTATATCCATCACCTTTCATTTTCATGTTTTTTTTCCTACATGTGACCTACAGTTGTCTACCCCCCGCTGTCCCTTGTTTATGGCTGGACTTCACTAGTACAAAGATGAAAAGTATTAATTTCATAGATGATCATCAGGATATTTCAAATATCTGGATGCTTTAAATCAAATGAACAAAACATTCAGATAACTAACTGCACTTTGTACTTTGCATAAGTTTACGTTTCTATGATTTATTGAAGCCATTTTGAATTCTGTTCTGCCCTGGAAAAAGTAATCAACCACGCTATAGCTGAGTATATGGTTAATATGCCTAATATATAAATTCTTCTGGAACTTTACTCTGTCTTTTCTTCAGTTGTTTTCACTAATTTGAAGTGGGGAAATGACCCAAACTTACAACTCAAATAGCCTATAATTCAAAGTTAAAACCCTGAGGAGTTTCAGTGATTGGGGAATAAGTGTTAGAATTGCTAAGTTTAAATAATTACATCATCAAAATTTGTAAATTATATATCTCCTGAGGCTAAACGCCCAGAGTGAAAGTTTTCCTTGTGTAAGTTTCATGCTTCCTAAGATGCAATGAATAACTACTTTTTGGTGTGTTAAATCAGGGATTAGCAAACTTTTTCTATAAATACTTTGGGCTTCGTGGGCCACAAGGTCTCTGTCACAACTACTCAACTCCACTATTTTAGCCTGAAAGCAGCCATAGACAATATGTAAGTAAATGAGCATAGTTGTGTTCCAATAAAACTTTATTTACAAAAACAGGCAGCAGGCCAGATTTGGCTATGGTCCATAGTTTGCCAAACCCTGTCTTAGATAATTATCTAGGCTTTGAAGTATTTCATATAGTGGACTTCAAATAGAACCAAGTAAAACTAAAAGCAGAGTGTGATATAATAAACTATAAGTTCCAACATATTTTCATCTTTAATCCTATCACAACTCCTGGCTCTTGTTTAAAATGTACTTTTTTACAGCCTACTGCAACACAAATAGATAATATTTTTCTACTTGACAAATCGCTAGTGCCTGGTGGTATAGCTCACCATTCTGGAGATATTAAGCTTTTGGTGAGGACTAATCCACTTCCCCTCAGTCTTTCCCATGCACCCAGTGTATAATAATCTCCTCTCAGTATCATTGCTTTACCCTCTTTTCTAATGAGTGATTGATATCTCTCCCAGGTAACAATATCTTTTCACTCCACTCAAAAGGAGAAACTCTTAGAATGTTAGAACTATAAACAGTCGTTAGAGATTTGCTATTTGACCTCTGACCTGTTAAATGACTTAATTAACATAACCTGTCAGATTTGTTGCTAGTCCAGTCAACTCTGTTCTACTCTGAACAGGTCAGTTTACACCCACACTAATGTGTTCATATCTGACTGTCACATTAAAAATCATTATTTTTCTGTTTATAAATATAACATATGCCTCATGTAGAGGCTTAGAAAAACAGAGAATGGGAAAGAAGAAAATTCAAATAACTTATTAACCCTTCATCTCAAAGCAATCCCTGGTAGCATTCTGATGAGTATCACTGGTTGTTTTTCACTATAAATACAAATATAAGTAATTTTTAAACTAAATTAGCATTATACCATATGATTTCATAACTTTGCTTTTCACTTAACATTGTTCTGTAAGCTTTGGGTGTTGGATACCCTTGGTTCGCATGCCTCAGGGTGATGGGTATGGGTTTGGAAGCCCTCACATTGTAAAGAAAGAACACTACTGAGCCAGACCTGTTGCAGCTCAAAAACAGCCCCAGCACAGGAAGCATGGGCAAGAACGCTATCTTTCTAGAAAGTGTAGATTGAAAATAGAAAAGGAAACTCTGTAGGAAAACTGGAGCTCAGAAAGTAAGATTTCGGGGGCGATGAAAATGTCTTGGAACTTGATAGAGGTGGTGTTGGCAAATACCGTGAATGTACTAAATGCCACTGATTCGTTCACTTTAAATTGGTCAATTTTATGTTATGTGAATTTTCCCTCAATAAATTTAAAAAATGACAGAAAGTAGGATGCTTTGGCCTATCTAGGAAGGCTGGCTATTGGGGGAAATTGAGGCCAAACCCAGAGGAGTGGTCTGGGCTGTTTGCCTAGAATAGAAACAGAAAATCTATTTCATGATGACTTCTATGAGTAGCAGGCCAGAAAGCAGTACTAACTAACCAGGATGGCAGAGGACTCCTGAGAATGCAGCCGAAAATAAAATTCAAAAATAATAATAATAAATGGAGAAACCAGGGAGAAAGGACCTCCTTCCTGTTGAAATCTGGGTCAACCAAAAAAGGGAGCCATAACTTAGGGAGGAAAGACAAAGGAAGGACGTAGAAACAAAAGTAAGCAGAAACCATGAAAACTCTCATCTCTGTAAAGAGTCAAGCTGAACTGTGTGAATAATATCTGAACTCATGTGTATAGCTCAAAATATCCTAACACCAAAGAAAAGTACCATGGAACCCCAAATGTCTACTGACTTTCAGAATGGGAGGGGCCTGTGCTTCCATGTGGGTGACCGCCACCTGCTATTTCTCAAGTTAAATTCATTCGATTTGCCTTTATAGAAGCAGAGACTGAATATAGTAATACAAGGATGCCCTTTGTTAGTATGATATATCTAGATGATAATGTTACTATTGGCACTCCTCTGCCACGTTTGGCATATGAAACACATTTTTGGTTTCTTTTACATTTATTAGATCACATTTTACCTCTTTTATTTTGTTTCTATAAAGTGATAGTGTTTGTTTTCTATTATTGGGTAACCTGTACAGTCTGTCTCTCTCTAGAACAAGGGAAGCAAACTTCCATGACACCAGGTTCATAAAAGTAACTGTAAACTCTACTAACTTCATCTAATTCCCACTCTTCATAATATAAAAAAAGTAACCCTCTCAACCTAGACACAGGTCCATCTAGCCAAGTGTTTTATATCCAACATATATACCATAAGCAATTTTGTTAAAAGGTGTGATTATTCTTAACATTCAACTTCCAAGATTCAGGGTTGCAGGACAGAACCAATTTGATGTGGCAGAAAGAGAATAAGGCTGCAAGTCAGAATACCTGATTGTGTTTCCAGAGCTGATGCTAACTGGCTGTGTGCAAACTTAGGAAAGTGACTTGACTCTCTGAACCCCTGTTTCCTTACCTCTAATGTAACTTTCCAGGTGTATGCTGTCCAAATACCTCTCAGTCTTGTCAACTAAGTCATATTTGTGGTATGACCAAAGAATTAACAATTTCATCTATTTTTGTCTTGAATTTGCGTCAGCACTCCTGATTGGTAGCATACCCATGAAAACAGAAGGAAGATACACCTCCCTGAGTTCATTAGCTGAGACAGAAGCTAGCTAAGGACTATGTAAGTGTTTAACCAGGATTCCTCTGATATTTATCTCAGTGCCACATAGCACTCGGCTTTGAACTTACAGCCAGAACCTGCAGACACCACTATTCATTGCTCTCTCCTGACCAGTCTGCCAAAGTACAGTCAGATTGAACATGGAGGTGTTTGAGATTACTACGGACCACAGGCCTCTGCTTTACGGAGGAGGATGCAATCTGCTCCACTTCATTCAGCAATTTGCTCCTGGTAATTTGACCACTGACAATTCAGTATGGCACCAGACCTAATAAAACTGTACCTTCACAGCTGGTTTGTTGATTGCGTTGTGGCATTCGATGTGCTGGCAGTGGATGGGATTCCAAGCTGTAAAGCAAAGCACAGCTGATGAATACTTTTCATTGAAATTCTTCATGCCCAGTAAAAACAGATACTTCTCTATTTTCTTTTTTCTAAATAGAACCATCATCAGAAAGCATCCTAACAGAATCATTTTCTAATCTATGAAAAATTTTTAAAAATCAGGCAAAGCTATCACAGCTCCATCCATTTTCCCAGGGGAGAGACAAGCCAGTGTAAGGTGCCATACACAGTACCATATTACCTCACAATGGTATACCATTAACAAGTTCTCAAAGGTTTTTACAACCATGGTTTCACTCGATCCTCCAACAACTCTGTGGGGCAGGTACAGCAGATTATTAATCTCATTTCATATTAGGATAAATTAAAGTTAAAAAAGGTTAAGTAGCTTCATATGATCACAGAGTTAGTAAATGATAAGCTAGGACTAGAACCACATCTCTTGGTTCCCGACACTCTACTCTTTCCATGATAGTATACAATGCTAAACATCTTTTGGCTCCAGGAAGCCTTTCAAATTGGTACCTGAAATGAATGGTCAGGTATCCTCCCATCTCCTACCCCATTCCCATCAAATGTAGAGAAGGGAAAGATGACTTTCTTGTCCACGTGAAATGCATGTCTCTCACACACATGACCCACATACTAAATCTCTGCTAGTTCGCTAATATCCAACTCTTTAATTCAGTATAAACACAGAATGAGGACAAGAACCAAACAACCTGGAATAAGTCAGATCTAGAATCACAATGAGAATTATCATCATCCAGATGATTCTGTAGCCCAAAGCACTTAGCTAACAATATTCCATCATAAAAATTATATAAAAGGTTTATATGCTTAAAAGTAATTTTCTAACATGCCATATTCCCAACTTATATGACTGTGATTGGCCTGTTCTTAAAACATAGGAATTTTCAGATGAGAGGATATTCTTAGTTACATATTCAACTATAATTCAAAAATATTTATCATTAATGATTGACAGTTAATTTATGCTCCAAACATTCTAGAAAATTTTCTATCTAGGAGTGTCCCAACTTTAAATCTTCTATCCGATTGTTAGACCATGTATAACATTATGTGTCTGGTTGGGGATTCAGGAAAATACAATTACCAGAGCTATTGACCTTTAAAAATATACAATAGGTCTATTTCTTTTAAAAAGTACACACCAGAGACCACTACACTAATAACACAGTATCATATTGATTATATTGTTAGAGAGAGAGGAAAGAAGAAATGAATGAGTAAGCGAAAGAATGAATGAAGACACAATTTGGGCACAGGCACTTTATAACTACTAGATCTGTTTCCTATATGTGGTAAAGTCAAGATGAATATAAAGAGCGGCAACAAGTTTTCTTGTGCAATTAGAGACACTTAGAGAAAAAGACTCCCTTTAACCAGTACATGAATTGCAAATGCATGGGACATCTGCCCCATTCTTCTAATCCCAAACTCATGACAGACATCGCTAATCCATTACAGCATTCCTTCCTGTTGAGTCTAGAATTGGCCTTAGAATCCTTCTTACTATCATGCTCCAAGCAGTCACCACTAACCAAAACAGAATTGACACACGAGATGAAATCTGCTAACCATCTCTGAATTAATACATTATAAGAACGTTTGCAGATTGCTTTATAAGTATAAAGAAGTTGTTGACACTTACACGCAGAAGTAATATTCAAAATACATAACAACTGCTATGGCACAGGCAAAACAAATCAGAATGCATACAAGCCACAGTACTTGATCAGAGCTCTAAAGACTCCTGTTCTGTCAGAAATTGTTTTTCATGTGGATAGTGGAGATATCCAGGAGGTCTTCATTTTTCATTCTATTTTTACTGAATGTCACTGAATTAAGGACAAGTTGTAGGATAATCCATTTAAGTTCATCAAAGCCACACTGGATTTAAGCTTACTAGAACAGTGATTCTTAGCTTTTGCTGTATATCAAAAATCACCTGTCAAGGTTTTTAAAATATGATGCCTGGAACGTTATGTTAGATCTTCTGAATCAAATGTCTGAGGATAGAAAACAGGTACTTGGAATTGGGAAAAGTACTACAATTGATTTTGATATAAGGACAATCAACATACCTTATTTTGTGGCAACTATAGTTACATCACCATTCAAAAATAATTTTTAAAACATAGCATAAAACACAGCATACAAGAATTATCCTTTCAACTATGATGGAATAATCAGTATTAGACTTGCCCTCCCACCATAAACAGCTAGAAAACTGAAAAATATGTATGAAACACTACTTTCAGAAATTGGACTACAGGTAGTACAGGACATTGATCCTTGAGAGAACAGAAATAATGCAGTGAGCCCCACAATCACTCTGACTTTCTTCCTGGAAGCAATTTCCAGACCTTGGCCATACAAGGGGAAAGATAAGCAGAGTAGGGTGGTTTTGTTGAGTTGAGGAGACATAAACTGGAGTTTGCAGAGGCATCGTCATTGGAATTTGCGAAGACAATATTGAGGAAGAGGCTATGCAAAGAAAGAGCCCCAGAAATCCAAGTAGGAGTCCTTTTGGGACTTCAGCTTTATACTAAGTGAAACATGTGTAAGCTAAAACTCCATGAGGCTGGATAGAGAAAAACTGTGGGAGTTCTGTAAGCTATACAATTCCTAGAGCTCATATACAGCTGAAAGATATTCAAGTTTCAACCAGCCAGAGTAGAGGATATTCAGTGAACACTTGGAGCAATCAATAGAGATACTAGGAGAGTCATAACTTAGTAATAGGGCTAAACTGACATTAGAGAAAAAGCTACCCTAATCTCATCCTAATAAAGCTTAAAAACAAGCCTTGAAAAGGTCAAGCTGATCCACAACTAACTTGACTGACAAAACAAACTTCAACACACTGTAACGGAAGACAACAGAATCCAGGCATTCAATAATGTAATATTCATGAAATCCAGCATCCAGTCAAAAATTACTTGATATTTGAAAAGGGAGGAAAATGTTACTAATAACCAGAGGAAACACTGATCAACAGAAACAAACCGAGAAATTACAGAGATGAGGTAGTTAGCAAACAATACTTTAAAACATATTCAAAGGAAAACATAAACATAAGCATAATGAGGATAGGAATGGAAAATATAATTAAAAATGAAATGAGACTTCCAAAAATGAAAAATACAATATTTGGAATAAAAACTCACTGAGTGGGCTTAATAGCACAATAGACAATGCAAATTAAAAGATCAGTGAATTAGTAGATATAGCAACAGAAACTACCCAAACTGAACTACTGGAAGAAAAATAAACAGAGCTTCAGTGAACTGTGGAAAAATTTCAGGCAGTATAAAATACATGTGATTTAAAGCATAAAAGAAGCAGAAAGGGGAAATATTTGAAGAAACAATGAGCAAAATTTTTCAAGTTTGATGAAAACTATCAACCCACAGATCTAAGAAGCTCAATGAATCCTAGGCAAGATAAAAAGCAAAGAAAATCACACCAAAATTCATTATAATCAAATTGATGAAAACCAATGATAAGGAGAAAATCTTAAAAACAGCCAAGAAAAAAAATAGACACATTACTTACAGGGGAACAAAGATAAGAATGATCGCTGATTTCTCGTCAGAAACAATGCAAGCCAGAAGACAATGGAACGACATCTTTAAAAGGCTGAAAGAAAAAAACTGTCAACCTAGAATTCTATATACCCAGTGAAAATATCCTTCAAAAATGAATATGAAATAAAGACTATTTGAAGACAAACACTAGATGAAATAAGAGAATTAATTGCCAGCTGAGCTCCACTACAAGAAATGTTAAGGGAATTTCTTCAGGCTGAAGGTAAATTATATCAGATAGAAGCTCATACTTACACAAAGGCATAAAGAGTGCTGGACATGGTACATGTGGTGAATAACTATAAAAGACTTTTTTTACTCATAAAAACATGTTGTTAAAAGATGATTGACTATTTAAAACAAAAAACAATAGTAATCAATAGCGGCAAATAACATATACAGAAGTAAAATGTTTGATAACCAGAACAAAAAGGATATAAGATGGAAAATAAAAATACATAAGGTTCTTATAGTACATGTAAACTAGTATAATGTTATTTGAAGGTAGATTGCAATGTTAGAGATATATATTGTAAACCCTAGGGCAATTTTTTTTTTTAAAAAAAAAAGTGGTGTACATATAACAATCCAATACATAAATAAAATGGAATACTATAAATATTTAATCCAAAAGAAGGCAAGATATCAAAAAGAAAAGGAAAAAGAATAGATGGGACAAATAGAAAACAGGTACAAAATGATAGACTAAAGTCCAATCATATCAATAATTACATTAAATGCAAATGGTCTAAACAATAATTACACTAATGTAAATAGTCTAAAAGGCAGAGATTGTCAAATAGGATTTAAGTTTTAAAAAACCGTGACTACAGTATATGCTACCTGTGAAAAATACTCTTGAAATATGAAGACATAGCTAAGTTAAAAATAAACAGAAAAAGTTATACCATGCAAATACTAATTATAAGAAAGTTGGAGTGTCTATATAAATATCAGAAAAGTAGATTCCAGAATAAAAAATATTGCCAGAAATAAAGAAGGATCTTTCACAATGATGAAAGGGTCAATTAATTCATAAAACATAATCATAAATATGCATGCTTATATTAAGATGACAGAACAAAAAGGAGAAATAATTCCATAATTAGAGTTGTAAATTTCAATAATCCTCTCTCAGCAATTGATAAAACAAGCAGGCACAAAATTAGTAAAAATATAAGACTTGAACAACACTGTCAAACAACTTAAACTAATTGATAATGCTAGAAATCTCCACTCAACCACTGTGGAATACACATTGTTTTCAAGTACATATAAAACATTCACTAAAATAGATAATATTCTGGTCCATATAATAAGTATGAAAAATTTAGATGCTGCTGCATCATACAGTATGCTCTCTGGCCACAATGTAATTAAGCTAGAAATCAATAACACAAAAATATTTTGGAAAATCACCAAATATTTGTATATCAAAAAAATACTTCTAAACAATCCATAAATCAAAGGAATATTAGAAAATATCCTATACTGAATGAAAACATAACATACATGACAAATTTCTGAGAAGAAACCAAAGCAATGCTTAAAGGGAAATTTATAGCTTTAAGCTCTTATATTAAAAAATATAAAGCTCAAAAATAAATGATTTATGCTTCTACCTTAAGAAGATAGAAAAAGAACAAAACTCGGCCGGGCGCGGTGGCTCACGCCTGTAATCTTAGCACTCTGGGAGGCTGAGGCGGGAGGATTGCTTGAGCTCAGGAGTTCGAGACCAGCCTGAGCAAGAGCGAGACCCCATCTCTACTAAAAATAGAAAGAAATTAGCCAAACAACTAAAAATAGAAAAAATTAGCCAGGCATGGTGGCGAATGCCTGTAGTCACAGCTACTTGGGAGGCTGAGGCAGGAGGATCGCTTGACCCCAGGAGTTTGAGGTTGCTGTGAGCTAGGCTGACGCCACGGCACTCTAGTCCAGGCAACAGAGTGAGACTCTGTCTCAAAAAAAAAAAGAAAGAAAGAAAAAGAACAAAACTCAATGTTAGTAGAAAGAAGGAAATAATAAACATAGAAGCAGAAATCAATGAAATTGAAACCAGAAATCAATAGAGAAAAATCAATAAAACCAAAAAGTGGTTCCTTAGAAAATTCAATGAAACTGATAAGCCCCCTAGCCATCCTGATGAAGAAAAATCACAAATTACCAATGTCAGGAATGGAAGGTACGACATCACTACAGATCCTACAGACATGAGAAGAAATCTGATAACTTGAAGGAAATGTTCACATTCGCCAAAAGACACAGATTACAAAATGTGACTCAATAGACAGTACAGATAATAGCCCCATAACTATGAAAGAAATTATATTCATAATATAAAACCTTCATAAATTCATAACATAAAACTATCCCTCAAAGAAAACCCCACATCCAGATGGCTTCACCAGTGAATTCTACTAACCATTTAAAGAAAAAATAATATAAATCCTATATAAACTCTTCCAGAAACTAGAAGAGAAAGAAATACTTCCCAACTCATTTTATGAGGTCAGCATTACTTTGTAAATAGAACCAGATGAAGACATCACAATTAAAGAAAACTAGATCAATATCTCTCATAAATGTAGGAGCCAGAACACTTAACAAAAACTTAGAAAATTAATTCTGGCAATATAATACAGTATGACAACATGGAATTTATTCCAGGAATGCAAGGTTGGTTTAACATTGCAAAGCAAATCAATGTAATTTACCATATTAACAGAATAATAGGAGAAAATCTTACAATCATCTCAATAGAAATAGAAAATGCATTTGACCAAAATTGACATTCATTCATGAGTAAAACTCCCAGCAAACTAACAACAGACAGTAACTTCCTCTGTCTGACAAAAAAGCATGTATTAAAAACCTACAGGTAACATCATGTTTAATGGTGAAGGTCAAAATACTTTCCCCCACAAACTGGGCAAAAAAACAAGGATCTACTCTCAGAACTTCTATTCAACATTAAACTGGAGACATGAAGAAATGCAATGAAAAAAGAAGGATGGAAAGAAAGAAGGAAAGGAGAGAAAGAAGGAAGGAAGGAAGGAAGAAAGGAGGGAAGGAAAAGGAAGGAAGAAGGGAGGGAGGGAAGGAGGGAAGGACACAGGTAGAAAGAGAAAAAGGGAAGGAAGAGAGAGAGGCATACAAATTAGAAAGGAAGAAGAAAAATTAAAAATTATTTGCAGAGAGCATAATCATGTATTAATATATGGAAAATCTTAAGAAACTTACAAAAATCTACAAAAATTAATATGTGAATTTAGGAAGGTTTCAGGATACAAAGTCAATATACAAAAATCAATTGCATTTGTATATAGTATCAACAAACAAGTAAAATATTAAAAATTTTTAAACATTATTTATAATAGCATCCAAAATCATGAAATATTTAGAAATATCTTTAACAAAATATTTGAAAGATCTGTACACTGAAAACTAGCAACTATTGCTCAGAGAAACTAAAGAAGACCTAAATAAATGGATAGATATGCCATGATCATGGATGAGAATATTCAATATTGTTAAGATGTCAATTCTCCCCAAATTAAACTATATATTCAATGTAATTCCATTCAAAATCCAAGCAAATTGTTTTGTAGAAATGACAAGTTGATAGTAAAATTTATATGAAAGTGAAAAGGTGCTAAAATAGCCAAATTTTTAAAAATAATAACTCTGGAGGATTTATACCACACGATTTCAAAATATAAAGCTACAGTAGTCAAGATCATGAGATACTGCTGTAAGGACAGACAATGAGACAAAATATAGAGTTTGGAAAGCCATACATACGTGGCCAATTACTTTTCAACAAAAGAGTAAAATGAATTCAATGTGGAAAGGGTACTCATTTCAACAAATTGAACAGAAACAACTAGATATCCTTATGGGGAAAAAATTCAACCCTTACTTCCCACCATATGCAAAAATTAATTCCAAATGTATTAGAAACTTAAATGCAAATTCTCAAACTATAAAACTTTTAGAAACATAGGAGGATTCCTTTACCTGAATTTACAATCTTAGGAGAAACTAAAGAAAGAACCATAAGAGAAAAAAATGATAAATTTATCAAAATTTAAAACTCCTGCTCTGTGAAATACCTAAAAAGGAAAGCCCCTGGCTGAGAGAACATATTCACAACATGTTGACAAAAGTCTTCTATTTTGAACATATAGTAAGACAATAAGATAAGCATCCCAATTTAAAAATGGGCAAAAAATTCTTTGATAACAATACACACAAAAAAAGATATCCAAGTGACCAATAAGCACCCAAAAAGATGCTCACTATCATTATTCATCAGAGAAATGCAAATTAAACAACATAACACTACTTCATGGCCATCAAAATGTCTAACATTAAAAAACTGATGACCCCAATTGTTGACAATAATGTAGAACAGCTCCCATACATTGCTGGAGGAAGCGTAAAATAGTACAACCACTTTTGAAGAACTACTTATAAAATTAAACACATACTTACCTTGTGATCCACCATTTTCACTGCTAGGTATTTACCAAGAGAAATAAATACATATCATCACAAAAACATTTTTACATGAATGTTTGTAGTTTCAGTCCTAATAACCAAAAATGCTCATCAAGAGGTGAATGAATAAACTGTGATATGTCCATACTATGCAACAATAAGAAGAAATGAACTACTGATGTGCCAACATGGATAAATCTCAAAAACATTACGCTGAATCAAAGAAACAAATACAAAAATGGTACACATCATATGATTCCATTCATATGAAATCCTAGAACAGGCAAAACTAATCTATAATCACAAAAACCAGATTAGTAGATGCTTGCAGGGGGAAGTGTGGTGGATTGATTGAAAAGAGAAATAAGAGATCGTTGTAGAATGAAGGAGATGTTCTATATTTTGATTATAGTGTTATATGTTAGTGCATGCATCTGTCAAAAGTTATCAAACTATGTGCTTAAAATGGGTCATTTTATTGCATAAAAATTATACCTCAATACAATTGATTTTAAAAGGAAAAAACTGAAGGACCACCCAAATATATACTTTTAAGGAAAGGAAACATACTGAAGACTGAGAGGAAACACATGTCTGAAAATGATCTAGTCTATGAATCAGTTGATTTTAGGAAAGCATGTGGCGTCTGCAACATGATGCGAGAACATACAGCCTTGACAAAAGCAGGAGTAGAAAGTCATAGAAATTCAGTGTAAAATAGGAAACTAATGTCATGAGATAAAAACAGATTTGAATAAGATATGTAATAAGTGTTAGCAAACTAAAAATAAAATAGCAAAATTAGAAACCCTCATGGAAAGCAACTGATTGGGGGGTGGAGATACCAAGTATGTTATGGGCAAGCCAACCTGAGAAGCTAAGAATATAAAGAGAAAGAGAAATATATGAAAATAGTGGTTATAATAGCTACAAAGCACAGAAAACGAAAATCTGACCTAACAATTATAGATATTCCTGAGGAATATACCAAAACAATCAGAAGAAAAGCAATATATAATAATAATTTAAATAATAATTGAAAATTTCATTAGTGAGAAATTTCCTGAAAAAGATTAAAAAAGGATCTGAATGTGCAGATTCAATGTGCTCTTCACATTACAGGCAAAAATTAAGGAGAAGAAATTCATATCTAGAAATATTTAGGACAAATTATTTTTAAATAAAATAAATGTCTCCAAGAATCAAGAAAAACAAAGAGATTCTTATAAAAGACAGAATCACACAGGTCTGAAATTTCTCTTCATAACTCTAAATGCCAGAAAGCAAGGAAGCAATATTTACACATTTTTCACAGTGAAGCAGTTTTCTTTCACATGTAAAGCAATAGAAAGACTTTTTAAAGTATGCTTGCATTCACAAAAATAAACTAATAATGTATATTCCACTGTTGAAAATATTACAGAAGAAAATCTGGGTTTCATTTCCAGAAATGACAGACAAGATCATCCAAGCTGATTCTCCTACTCAAGACAACTAGGAAAATTGGACAAGATCAAAAACAAAACAACAAAAACCAGAGAGCTTTATGGGAGAATCATGGGGCCATGCTCCAAAAAAAGGAGTAAACATTGGGAGGTAGACTCTTCCTCCTTTGCCTATTTTTCTTTCTGTCAATTCTACGAGATGAGCAAGTTTCAACAGACTAGGAACTAGTCTAGGAACTAGGAAAATAAAAATTGGAATTCAAGGACCACCAAGAAGTGGGAGATCTGAAAATCACCTGAGACTGTGGGTCGGGGGGTCCCAAAAGGGCATAACCTAGGAGAAAAGGTGAACCAGAAGTACACCGACCCTCACAGGGCTGAAGGTCAGCCTCAAATCATCTCTGAGCTGCATTAAGGTGACCTGGATTGCTAGTGTCCATAGCCCCTCACCAGAAGCAACAGCAAATCCTCTCTGAACCTCAGATTAGCTCTATAGTTTTTATATCTAACGTCTTGCACACATTAAAAAATAACCATACATACAAGAAGACAAGAAAACAAAAGAAACAATAGACAATAGAATCAGAATTTCTAGGGATCCAGAATATTGAGTTATCAGAAACAGATTTTAAAATAACTATGCTTAATATGTTCTATAAAGTAAAAGTTAGAGGCCGGGCGCGGTGGCTCACGCCTGTAATCCTAGCTCTCTGGGAGGCCGAGGTGGGCGGATCGTTTGAGCTCAGGAGTTCGAGACCAGCCTGAGCAAGAGCGAGACCCCATCTCTACTAAAAATAGAAAGAAATTATATGGACAGCTAAAAATATATACAGAAAAAATTAGCCGGGCATGGTGGTGCATGCCTGTAGTCCCAGCTACTCGGGAGGCTGAGACAGGAGGATCGCTTGAGCCCAGGAGTTTGAGGTTGCTGTGAGCTAGGCTGACGCCACGGCACTCACTCTAGCCTGGGCAACAGAGTGAGACTCTGTCTCAAAAAAAAAAAAAAAAAAAAAAAAAAAAAAAAAAAATAAAGTAAAAGTTAGAGAACACCATCAAAAACTGGAATATATACATATATATATATATCTCAAATGGAAATTCTAGAACTAAAAAATATAATATGGGGGATGGGATTAGGGGGATGTTGGTCCAAAGATACAAAATTTGAGGGGAAAAAGGTATATAATAACCGAAATTAAGAATATAATTGGGAAACTAAGAATTTGTGAATAAGAAGCTAAGACAGAAAAAAGATTCATCATGAAACACAGAAAGATGAAATGGGGGAGGGGAATACAAAAAATATGCACAGGATACATGAGGGAAAGGTCTAACATGTGTCATTGAAATTCCAGAAAGAGGGATGAGAATATAGCAGAAGCTACTTTTGAAGAGATAAAGGAACTCCCAGTTACAGCCATTGATAGAAAACCTTGTATTGGACTTATCCTTCCACTGGAAAAAAATGTATAAAGCAACTGGTGTCAGACATTGGGCATAGATTTTAACATAGGGCTGCAATCCTTTTACTTTTGAAAAAGTAAAGCATACAAGTTAAGTTCTACGTTCACCTTGGCTTTCTGCCTGGTGACATTTTCAAACTGCAGCAAAGGGAAATGGAGCTCCATAAGAAATAAGCATTTTTGATGGGTAAACGAAACAGATTTCCAGTGGGCAGAGAAATCAGAATAAAGTAATGCTAAAGCAGATGAAATTGGTAAGTAAATGTGCAGAACAGAGGGAAGCTGCAGAGAAGAGGTGTCACAAATCTGTGCAAGGGTGTCCCTCAGGTCCTGGCCTAATCCTAAACTGCATGTGCTCAGAGAAAAATTCTGCAAGGACTGCAGAAAACAGCTGCTCAGTGGTTGAAAGCTGAACAGATTTTTAGAGGTCACACTGTGCTAGGGATACATTGTATTTCCAATGCTGCCAAAGTGAAGAACTTTGGAGAACACACCAGGAATTCAGGAGATAATAGATAAGTCACACCTTAGGAATGAAGACCGTGCTCTAGGCCTAGGTTAACAAATTTGTGGGCATAGAGTTGTTCATAGTATTCCTTTATTACCCTTTTAATGTCCATGGGATCAATAATGATGACCTCTATTTCCCTTTTTTTTTTCTTTTTGAGACAGGATCTCGCTCTGCCACC
Source organism: Eulemur rufifrons (assembly GCF_041146395.1). Taxonomy (NCBI): domain Eukaryota; kingdom Metazoa; phylum Chordata; class Mammalia; order Primates; family Lemuridae; genus Eulemur; species Eulemur rufifrons. Next base: position 116,368,105 of record NC_090984.1, on the reverse strand, counting down.
CAAGCTGGAGTGCAGCGGCGTCATCATAGTTCACTGCAACCTTGAACTCCTGGGCTCAAGCGATCCTCCTGCCTCAGCCTCCCGAGTAGCTGGGACTACAGGAGTGCACCACCATGCCGGGCTAACTTTTCTATTTTTTATAGAGATGGGGGTCTTGCTCTTGCTCAGGCTGGTCTAGAACTCCTGACCTCAAGCAAGTGATCCTCCTGCCTCGGCCTCCCAGAGTGTTAGGATTACAGGCATGAGCCACTGCACCTGGCCTCTATTTCCTTTCTGATACTACACATTTGTGCCTTCTCTCTGTTTCTCTTTTTTTTAGGTTAGCCTGGCTAGAAGTTTATCAGTTGTATTGATATTTTCAAAAAACAGTTTTTGGTTTTGTTGATTTTCTCTATTATTTTCCTGTTTAAAATTTTACTGAATTTTTTTCTAATTTTTATTATTTCTTTTCTTATGCTTGCTTTAGGCTTATATTGTTCTTCCTTCTCTGGTCTCCTAAGGTAGAAGTATAACTTAGTGATTTTAGACATTCCTTCTTTCTAATCTATTTCTTTAATGCTATAAATATCCCTCTAAACACTGCTATCACTATATACCACAAATTTTGGAGATAATGCTATAGGAGTAATAGTTATGCACTAGGACTAAAGTCAAAACTGAAATATACCTGGCCTAACAAATTGTAAAACTAAGCCCTTGAGAAGGATGTGTAGGTGGGAGGGGTAATAAACAGAAGTGGGTTAATAGGTACAAACATACAATTAAATAGAAGGAATAAGTTCATAATGTTTAATAGCAGGGTATGGTGACTATAGTTAAAAGCAATGTATTTTATATTTCAACATAGCCAGAAGAGAGGACTTGAAATGTCCCCAACACATAAAAATTATAAATACTTGAGGTGGACACCCCAAATACCATGAATTGATCATTACACAGTCTATGCATGTAACAAAATATCATATGTAGTCCATAAATGTGTACAAATAAAAAATTTTTAAAACACCAGAAGCCAAGAAAATTTCATTTTTCATGAAATCTGAAATGTTAAAATATAAATAAATAAATAATGAAACTAAGCCTTGACAGAAGAAGGTGATCCACCAGTAACTTCATTCCAGCAAATACAAAATACAAATGCAATACTTTTTAGAAGAAATGAAATAGTCCAGAGTCTCTACAATATATTCTTTACAATTCCCATCATACAATAAAAAATTTACAAGACATGTGAAAGGGCTAGAAAATGTGCCCCATAATGAAGAGAAAGAGAGTCAAAAGAAGATGACCTAGACTCATTTGAAATTAGGAATAAGGATTTTAAAATGTGTTAAACAATACAGAGAAATAAATCATTAAAACAAAAATTCCAAGAGAGAAATGAAAACGCTAAAAAAGAATAAAAAGAAAATTCTAGAACTAAAAAATAGAATTCTTAAAGTTAATAATTCATTGGATGATCTTTTTTAAAAAGTTAGACACAACAGCAGGATCAGTGAACTTGAAGACAAATTAGTATTAATCCAAACTAAAGCACAGATAAACTTTTTTTATTAAAAAGAATGGAGTATCTGAGACTTCTGGGAAAGTATCAAATATTTTTTAAAGTCCCAGAATGAGAAAGAGAAAAAGAAAGGGGTGTAATAAATATCTGGAGAGGATAATGTCCCAAATTTTCCCAAAACTAATGAAGAACATGAAACCACAGATTTAAGAAGTTCAGCAAATCCCAAGCAGAATGAATACAAAAACCACCAAACTTATGTAGATCCTAACGAAAATAAACATAAGAACAAAATCTTAAAAAGAGGCAGAAAAAAATGTTACATTCAGAGGTGCAGTCATAAGAATTATATATAATTTCCTATCAGAAATAATGAACTGACGTCTTTAAAGAGTTACATGACAAAAGCCTTGTAATATTCCACTAATTACAATGGAATTACAGTAGATAGCAAAAGAAAAAGATAACTAGAACACAAATATTTGAAAATTAAACCACACTGTCCTTAATAACACAGGCAAAGAAAGATATTGTGATAGAAATGTTTAAATATTTTAAAATAAGTGCTAAGGCCAGGCGCGGTGGCTCACGCCTGTAATCCTAACACTCTGGGAGGCCGAGGCAGGTGGATCGCTCAAGGTCAGGAGTTTGAGACCAGCCTGAGCAAGAGCGAGATCCCGTCTCTACTAAAAATAGAAAGAAATTATCTGGCCAACTAAAATATATAGAGAAAAAATTAGCCGGGCATGGTGGCGCATGCCTGTAGTCCCAGCTACTCGGGAGGCTGAGGCAGTAGGATCGCTTAAGCCCAGGAGTTTGAGGTTGCTGTGAGCTAGGCTGACGCCACGGCACTCACTCTAGCCCGGGCAACAAAGCGAGACTCTGTCTCAAAAATAAATAAATAAATAAATAAATAAATAAAATAAGTGCTAGTAAAAACACAATGTATCAAAATTTATGGGATGGAGGTAATATAGATCTTAGAGGGAAATTGGTAATTTAAAATGGGTAATTGGAAAACTTTTAATGTTGAAAATCAACAGTCTAAGCTTTCACTACAGGGAGCTAAAAAAAAAGGAGAAATTAAACTCAAGAAAATTAAAGGATGAAAATAGTAAAGATAAAGGCAGGAAGCAATGATATATATAAAGAATATAAACTTGTATTATTTTTTCTCTTTTTTGTTTGTTTTAGTTTACCTAAGTATTTGATAAAATCTAGCACCTACTCAGGATAAAAGCTGTAAGGTAACTGGAAATAAGTGAAGCTTCATAAAACTGATAGAAAGGAGATCTACAATACCCTACAGCTTAATATTCAATGGCAAAATATTCACTTAATTTAGGAACAAAGCAATGATATTCATTCTTATCAGTTCTGTCAACAGACAGTGAAACAAAGAAAAAACCCAGCAATAAATGGTATAAAGATTGGAAAGGAAGTAGCACAGATGGTACTATTGTCTATATAGATAATCCAACTAATCAACAAACTACTAGAACTAATAATTGAATCTAGCAAACGCATGGGATAAAATATCAATATGTAAAAATCAATTGGATTTCTTTATGCTAGCAATAAACAATTGAAATTTTAATTTTAAAATGATGCCATTTACAATAGCATCAACAAATTCAAACACCTAGGAACTAATTTAATGAAAGAAATGCAAGAAATCTACATTGAAAAGTACAGAGCACTACAGAGAGATATTTTATTATAAAAGACCTAATGGAGAGATATACCATATTCATGGATTAGAAAATGCTAAGATTGTTAAGATATCAATTCTTGCTACATGGAACCATAGGTTTAACATAATCCAGATCAAAATCCTAGCAGGATTATTTGTGGCAGAAGTTGAAAGCTGATACTAAATTTTTATGGAAATCCAAAGGACCTAAAATAGCCAAGATGATCAAAGAAAAAGAACAAAGTTAGAGATTTGAACTATCTGATTTCAAAACTTTAAAGTATAAGTATTTAACATAGTTTTATTGGTATGCAAATAGAGATACAGATTGATGAAATGGAACAGAGACCAGATATATACTCACATACATATGACCAAGGGGCTAAGACAATTCAAAGGGGAAAGGATCATCCTTTCAACAAAGGGTGCTGAACAATCCATAAGGAGATGAATGAACCAACCCACCATACACAAAAATTAAATTTAAGGAGGATCATAGACCTAAATGTGCAAGATAAAACTACAAAGCTTCTGGAAAGAGAATATCTTTACAACCTTGGAGAAGGCAAAGATTTCTCAGACAGGAAAATAAAGGCACTGACTATAAAGGAAGAAAAAAATGATAAATTTGATTTTATCAAAAGTAAAAACTCATACTCATCAAAAGACACTGTCAAGAAAGTAAAACAGCAGCCCCCCAACTGGAATAAACTATTTGCAACATATAAGTCTGACAAATGACTCATATCAGACTAAATAAAGAACAACTACATATCACAAAAAAAAAAAGACAACCCAATTAATAATGGGAAAAACGTTATCTGGTATGTTACAAAATAAGATAGCTGAATGACCAATAAGTACATAAAAATGTGCTAAACATAAGTAATCAGAGAAATGTAAATTAAAACCATCAGATACATACCCACCAGAATGGCTAAATTTTTTTTTTTCTTTGAGACACAGTCTCATTCTGTCGCCTTAGGTAGTGCAGTGGCATCATCAGCTCACTGCAACCTTGAACTCCTGGGCTCAAGTGATCCTCCTGTCTCAACCTCCCAAGTAGCTGGGTCTACAGGCACATGTCACCACATCAACTAATTTTTTTCTATTTTTGGTAGAGGCAGTGTCTCGCTCAGGCTGGTCTCGAACTCCTGACCTCAAGTGATCCTCCCACCTCAGCCTCCCAGAGTGCTAGGATTACAGATGTGAGCCACTGGGCCTGGCCAGAATGGTTAAAATTAAAAACAGATATAATTGCAAGTGTTAGTCAGAGTGCAGAGCAACTGAAACTCTTATAACATTGTTGGATGAAATGTTAAATGGCATAAACACTTCAGAGAATTGTCTAAAAATTTCTTATAAACTCTACAACCCAGCAGTTCCACTCGCAGGTATATACTAAAGAGAAATAAATGCATATGTCCACAAAGACATGTAAGACATTCATAGAAATTTTATGTATATTGGCCAAAAACTGGAAACAACCCAAATATACATCAATAGGAGCATCAATAAACAAACTGTGGCATACCCATGCAATCAAATATTTACTTAGCAATAAGAAGAACTAATATTCTCAACAACATGGATTAATCTCAGTAACATTATGTTGACTAAATGAAGTCAGACATGAAAATATACATACTGTTTGATATGCATTTATAGGAATACCTGAATTAGATGAATATATGAATTATGTAGAAACCAGAGTAGTGATTGCCTCAGGGTGGGAGAAGGGAGTGCTGACTGGAAGAGGCGTACTATTACTTTCCAAGGTAATAGAAACATTCTATTTCCTTTATCTGGATAATAATTACATGAGTATTATACATTTGTCATAACTGACCCAGCTGTACTCTTGATACTTGTGCATCTAACTATATACAAAATATACTTTAAGAAAGCACTGTTATCACTAACTAAAGAGAGATAATGCCTGACAATTTTCCAAACTGAACAAAAGACATCAAGCCAAAGATCGAGAAATCCTATTAACACCCAAAAAGAGAAATATAAATAATATCATAACTAGTTATATCATAATAAAGTTTCCAAAATCAGAAATAAAGAGAAAATTTTTAAATGAAGAAAAAAGGCAGTTTACCTTCACCAGAGGAATAACTGACAACTGAATTCCCAATAGGAACCAAGAAAATGGAAAGATTATAAAATAACTTCAAAGTATGGAAATAAAATGATTTCCAGTCAAGAATTTTACACACCAAGAAAAATTCTTGAGAAATAAAGATAAAACAGACATTTTCAGACAAACACTAACTATGAAAATTTATCCCCAGCAGAATGGCACTAAAGGAAATACAAATGGATATTATTAAAGAAAAAAATTTCAATCCCAGATAGGAACTTAGAGATACAAAAAAGGAAAAAGAGCAAGAAAAAAGAAAATCTAATGAATACTGACTGCATAGAACAATAATAATAATTATGTTAATATGTATAATAATATTTATATATATCATAAAGCATAGCATGAAAGTCAGGAAGGAGTAAAAGGAGTTAAAATCTTTAGTCATTTTATGGGAAAATGTAAAAGTGCTATTTTATACTGGACACTGATAAGTCAAGAATGCGTGGTATAGTCTCTAAGGTAATGATAAAAAATATAGTAGAGGACTGAATGACTCACTAGTACAAAGATGGGGTAATGAAATATTTAAATATACTTAGTGTAAAAGAGACGAAAAGGAGAGGAAAAAAGAAACAAACATAGAAAAGATAGAAAACAATAAAAAATTGTGGATTTAAAACCAAATATATCAGTAATTACATTACAGGTATACGGGCTAAAAATGATCCAATTAAAAGGCAAAAATTATGAACATTGAGCTTAAAAAAGCAGCATGAACAATATGCCACTTACAAGACACACATGAAATATAAGAATATAAAAAAGTTGAAAATAAAAAATAGAAAAAGTTATACCATGCAAACGCTTGTGAAAGCTGGTGTAGCGATATTAGTTTAAGATAAAGTAGATTTTAACACAAAAAGTATTATGAAAGATAAAGAGACGCATTTCATAATGGTAAATTATCATTTACTCGGAAGACGGTGCATTCTAAATTTGTATTCACTTAATAATGCAGTATCAAAATATACACAACAAGTGTTGATAGAATTATAAGTAAGACTAGACAAATTCACAATCATAGTAAAAGATTTTAACACTCCACTCTTGGTAATGGATAGAAGAAATAGACAAAACTGCAATGAGGATATAGAGGATTAGAACTACACAATTAACAAATTTGGTTTAATTGACATATAGAGGAGACTGTACAAACAACTGCCAAATATAATTTCTTTTTAAGTACATGTAAGCATTTACAAAGATAACCATAAAGAAAGTGTAAAAAATATCAACAGTAATAAAATAATACAAAATGTTATCTAACCACAGAGGAATCAAGCTATAAATCATTCATCTACATGATCCATGAGTCAAAGAAACCATGAAGGAATTTAGAAATCAGCATAGCAAAGGAGGTTTTAGCCATTGTGATATGGCAAGGAGATATAAAAGCATTACAGATTGAAAAGGAGACATTAAATTTTTATTACTCAACAATAATATTTTTGTGCACATTAAAATAATTTTTAAATAAAACTACCGCAATAATTTATTAGAATTAAAAAATGATTTAGCAAGGTTGCTGAATGTAAGACCAATATACTAAAATTAATTGCTTATCTACATACTAGCAACAAAGGGTTAGAAAATATAATTTTCAAGAGATATATCATTGACAATAGAATAAAAAAATAAATACTTAGGAATAAACTAGATGAGACATATGTAAGACATACAGAAAACTATAAAACAGCATTGAAGGCAACTAAAAAAAAAAAGCCTAAATAGATGAAGAAATATATCATGTTGATGCATTGGAAGAATCAATATTATAAAGATGTCATTTCCCCAAATTGACCAAGATTATCCCAACATAGATTCAAGACAATCCCAATCAGAATCCTAGCAATTTGGGTATGTGTTTGTGTATGCTTAACAAACTCTTTAACTTAGCCCAGGACTAGGAACAGGCAAGATATTATTGAAAGAGGTGGAAGAAATGCAAGAGAAGGAGAAAGAACAGAAAGAGGAGGAAGCATGTGAGGACAAGGAAAAGAAAGAGCAGCAACAACAGAAAAGTGGAAGGACTTGCACTGCTGAATATCAAATTTTATTATTAAGCCACAGTAATCCAGACAGCATGGTATTGGTGAAAGGAAAAATACACCGATTGAACTAAATAAAGAATCCAGAAATAGAACCACCCTTAAATAGACACTTGATTTAGGTCTTAAATGGTACTACAGAGCAGCAAGGAAAGACTATTATCAATAAATGATGTTGAGTCAACTGGCTATCCATGAGAGAAAAAAATTGACCATTACCTCACATCACATAGAAAAATTAATTTCCGATGCATCTAAAAGATAATAAACAAAGATTATAGAAGGTAAAATATATATATATAATTTGGGATTAGGAAAGGATTTTCTTAGGATACATAGGATAAATAAAAGGATTGCTAATCTTATTACATTAAAAATAAGAACTTCAGCTGAACAAAAGACATTATTAAGAGAGTATAAAATAAGAGATATTTGCAACATATGCAATTGACAAAGATTATATAAAGAAGAAACCCAAATGACCAATAAATATATGAAAAAGTGTTCAACTTCATTAGTAATCAGGGAAACACAATTTATAACCACAATAAGATACTTCTATACATCCTTGAAAATGACTAAAATTTTAAAAATTAAGAAAACAAAGTATTGCCAAAAATGTGGAATATAAAACAAAAGAACTCTCACACACTGCTGATGGGAGTACAAACTAGTACAACTATTTTGGAAAGCTGTTTGCCATTATCTATTAAAGTTGGATATATGTACACCGTCTGATCCAGCAATTTCACCTTAGGCATATACCTAACAGACATGCATGCATGTGTGCACCAAAGGACATATAGAAGGATGCTCATAGCAACATTATTTATAATAGCCAAAAAGTGGGGACAACCTAAATGTCCATTAGTAACAGAATGGATAGGTAAACTATAGTACATTCATTCGGTAGAATATATACAGCAAAAAAATAAAGTACAATTATCCTCAACACCAGGAACAAATCTCTCTCCCTCTCTCTCTCTCTCTCTCTCTCACACACACACACACACATACACACACACAAATAATGGATGATTCTACTTCTAGAAAATTCAAAAACAGACAAAACTAATCTCTGGTGTTGGAAGTCAGGTTACCTTTGGGGCAGAGGAAGGAGGTAATCTTTAGGAGGGAGCACATGGTGGAGGTGTTCCACCTACACTTACAATTAGTGTTTTTCTGCATGTATATAATGCTCTAGCAAAAAAAGTTTTAAAACATTTCTAATTATGTAGAGATAAAATCAAGACAATAAAAAGACATCTAAGAACTCAATACTGGGGAAATTATAACAAAAAGACTGGTAGACTTTCTTGTACTTAACTTGTATACAACTCAAAAATCCAACTGCACTAATGTGGGGTTAGATATTTGGTACACTAGACCAAAGTTTAACCTTGCAGTACCATCTTGAGATAGTCGTACCTACTTTTGCAAAAATCTGTATCTTGGAAAGATATCTCTTGTGCCACATCTTTTCTGCCATAGTTCAAATGGAAACTAAACAATAACTGGGGCTGTTCTTTGCTAACAAAGGCTAAATCACTTACTAATTGGGACACTGTAACAAGAAAATTGCTAAATAATTCTTTCTCCCCCAGAGAATCAGAGCTGCATAGAACAACATAATGGCTATTTTCATTGTCAAGAAACTTAAGTTAGGCCGGGCGCGGTGGCTCACGCCTGTAATCCTAGCACTCTGGGAGGCCAAGGCGGGTGGATCACTCAAGGTCAGGAGTTCGAGACCAGCCTGAGCAAGAGCGAGACCCCCGTCTCTACTAAAAATAGAAAGAAATTATATGGACAACTAAAATATATATAGAAAAAATTAGCCGGGCATGGTGGCACGTGCCTGTAGTCCCAGCTACTCGGGAGGCTGAGACAGTAGGATCGCTTGAGCCCAGGAGTTTGAGGTTGCTGTGAGCTAGGTTGACGCCACGGCATTCACTCTAGCCCGGGCAACAAAGTGAGACTCTGTCTCAAAAAAAAAAAAAAAGAAAGAAACTTAAGTTATAATTTTTTCCCATCTTTTTTTAACGGGAGAAAAACCATTTTAAGTATGTACATTTGCATGGGAGTCCCACAAAAATATGAGACTCCAATCATTTGCATCTTTAAGATGCATACTTAATGACCAAAACATTTGGAGGAGCTGTTGTTGCTGATATGTACTAATAAACCAAAAAGAGGCAAACATTGTAGATCACCAAATCCTTGTTATTTGATCTTCTTTATATGAGCTGTAAATATTCCTATCGTAGCTATGTTTAAAAAGCAATATGTAATTTATATATACATATATGTATAGTTAAGATTATGGTGAGTTACTAACACCTATTAAATCTACGGGTGTTCATAGTACTATTCTTTAGACATTTCTGTGTTTGACATTTTTTATAATAAAAGGTTGCAGGGGAGCCTTGTATAATTATATACAATATGATCTTAATTTTATTTTAAAATGTGTATCAAAAAACTGGAGAGAAATATATCAAAATGTTAAAAATGGTCATTTCTGAGTGGTGGGGTTTTTTTCCTCCTTACATATTGCAAAAATTTTTCTATAAGCGAATTTTCCTTTTATAAAAAAATTTACTTTTTAAAGAGGAAAGACTATAAATAACTGTGAAAACATACAAAAGTTGTTGGTCCCTAAGAAAGCATTTGATTTTGAGCTTCCAAGCCCACAAAATCCTGTCTCCATATAATTTTTATCATTCAGATATTTGGGGCTGTGGTGCCATCTAAATACTGATGCTTTCATTGTTTTAATAATGTTATTGTTACCACTTAATAAACCCACTAAGAGCCATCAAAGCCCAAAAAACAGGTATTAATATCTCTAACACTTGACTTAAAATCTTTCATCAGAAACATAGATCAGGCCCACACCCTTTGGTACATCTTTCACTGTGACAGGCATTGCAGAAAAATTCTACTGCTCTAGCTAAAGTTTAATTAAAGAACTGAATTGACAACAGTGATGGAACACTATTAGAGTAGAAAAATGTGGGCTTCAAATTCAAGATGTGCCCCTTAATTATCAGTGTGAATTTAGGCATGTTACTTAAACTCTGTGTTTCACCCCTCATCTATAGAACTGAAACAAGAAAACCTATTTCCCAAGATTTTCATAAGTATTAACTGAGAAAATATCTATAAAACCTAATATGGCACCTGGTCTATAAATTGTGTTCGACTAGGAGAAAGCTAAAAAATTAGATGATAAGCAGCTAAACAATGTCTGACAAGCAGCTTAGCACTGGATAAATAGTAAATATGAATCAGAATGATTTTTTTCCATAATCTTTTGTTTCTTACACAGAATGCCATGGTCTACTAGAAGGGGAGTTCCAAGAGAGCTAGTGCCGAAGACAGTTCCTGGCAGGCGGTAGGCGTCATAACACACTGCTGAAAGAATAAGTATGGACATAGGATACAAGGATGGACTGAAGAAGGAATGCCCTTAGACAGAGACATCTTGGTCAGACAGCCCAGGAGAAGATCGAAGAGTTGCTCTGGCCTTAGGCTGAGCTATTTCAGTAAAGACAGGTTAGTCTGGCCCTTCCCAGAGGCTATGGCCACAGGGGTCAGTGGAAGCAGCTGGTCAGTTTGCTGGGCTTCTGGGATTCTCTGAAGGCAAATTTCATCAAGTGGCTTTTCCATTTAAAACCTGTTTCCCTTTGCTCTTAGGATAAAATCCAAACTCTTTAACAGGCTCTATCAGCCTTTCTGTCCACCTCTGGCTACTCTTCTCCTCTCACTCCAATGTCTGGCTGCATTTGACTTTTTTCCAGTCCTAAATACTACCATGCTATCTTTTGCCTCCAAGTCTGGACCCAGGCGGTTCCTTCTGCCTCAAACTCATATCTTATCCACTCAGGGCACGCTTCCCTTCTGTCTTTCCCCCACAACTAGAATGTGAGCTCAAAGTTATTAGAGTTTAGTCTGTTTTGTTCACTGCTTTACCACCGGTGCCTAGAATAATGTCTGGCTAATAGCGGACACCCATAAATATTTGTTGAATAAAATGAGTGAATTTCCATATCTAGATTACGGTACAGTAGTAAGCTCCATGAAGTATGGTTGTGTGTTGGTTCCTGTATCATTAACAAAAAGTACAGTTCCTGGCACATAGTAGTTGCTCATCAAATATTTATCAAATAAATAAGTTTTATTTGACACTGATTACCCATTCATATCTCATTTAAGTGCTCATTTCAGGGATTTAATGAGAAAGGGTTAGTGTCATATATTTTAGTTGTTTCACCTTTTATTCTATTAATGCTTCCAAATTTTTTGCTGCTTTCACATTCAAATTATTCATTAGCAACACTTAAACATTCTCTACTATCAATGGTATAAAACACCAATGATATCAATTTCCAATTTTAAAAAATTTTCTTACTATCTACCTTCATTGTCTTATAAATGTTATTGTTACCACTTATTCTAGGTTTAGAATAGAATAATCCCAAGGGCCTAAAAGCCCAAACAACAGGTATGAATAGCTACGATTTCACTAGACCTGAAATCTTTCATCAGGAACATAAATCAGACACCTGAATTCAATTAAATTCCCTAGAAAACTAAGTTTGTTTGTTTTGCAGGGCCTTTTGGCAGATCTCTGTCATTATATTTAAGGTTAATGTTTACTTCTCATTATTAATTACACCAAGATTCATCCCTTGTTAACTCTGGCTGAGCAACCAGGCTATCAGAGTCCTTTATTAATAATTTGTATTTAGTGCATAATCTGGTAATGTTGAAAGTGCTGTAAGTCTTCTTATCAGAGCAGAATTAGCCAGTCGGGTTTTCTGCTAAATGCTGAGCAAATCTGCAGCATCACTCTCACTGCTCTTGCCTTTGCAGGGATTAATGTCAGCAAGACCGAAGACCCCAGGCCAGCTGGATAGCACGTGGGCTTGGAACTTAGGCAATTTGCTCTGACGTCATAAATGCTTTTGAAATTGATTTTAATTAACTCACTTTTAAACCACCTAGGTTTTAGAAAGGATTTACAACCATATCTAAAAGCACAGTAAATATAATCCAGCAAGATAATATACATAGATAAGTAGGTGAGGCAAATGTGGCAGAAGAGAAATAAAGGTGGGGTGTCACAGGGCTCTTCTCTTCTTACCTGTGTACTGCAACCCCCTGTACTCGCTTATTGCCCCAGGAGGTTTTAAATTGGGCCAGTAGTGGAAAAGCATTTGCACAGCTGGAGGTTTCACTTGTGAAGGCCCATAGGCGATCACATACAAAAGATCCTAAAGGGAACAGGAAACATTTGAACTTAGCATCGTCAAATAAAAATAAACGTAGCTAATTTAATATTGCCAAAGCAGTGAAAATTCCAATGGAAGGGATGAGGTAGGTAATTTCCCTGGAGTCACATCCAGGTGCTCTTCATAGATTAGAGCAAATTAAAATATTATTTATTATCATTTATTTATCTGGTCCTTCCATAAATGAGCCCCCCAAATGGAGTTCAAAGTATACTATCTCTTAACAAACTCTTCATTAACCAGATTAATGTTAAAGAAAGATTTTAGAATAGAATAATACAGGTTGCCAACACTACATTTTAAAAAATAATTTCCTGATCACATTTCTTAACAATTCACATCTCCTATTTGAAAGAAGACAGATTCTCAAGCGACCTTTCAAATCAAATAAAATTATTTGTCATGCAATATAATATTCACTTAATCCCAAGAATAAGATATATCCAATTACTTTATTTGCCAAGACACTGTGTTCTTAAAGTAGCATTTCTGCTCTAAATGATAAATAATTAACCAGTAAAGAATTATAGGTTCTGCCACATCAAAATAATAAGACATCAACAAATTTGTTTAAACAACAGTTTTAATACGCAAATGATTTTTGCTATATGATATAAATTAAGTTTGTGACTATAGATTAAATTTGACCCAAAACTTACTTTCCAGACTTCTTGTTTATATTTCATGAGGCATTCCAGTAACTGACAATGATACACTGTAAGAAAGAAAATATAATTTGTACATGAAATGTAAATACCCAGACAAAATATCCTTTGAGATATGATAAACTACTTTGGTATGACTTTTCACTCTAATCATTAAATTATAAATGACTTATCTCCATATATTCATACTTTTCAAAAATCATATAAGCCTTTAACTTTATCAAGCTTTATTCCAATGTCCTTGAGAAGTATTCATGTATCATATTAACAAAGGAAATATTTTTTATAGCCCCTAGTAATCATACTTCTTGTATCAATGTAATCAAGAACTACATAGGAAAAAAACACTAACCCAACAGGATCATAATAAAAGCTCACATTTATTAAGCATTCATTATGTGCCAGGTATTGTACTAAGAGCTTTATACTTACTATCTCACAACCACCATGTTATACTTAGGAAACTGAGGCTTAGTTTCCTATCTTGCTCAAGGTTAGACGGATAGCAAGCGGCAGACTGATGGATTAGAATGGAAGTTTCAGCATTTGATCATCAACTCTATCTTGTAAAGGAATTTTTCAAAACTACACAACAGCAAGCTTCCTTGATTTGCCTATCTTCACTTGGGGAAGAAAGATGCTTTCATCCTAGTTAGATGCCTATTTGATACCTTCCCTCATCTATATTCCAAGCCTATCATGACACTGAAGCAACCTCAATTTATTCATCAGTGACCTCCATGTTGTTCAATCCCATGGACATTTTTCAGACTGCATCTTACTCGACTTTTCGGCAGCATTCAGTACTGCTGACTACCGTCTCCTTTTTAAAACACTCTCTTCCCTTGGCTTCATGACATGACATGACCCTCTCCTATCACCTGTGGTGGGCATTATTATTGCTACTCAACTGCTATCAACAACCCTTTCTTCCTTGTGCATCTGCCAATACACAGACTACAAAAGAAAGACACTTTCCCAGACTCCTTGGCAGCGAGGGATGGGCATGTGATTTGGTGCTGGAGAGTAAGACCTACGAGACAATCTACTGCAGAGCTCCTGAGACATACATTTTCCTCTCTGATAAAAAGAAAGGTGCACCAGGAGACCTTTCTCTAATGACACTGCCTGATCTTATTACCTGGTTTTGGATGTGGTCGTATGAGGCTATAACCTCCACTGTGGTAGCCACCCTGCAAACATGAGGGAAAGTCCAAGAGAAACACAAGATGTCATCTCAGCCCCCTGATGTTGTGGAGCTACCTTTAAGACTTCCTATTAAGTAAACAACAAGTGTGCATGTAGTTTACAGCCTCTGTTAGTCAGTCCAAGATATTCTAACAGATACAACCTCTCTATCCCTTTGGCAAGCTCATCCTCTTCCACTGGGCCATTTTCTCTTGGAGTTCCTGAAGGCCTGGCCATAGAACCACCCCATGTTCCATTCTATGCTCTCTCCTAAGCAATCTCACACTCATGTACAACCGCAGTAACCATCTCTATGCAATTCAGTGAAGGTTACTGCACATTTATATGTAGGCCCAAAGTTCATTACCTCTAGTCCAAAGTTGTGTTCTACCTAATTACCATCTCCTCGTAGATGTCTCAAAAACGCTTTGGAGGACATGTCCAAAATAGGTCTCATGATCTCCCTCAGAAGCCTGACCTTCTTCCAGTGGCTCCTGTATCAGTGAGTGGAACCATCATGCATCCAGTTGGTGCATCCAGAAGGCCACCATATGCAATATGTCATCGAGTGCTATCAATTTTACCTCCTGACCAGCTCTCAGATAGATCCACTCTTCTCATTTTCAATTGCCCTTGCCTTTGATATGCCTAGACAAATGCAGTGACCTCCTCGGTCAATCTATATCCAGTCTGGCTCCTTTTCAATCTGTTCTCAACAGCAACCAAATGGACACACACACATCCCACTTAAAGCCTTTCAGTGGCTTCCCATCAGACTTGGGATAAACACAGGCCCCCAACAGAGCCCATAACATCCTGCACGTTCTGGCCTGTGGAACTCTAAGTCTAATCTCACACCGGCGCTGTCACCCTGGGTTCCACCTGCACTGATCCTGCAATCCCACCCGCTCGCCAGACCCCCTCCTGACACACGATTCCTCTGCCCAAAACACCCCCACCTTGTATGCCTTGTTAACGCTACTCATCCTTCAGTCCTCAGACCAAAGTTTAGGTCCTCAGAGAAGCCCCCCGCACCCCCATAAGAGCAAAATCCTCTTTTAAAGAGTCCTTGTAGCACAATGTACTTGAAGCACTTGTCACAACTGAAACTTCACGCTTAATTTGATAACTAGTTGATTAATGTCTCCTCCCATCCCTCACCCATATAATAAGCTTCCTGACATGAGGGCAGGGGTCAGAACTGTTTCACTAACCATGGTGCCCCCATGCCTGGCACATAGTAATAGACACTTAGTGACTTTATTGAATAGTCACTCTAGAATTGGAATTTTGTACTTAAGCCATCATTGAGTTCTCAAGTACAGATGGTCCAGGGCACTTTCTCTTACACACGGGTCTCTATATGAATCTTGCTCAGAGCAGTCCTCTGACTGCCACCTAAACACACCTGGACGGTCCCTTTGTTTAAACTGCTTCCCCCGCCCACAATGCCCTGTCTACCCTGTCAATCAAAGCCTGTCCATTCTTTAAGACCTATCCTTTGCTCAAGTGGCACGAAGTCTTTTCTGGTCATTTCAACCCATAGAGTGCTCTCCTTCTGATGAACTAACACGGTCTGTAGTTCTCATTTGCTACTTTCCATGTACTGCTTTACATTGTTAACTAATGATTTATGTGAATATACCTGATCTTCCCAGTTAGATCTAAACTCCACAGCAAGCCCATATCTTACATTTTGGCGTGGTTGTCACAATGCCTGGCACAGAGCATGTGTAGGAGACACTCAATGAATGCCTACTATTTGAGCAAGGATTATGCTGTATCCTTGACACACAGTCAGTTTCAAGAACCAAGCTGCCACCTGCTGCTTCTCCCAATAAAAATTCAAACAATAGAATGATGCCCCGCCATTTGGTCCCAGAGAGCCCCTGTTAGATGTGGCCTCACTTCACGTTCCCCACATCACAGGACCAGTTTGGGGTCCCAAATGTAATTCCTAGTATAGAGTAGCTGGTTATAAAGATTCCCCCCAAATAAATGAAGATATACATTTTGAAATAACAGAAGTAACTTTTATCTGATCACAGTAGTTTTCCAGCGACACATTCAACTCAACATTCAACTCCAAGAAGAAAATGGCAAATTGGAAAGATTAGCATTGCTATTTACTGAGCATTTTTAACGTGCCAGCCACTGTGCTAAG
This sequence comes from Eulemur rufifrons, assembly GCF_041146395.1. Classification (NCBI taxonomy): domain Eukaryota; kingdom Metazoa; phylum Chordata; class Mammalia; order Primates; family Lemuridae; genus Eulemur; species Eulemur rufifrons. The sequence goes on along the minus strand of NC_090984.1, from coordinate 116,351,397 downwards.
TAAGCACTTTACATGTACTTAACTCATTACACTTTCACATCAACATTTTAAAGTTCTTCAGGAAGAATCATTCTCATTTTATAGATGAGGAAACTTGGTCTTAGGGAGATTAAAGAACTTGCTCAAGGTTACACTGTCAATTTGTAGGTAAGCTCAGATGTGAATCCATCTAATCTCAAAGCACCCTGCTTTTCTGCCCACATAATTTAGAAATTAGGACCAAAGCCTCGGCCAGGTGCAGTGGCTCATGGTTGTAATCCTAGCACTCTGGGAGGCTGAGGCGGGAGGATCGCTCGAGGTCAGGAGTTGGAAACCAACCTGAGCAAGAGAGAGACCCCGACTCTACTAAAAATAGAAAAAATTAGCCAGTCAACTAAAAGTAGAAACAAAAAATTAGCCAGGCATGGTGGCTCGCGCCTGTAGTCCCAGCTACTCGGGAGGCTGAGGCAGGAGGGTCGCTAGAGCCCAGGAGTGCTATGAGCTAGGCTGACACCACAGCACTCACTCTAGCCTGGGCAACAAAGTGAGACCCTGTCTCAAAAAAAAAGCAAGGACCAAAGCCTCATGATGAGACTTTAATTAATTGAATTCCAAATAAAGGATTTTTTCCAAACATAATATATAATAAATACAATGATATTTTGATGGTCCTTTAAGCCAGACAGATAAACAAGATATAACTTCCCCCAAAATATACATTTTATTATATAATTCATATAATAATCATAAGAGGTTTCATACTTAATGCTATAGACTGAATATTTATGCCACCTTAAAATTCATATGTTAAATTCAAGCCCCCCAATGTGATGGTATTAGGAGGTAGGGCCTTTAGGAGGTGATTGGAGGGCAGAGACCTCATGAGTGGGAATAATGTCCTTAGCAAAGAGGCCCCTGAGAACTCCCTTGCCCTTTCGGCCATGTGAGGACACAGCAAAATGACAGCCATTCAGGAACAAGGAAGCAGGTAGAATCAATCAAGATAGACCATCGAATCTATTAGCACCTTGATCTTAGACTTCCCAGCCTCCAGAACTGTGAGAAATAAATGTACATTGCTTGTAAGCTGCCCAGTTTATGGCATTTTTGTTCTGGTATTTCAAATGGACTAAGAAAATTGGTACCAAGAAGTGGGGTGCTGCTGTGACAAATACCTGAAACTGTGGCAGCAGCTTTGGAACAGGATAACAGGTGGGGGCTGGAAGAGCTTCGAGATGCATGCTGGGAAACGCTTACATTGCTGTGAGTGAACGTTCAAAAGCAATTCTAGGGGGGCTCAGAAAGAAATGAGAAAAGCTGTAGAAAAAGCCTCAATCTTCCTAGAGAGCACCTAAGCCATCCGGAACAGAACGTCAGTGGAAACATGGACAGTGAAGACAATTCTGCTGTGGTCTCAGACAGAAATGAGGGACATGTTATTGGATGCTGGAGGAAAAGCCATCCTTGTTATAAAGTAGCAAAGAATTCGGCTGAATCGTGTTCATGTCCTAGTGTTTTCAGGAAGATAGAACTTGTGAGTGATCAAACTGGATATTTGGCTGTGGAAATTTCTTAGCAAAGTGTTGCAGGAGCAGCCTGGTTTCTTCTGACTGCTTATACTGCAGTAAAATGTGGGAGGAGAGAAATGATTTAAAGACAGAATTGTTAATCAAAGAGGAGGTAGAACTTAAAGATTTGGAAAATTCTAAGCCTATCTTTATTGAAAGGATGAAAAAGCTTGTTAGAGAGAGAACAGTAGGATGTTCTAATAGCCAAGTGACCATTTAATAAGGAGAGATTAGTCACCATCTCAACAGAAGCCAGGAGCCATTGTCCGTCCCCAACCACGATGGTAATTCAGAAATCATCAGTGCTGCCCCACCCACTGGGCCCAGATTGGAAGGGCCCTGGGGGCAAAACAGTTTCAAAGGAGAGGCCACTGGCACTTTTGGGACCTCAGGGCATGCCACCCAGCACCACTTCACATTGTGGGCCCCAGTTTCTGCACTCCACTGCCTCACTCCTCAGCTGCCCTGGGCTCAAGTCCTCTGGTCCAGTGCACCCAACAAAGCTAAGGAGGTGTAGTTGCCTCCACCTGGATTTCAAAGGATACCTGGGAAAGCCAGTACCTCATCCTGGGAGAGCCACGGGCACAGGACCCCAGTCTGTTGGGGAGGGGCCCAGACAGAGAACCACCATAGGGGCTGGTTCACCAGAGACAGCCCCCACTAGGGCAATGCCCAGTGGGGTCACATAGGAAGGGCCACCCAAAACCATAGAAGCAGGGCCTTGGGGGCCCAGCCCCTACCCAGAAAAGCTGTGGGGGCAGGACCACCACCCCAGTGGGTCCAGAAGACAGGATCTCTGCCCCAGTGGGTTTGGAAGGCAGAGTATCAAGTCAAGGAAGATTATTCTCAAGGCTTAAGGTTTAATGCTGTTGGGTTTGGGACTTACTTGGGACCTGTTACCCCTTTTTTCTTTCCCATTTCTCCCCTTTGGATGGGAATGTCTATGCTACACCAGTCCCACCATTGTATTTTGAAAACATACAACTTGATTCCAGAGGCTCATAGGAACTTGCCTCAGAATGAATCAGACCTTGAGCCTCATCTGTATCTGACTTAGATGATATTTCAATGAGCCGCTGGACTTTGAACTTTTGAGTTGATGCTGGAGTGAGGCAAGACTTTTGGGGCTATTGGGATGGGATGAATGTATTTTGAATATGAGAAAGACATGAATTTTTTGAGGGCCAGGGGTGGAATGTTATAGACTGAATGTTTGTGTGCCCTCAAAATTCATATGTTCAATCCTAATCCCCAATGTGATGATATTTGGAGGTAGAGCCTTTAGGAAGTAATTAGGTCATGAGGGCAGAGCACTTATGAATGGAATCACTGCCTTTATATAAAAGGCCCCAGAGAACTTCCTTGCCCTCCCACTACATAAGGACACAGCACAAAGATGCCATCCATGCACCAGGAACCAGATCTGCTGGCACCTTGATCTTGGACTTCCTGGCCTTCAGAACTGTGAGAAATAAAAGTTTGCTGTTTATAAGCCACCCAGTTTATGGTATTTTTGTTAAGGCATCCCAAACAGACCAAGACAAAAGATGACACTCCAGACTAAGAAGCATTAAGATTTTTAAAAGAAAAAAAAAATTTTTTTCTTTATTCTGTGTCAAAAGCTCAATTATTTATTATGCAATTAAGTAGAAGATTAAAAACGGTGCCACCAAATTTGTTCACTTTCCAAATTTGAACATGAAAATAAAAACTGAGTTCATATCTTAACACGTGACTAACAGCCCTTTTAGGTCAGTTTGCCAAAGTTCATCTGCAATTATCCTGATGAATGGGAATCAAACAGAGTGAATCACACGAAAACCTGTCCAAAATCACAAGTAATCAAAGAACTACAAGTCAAAACTATGAAACATTAATTTTCATCTGTCCAACTCTGTACACATTTTATGATAGTACTCAACGGCAGGTCACAATAAGATAAGTACTTTCATAGACTAGTGGAAATATTGAAAATTTCTCAAGCCCTTTAACTCATTAATCCCTCTTTTGTTAATTTATTCCAAGGAAATCAGAATTAGTGAAAGGTTTATGCTTAAGGATATTTATGTAGGCCGGGCGCGGTGGCTCACGCCTGTAATCCTAGCACTCTGGGAGGCCGAGGCGGGTGGATCGCTCAAGGTCAGGAGTTCGAGACCAGCCTGAGCAAGAGCGAGACCCCGTCTCTACTAAAAATAGAAAGAAATTATCTGGCCAACTAAAATATATATAGAAAAAATTAGCCGGGCATGGTGGCGCATGCCTGTAGTCCCAGCTACTCGGGAGTCTGAGGCAGTAGGATTGCTTAAGCCCAGGAGTTTGAGGTTGCTGTGAGCTAGGCTGACGCCACGGCACTCACTCTAGCCTGGGCAACAGAGGGAGACTCTGTCTCAAAAAAAAAAAAAAAAAAAGGATATTTATGTGGCCACAGAGTAGTAAATTTACCAAAATATTAATAATGGTTATCTTTAGTTCTTAGAATTGTAGGTGATTTTTATATTTCTAATTTAACTATTTCTGTATACTTATATCAACCAATTTCCAATCAGTGTTCTAAAATCGTGTCCTCAGATATTCTAAAAATATCACTAACCAGCAAGATCACTGCTAATAGCCAAAAGCAAGGGAAATTTATTTCAACTCAAAAGCCTGTTTTCTAACACATCTCCAATTGTCTATTCTACCAAGAAAAGTTCTTACATTAGAACATCTAGCCTGCTTGTTTGATGTCTTGTTTAATTATTGGTTTTAGAATTAGTGAAGCCACTCAAGTTTCCACTTACCTGGGTTGGATGTGTACTGCATTGCAATCATTAGCATGGATGATGCAGAGAGATTAACATGGGCAGGTACACCTTCTCTCCTTGAGGAACCCACTGAAACCAAAAGGTTTTTGATTAGACACAATTTAATCTTTATAAATACTTGATACTTGGCATAGAGCATGAATGCTAAGAAGGAACTTTTTTAAAAAGTTCCAATCGAGTCAATGGAAGTTTTATACAAATAAAACCATAAAATTTGTCCTAGCATACGATTAGCATTGTTGTCATTATCTACAGTAAAATTTAGTGAGAATCTACAAGACGAAGGAACAATGCCAGAATGTGATGTCATGGCTTTCTCAGAGTTGTACTTAAACATGATTTCTACTCCTAAGATGTTTATATCTAGACAGAAAAGAAAGAAAAAACAGAATCCTCTACGTACCCAGATATAAAGACATGCTGCAGGGTATTCCAATAACAAAGTAAAAATAGAAGGTTTTTAAACCCAACTTGAATATATTAACTTTTAGAGACGCAGATGAAATAATAGTCTACTTATAATATATATCTTATTAGTTTAGTAACAACACAAATTTTAAATTATGTATATTATTAAAATACATTAATTTAAAAGTTATTTCAACTCTCACGTCATTAAACAGTTTTATGCGAACCTTCACATGTGTGTAACTTCATCACCAGTGTCCTCACTACCATGAGAACCACTTTCTTAGTTTTCCAGAGCTTACCATCTTCGTATCCATCTGAGTTGTTTGAACAAAAGCACTTTTTGAATCTGTGAATAGCGCTGCCGCTGAACATTTCACTCTATGCCAACAAATATTCAAGCACAAAACAAGTCGGTTCCTTCAAAATCCATCTTACAGCTGTATAATCACGGTCTGCACTTACAAACTGAGTTTAAGACATCTTTAAGTGGCTTGTGTATGACATCAAACATTATATTAAATTTGTCTCTTTTTTTTAAATAGAGTGTATCAGGTAACTCCTTTAAGTATTCAAAACTAGCGGTGATGGAAGTCATTTGGGGTAATATGCCGTCTCCCAAGAGGACTTTCTTATTTCCAAGACAATGACTGAGAGAGGATCCACAGTAAGAGAAACTTTATTAGGACTCACTCAAATATCAAGTAAATTCCTCTTTTCTCAGGGACAATTGCAGAAGTACTCTTGTACTTCGGCTTGTGTGACACACTGTCAAGCATGAACAGAAGAGTGTGCAGAGAGTATAACACCCTCGAAAATCAGCTCTCAATTCCTACCATAATGGAGAGGACCACCGACATGCGCAATAAGAAAAAAGCAGATAACCTCAAAATCTGCTTTATTTTGTTTTATGTTAAAGTACAGTATCTCACCTACATCCAAAAGGGATAAGACAACTTAAAATAAAACACACGTATAATAGAGTCATTAAAAGATTTGTCATATAATAGAGGAGACAAAGAAAATTTAACACGATTTTTTTTTTAACATAAAGAACTTTGAGCACCATAGAGGACAGTGACCTTTATAACAACTTTACAGAAACAAACAAACAAACAAAATGCATCTATAATTAAGCTCTATTTACCCAACGTGGCTTGTATTAATCACTTGCAGCTGGGCTGCTGCTCCACCAAGCAGGTGACATTCAGGTGGATGGATTAGTTTGGCTATGCAATATAAACAAGTATTGGGAATTAGACAAAGATGTGGAGATCAGTTCTCTGCTCTTAGATGGTTAAGTTAATTCATAAAATATGATTACTCAAGGAAAAAGAACTTTGTGCCAAATGCTAGAGAACAGGATGCAGTTGCTCTCACACTTCAGCCAGGGAGCTTGTCCAAAGCCAGCTTCTTGAGGGCCCATATCTGGAGATGCTATTTCGGTCAGTTTTGGAAGCAGGAAACTATGGGTTTAATTAATAAACACACTACATGATTCTGATGCAAGGTGGTATTGGATCTCCTTTTGAAGAGTACTATTAGAGGGATGAGAGGTAAGAAATGAAATGCCCAGTAAGGTGTCCAGGGGTGGGAGGAATAGTTGCATGCCCTTGTGCCTTTTGTTTAGAAAAGAAAAAATAAAGTCTTGTCTCAGATATATTCCAGAAAAAAAATTATATATATATAACATACACACACACACACACACACACATATACATTCTTTTTGGGACAAGTCCTTTCACCTTTGTTTAAATTCATCTCAAAATTTTTTTCTTTCTTCCTAGGGAATCAAATTTTTTAGTAGTAAGCATTTCTCAGCAATGAAAACTACTATTAAGGGAGGCTGAGAGCCACTGTACCTGGAGGCCTTTAAAAATGGGAGAGATGCCCAAATGTCTCAGATGATTTAGGTGAAGTCTATTTGGAGAATGGCCCGAATGGCTCAGCCACCTTTGGCTGTCCCTGTGACCCCTACAAATCCATGCTCTCCTTCAAGTATGACCAGCCATAAAGCCAAAATCATCCCCCTAGCTCAAGCCCTGGGAAATTGGCTCCAATACTTATATAAACAGACGGTGCTTTGTAATTTCCTAGCCTTCTAACAGACTGAATAAAATCACCACAATTCTCATTTAATAAACATGCACAGGCACACATCATTTATTGAATCTTGTTAAAAAGGCATGATGTCAACAGATGTACAGCTTGTCCCCATGAGGGTGTAAAAAGCCAAAACTACACACACTACAAGGGAGAAGATAATTAATCAAAATAAGAAAACTTTACGTTTAATATTGTGCTCAGGAAATACAATTAAAAGTCTTCGGGCCTATTCCCTATTCTCCCAGCACCACCAGAACAATCATTACCATCATCGCTTCCCTCCATGAATAATAACAATACTTTAATATGTTCCTGCATTTTATAGTTCCTAATGTATTATCATGCACAGCTCTTATATTATTCTCACCCCCAAAAAAGGAAGCATATGGGAAAAAAAGCCATTTTATAAAAGAGAGATCATTTGCACGAAAGCACCAATCTGATTATTAGGACTACAGTCCAAGTCACTCGACCTCATAAGTAATGAATGCTCTGGTCACTCATCCAGAGTGTTTGTTTTTCAGTACCTCCCATGTACCAGGCCCTGGGGGCTACAGTGGTAAAGACAGATGAGTCTCTGTCCTTAGGGACTTTAGATGTTAGAGCTGTGTTATCCAGTATGGTGGTCACAGTCACTATTTAAATTTAAATTCATTAAAATCAGATAAAGTTAAAAATTCAGTTCCTCAGTCTCACTAGATGCATTTCAGGTGCTCAGGAGCCACACAGGGCTAGTGGCTCCTATATTGGGCAGCACAGAATCTTAAATGTTTTTCGAGAACATTTGCATCATGGTAGGAAGTTCTGTGGACAGTGCTGCTCTACAGGAAAGGGCAAACAGATACCTGTGGCGAAACAGAAAGCAGAGCAAGGGGACAGACAGAAAGTGATGGGAGGTCTCATTTTAGCCCGAGAGTAAGGAAGGGCATCTCGAAAGATGTGGCTGGTGCATGAGGTGAGACCTAAAGAAAGTAAGGAAGCAAATCATGGGATCACTGAGGAGAAGGACATCTGAGACAGAGGATAAAGCAAAGAGTGAGGGGCAAAATCTTAGTACCTTTATGAAAATGTAGAATGCTGAGGCTGAGGCTCCTAGAGCAGAGTGAACACAAGGAGATGGTGATAAAAGCAGGAAGGTAGGCAGGGGCCAGATCACAGAGGACCCTGTGGGCCAACCAAGTAAGGATGCTCAATTTGATTTGTAAGAGTGATGGGGAGCTAGGTGGCTTTGCTGAAGAAAGTGGCACGATCTGATTAACATGTTCAAAGGATAGCTCTGGTTTTCTTTATTGTCTTTATTTTATTTATTTATTTTAATTTTTTTATTTTTTTCAGAAGCAAGGTCTCGCTCTGTCACCCAGGCTGGAGTGCAGTGATCATAGCTCACTGCAACCTTGAACTCCTGGGCTCAAGTGATCCTCCCACCTCAGCCTTCCAAGTAACTGGAACTACAGGCATATGCCACCACACCTGGCTAACTTTTTAAATTTTTTTTTAGAGATGGGGGTCTCCTTATGTTGATCAGGCTGATCTTCAATTCCTGGGCTCACAAGATCCTCCTGCCTCAGCCTCCCAAGTAGCTAGGACCACAGGCATGCACCACTGCACCTGGCCAGACAGTAGGAGGCCTAAGAGGGGAAAGAGGGAGACCAGTGCAGAAGCTGCTGGACTGGTCTGGATCAGTGGTCCCCAACCTCTTTGGCACCAGGAACTGGTTTCATGGAAGACAATTTTTCCACAGGATGGGGGGGGAGGGGGGTTGGGGCAGAGCTCAGGTGGCCTAGTTCCTAACAGGCCATGGACTGGTACAGGCCACAGCCCAGGGGTTGGGGACCACAGGTATAGATGACAGCTGGTTGGTAAGAAGTGGTCTGAATTGGTATATAATGAAATAAACTCCACTGGCCTTATATTTTTCTAAAGGGTGTAGGTAAAGGAAGTCATCTGGGAAGCAGAAACATGCTCTGGTGCCAGTTTTACCATATGACAGAACCATTTCCTGTGATTTGCCAGACTGCATTGCCTGGCTTAACAAGTGGTCTCTCCTCTACTCAGGCCTTCTGTCTATGTGAGCAGAGGGAATTGTGTTCCATGAAACCAGGTTTGAGCATAAGATATCTGTGCCTTCAAGAGGGCATATGAGTTAAACATAAAAGGAAGACTAAGACAACATGACCTCAAAGTCTATGCAGCACTAAGTATTTGCAGATTGGTAGATGAGTGAAAAATCAGAGACAGAATGCCCATCAACAATACAGAAGTCTTCTGTCAAGTCTCTATGAGTTTAAAACGTGCTATAGTAATTATTGCTATTCTACAACAAATGCTAGAAGAAGAAAATCTTGAGCCCCAGCACATGGCCTCTTACCTCAAGCAACATATAAGATGACCAAATTTCAAGACAACGTGTGAACTTCGACAGAACATTGGAATTAGTTGCAACGTGATTTGACAATGTCTATATTTGACTGTGCACTTGGTCTGTTATACACTTGCAAACAGTATTCAAAGGGTATTTCCATATGTTACCTTATGGTGTTCACAACAAATATGGGATGTAGACAGGGGAAGTTAGGATTATTCACCATTTTACAGCTAAGGAAACTAAAGATGGAAGAGGTTAAGAGACTTGCCAACAGTCGAGGAACTACATCTCGGCTCTTCTGGACTCCTGTATAAATCTCTTAAAGTATAGCAAGACCTACCTTATAAAAACAATCACTAGCTAATAAAATAGATTGAACATATTAAAGATTATTTAAGCATGACTAATATTTTTCATTTTTTTACTGTCTTTTTTTCTATGTATTAGTCTTTGGAAGATTATAGAAACATAACACACATACTCTATAGTAGTAGCAACAGAACAAAAAAATGATCCAGGGCCAATGATCTGGAACCGGATACACAGTGAAGTTATACAATTGCTTTTAAATCAATGCAAAGATTTGAGTGAACCTTTATTTTTCCTGAGGAGAAGTGACTTTTTGAGAAAATCTAAGTTGGAAAAGAAAGCAGATGCGACTGTGCAGTCCAGGATACGAGGATACCCTAGAAACATCTTGAACTGATATAATTGTTCAGCTTTGTTATTATCTTTAAGTAATACACCAATTAACGTCTATTTAGAATCAGCTTTTTCTCTTCTCTGCCAAAGCATCATCTGCAAAACATCTACTTTCAATTCGTTCCATAAATCACAGATTCTCTATTGGAAAAAGAGGGGTTTCTATGGTGACATGCAAATGACTTTTTCAATTCTTAGTAACTCCCTTAATGTATTTTTTATAAACAAGCATAAAGCATACTGCACACATTTGGAATAAAGAGAAATATATTTTATTTATGGAAGGAGTTAAAAAGAAAAGCTGTGTCAAAGGAAAATTTTATAATAAATAAATTAAAGTTTGCTCTGCAGAACCTCAAAAGAGTTATTTAAAAGTAAAAGCCCAGTGCTTGGTTTATTGACAAAGACGGCAAGGAGGACGTATCCGATACACACGCGGGCCTCTTACTCTGCAGGAACTGCAACACCTCATTAGGCCCAGAACTTCATCTTCAAGATCCTAAATAATCGAATCATTTAACACCAGAAAACCATCCATGTTTTACGTTTGACCTCATGAATACCACATCAAAGAGATAAAAGCCTTTTTGTCTTAAAGACTTTATCAGGCGCTCAGAAAATGCACCATCCATCATCCTAACAATTCGGTCCTGAAATAAAAATATTCTGGGAGAAGTTAAATGCTCCTGTCTTGTTTTGGTCAGAATTTCTAGACACTGAAACAACTACCAAAAAAAGAAACAACGTGGATAAAATAAACAGACACACATTGTCACATCGATCCCTTTTAATCTGATTTCTCTGGAACCAGATCCCTTCTATCTGTGGATGTGTCTTTGTATCTATCTACCTTGTGCAATAACAACTGCCAAGGGAACGCCTGAATGGCAATAGAATTTGCTGTAAAGGTTGGCACTACAATTTATTTTCAGAGATTTGAAGATGACAAAGATTGGCTACTATTGAACCACTCGAATGGGGATAAGAAAAGAAAGTCAAAACTAAGAAACTAAAACTAGGGCAACAAAATAAACACATGAACCAGAGCAATCATTGGATTAGAGGAAGATAATATGCCTCTTATATAAAATAAGATTGATGTTATTTAAACTAGAATTTACTAGGCCAGAAATAATCTTGGAGAGTGAATATTTTTTTCAAACCCCTCCTTTATGGTTGAAAAAAATGGTGTCTCAGGGACATGAAGCGACTTGTTGATACCTTTAAATGAACATCAAGTTATTTCATTATTCTCCTCAGTTGCCAAGGTTTGTACCTTTACATAAGTAAGGATTCTAACGTGATTACCAGTTGTGTTTTGGGGTCTGTGTTTCTAATTAAGTAGAAATTAATAATCAAGTGTAAAGAAACAAATTGCCAGATGTCACAATACTTATCGATCTTAAATAAACTTCAGAGGCCTGATATTTTCAATGCCTCTCCCAAAATCATTAACTTATTCCTAAGAAGTAGGAATTTAGTGAATTAGATTAATTATTAGAAACATACAGCCTCACCTGCCATTCTTCAAAAAAACAAAAATTTCTATGCCTAAGTTTAACAGTTAACATTAGTTACTTTTAAAAATATTACTATGTAATTCTAAGACTACATCCATAAATAAGTACTTGTCAGTAAGGTTACACAGAACAATTAAAAGAGAATGATCAAATATTCCATAACTTGAATGGTATGATCAGTCTGCTAATTTTTTCAAATTGCTATATAATTTAGGCAGAAGTCAGACTCTTTGCTGGAAAGACAAGAAAATTTAAAAAATTACAATCCCAAAGCTAAAATTAAACTTGAGCATAAAATAAGCAAATGTAGTTCAGAGCAACAACTTTAATAAAATAAGTACATAAAATTAAAATGGTGAACAATGATCTCTAGGAGTTGAATGCAACCAATAAAGGTATTTTTCTGGAATAAGAGTTGAGGGAAAGAGAGAAAGAAACTAACACATCACATACTAGGCATTGCGCTAGCACTTTACCAGTGTTCCAGGTTAATCATCTTAATTATCACAGCAACCCCGTGAAGTAGCTATTATTACTTGTCATTCTCACTGAACAGGTAAGAAACAGAAAATTAAATAACTTGCCTACAATCACATAGCTAGCTGGTGGCTGAGCTGTGATACGAATCTAGATCCGTTTGACTCCTAAACCCACAATCTTTTCAGATTATCCACTGGAACATAGATTGATTCACATCCACTGGAACATAGATTGATCCGCAATCCCTTTCTTTAAAAAATACTTTAGAAGGATTTGGTCATAAAACCACTACTTTTCTTTTTCTCTTTGCTCTCATGTTGAGAAAGCCTACAGAATTAAGTCTATAAAAGTAAAATGAATTCAAATCAGTTCTATGTTTATAACTGTCCCTTGACATGAGTTGCAGGCTTTAGGTTTTTTCAAAGTGTTTTCATAAATTTTGACTCATTTTATCATCACAACACCCCTGCAAGGGAATGCTGATGGGACTGTCATTCTGCAGATGAGGTTTCAACTATGTGAGTTGCCCAGCATCTCACAGCAAATTAGGGACAGAGCTGGGACGAGACTCTACACATTGTGACTGTGTCTTGCTCTTTCTGTCACACTTTACTGCCTTCAGATGCAAAAGATAAGAATTTCTACATCTGAGACAACACTAACTCCGACTTTTTTCTAAAGTGGCAAAAGATACTGTAATTTATACATAGGAAATGTAGACCACCTTGATATGTCCTTTCTTCCTATTTTGTAAGATCAAACTATGTGAATAAAACAATTCTAAGGTATAATGGTCTTTCATTTCTTTGATTTTCACCATAATATTCATGCTGAAATGACAACTTTAAATCATAGCACACATATACAGTAAATGAATCCATTATAATCTTGAAACTCCAAAAGAGCAAAAGCAATTTCCATTCACATAATACACAAAAATAGTCTAGTATTAGGTGAGAATGAACTTACATATAGCCATTGGTAGAAAAGATGTGCTAAGATATTCAATAATATCCTTGTGCAGAAATGGAGGAAAGGTAGCTAATGTTGATATCATCGTGTAGGGCAAAGTACTCAGAATATCATCATTGAGAAAGGGTAGCAAACATGTAGTTGTATAAAATATCGACTGTCCAAGATCTACAAAACAAAATTGAGTAATCAGTCACTGAATATTTTGCAATCAACAAAATATGCTAATTTTATATTTTAAGTTTTAATGAACTGGTTTAAATTATAAGCAACTATTGCTTCCTTCCTATTAAGTGTTCTGAAACATACTACTTAGAATAGTGTGCTATGTATACAGGAGCTGGTCAATAAATATTTATATTAAGAAATATAAATATCTATTACACGAGCTTTTCATCCATGTCTTATCAATTTTCAGTAATACTTGGTATTCGTATTACTCCTTGATCTCATAAATTTAAAGCACCTCCCATGTGAAAATGAATTCTGAAATCCTTCCAGCATTTTTACCTGTATTACATTTTACACAAGACAACTGAGGCACAAAGAAGTTAGATTATTTGCCCAATGGAAGTTTTAGAAAAGTGAAGGGCAGGACTAGAAATAAAACAGGCTATTTCTGCTCTATGAACCAAATTGCGACGGTCCTGCATCTGAGTCCTGGGCAATGAGATCATTTGCAACCTCTAGCAATGCAGCAATTCGGCAAGTGCCTAAGAAAGGAAGCCATAAGCCGGTATTCCATGACCCGGGCATTTCGTCATTAGCTGTCATGGAAGTGCTACCTAATGATAATCTTTCTGTCAACATTTTTAAATGGGGATAATAACAATACCTACCTCACTTCATTAGGAGGACTGTTAGGAGATTTAAATGAGATAAATGCAAAGTGCTTAGCATAGCACATAATATGTGCTCCACAAATATTAGCCGCTATTATTAATATTAATAGTTACTATTACCTGCACAAGGAGTAAAAATAGAGGACATTCAAAAAACCATAACTCTTTAGCTTTAGAATGCATATAGACCGAAGCTCATTACATTGAAGGTACATTGTGATTTTCATGGACCTCCCAAAATATAGGCCATCGGCTAAGACTCAACTTCGACCATCTTCATATTCATTACTATAGAAAAGGATTAGACTCTTGTTTGCCGTGCCGCAGAGTTACCTTCTTAGCGTTATTTTGATTCCTAATGCTATTTCTGATTATCATTAGAATTAACATGCCAACTTAACATGCACATCAACTGACAACAGAGAAGGTCTGGCCACATTGCACACTGGGGAGCCAGAGTCAGTCAACCTTGGGCTCAAATCGATGAAATGGAAAATCCACAGGTGTTTTACTAAGAATTAAGTGAGGCTGTTTTCACTGAGATTTTTAGCTTAATTACAGAACATTAGCACTGAAAGGGGCCTGAGTATTTTTCTTACAAGGAAACTGAGGTCCAAAGATGCGTAGTGATTGCTCAAGATCACCTGAGAGTTAGTGGTTGAGCTGAGACAAAAAGGCTGCCTAAGGCTCTCCCCGTGCAACACCCGGCCCAGTGGGAGGACACAGCCTGTAGCCATAGTACAGTGGTTCTCAAATTCAGTGTGTCCACAGAGAGCTTGCTAAAATTCCAGATCCTCAGGACCCACCCTTTCAGTGATTCTTATTCAAATCCCAGGATGGGACCCACAATTCCATCTTCCAAACTCCCTAAGTGATTCAGAGGTTCTTCAGACCACTCTCAGAGAAACAATACTGCATGTTTCTCTAAACCATTCACTAAAATGGTCTAGTGAGTTTTTCCTTATCTTCTAAGCTCTATTATGCAGAACAAAAACACAAGAGCTAAATATAATAACAATGAAGAATAAAGTCACAAAACAGCTGTAGGTATAACAGCAAAAATACAAATCTTCTTCCCTGAAATTGTCACAATTTACACATTAATTCCAATTACACAGGTTGTAATTTACCAGATCAAATGTCTTTATCTTAATCAACGGCCTTTGAAGATAAAGGGCAGTTGCCCTAACACAGAGGACCAACCCAGGACCAGGCAGGTCTCCAGTGAGCTCAGAACTGTTAGTCACAAAGGAAAGGCACTGACAAGTTCACTGCCAAAGTAAGCTCTGCAGTCTTATGTTCAGAATGCTCTCGTTCAAGTTCTGAGCTGGCAGAGGATCACAGTAAAAGTGGCTAGGCTTAAGATGGCTACAGAATTATACAATAAGCAACTTTACAAATTTCTACACTTTTTATATTCACTATAATACAGAACTGTAAATATATTAAAAAAACAAATTCAATACTCATTATTTCACCAATTTTATCTAAGTAGATTTTTTTTAAAATTTTTAAATTAGGAACACATCTTACTAAATAAACCATTAAGCATTCTCTTAGGGGAGTTAAACATAACTAAAAGGCAAAATAACCCCAACCACCCACCCATTTTCTAAAATTCCAATTTTTCTGTACAGTGAAACTTTGGTTACCGTACTTCCAGGGAACAAATTATCGGTGCTTTAAAATTAAGACAACCAATGTGAATTTTCTGCAAAAATCCCTTTTCTTCTTGCATAGTTTTCCATTTGATTCTCCCAAATATATATTGATAGTTAAGCAGTAGGTATTACTGTAATCCTTTTTACCGACTGGAAGAATTTGGTAAGGAAGCAAGATAATGAAATTGACTTAGAACACACAGTAGAAAGAGGGAAGAGTTGAGAAAAGAAGCCTGCTCTTAGGCTTCTACTCTAAGCACCACTAATACTGTATCCTGCATACATAATGCATACACATGTACACCACTGATACTACAGACTGTACACGGCACATAGCACCACCATATACTGTGCCAACATTTTGTTACAACTACTGATGGTTAGTTACATTGGGAAGAGTTCTTGGAGATTCATACAACCTTCTGACTTTAAAGTCAGGAAAAATAAGTCCCAGAGCATTTCTGTGATTTGTCCCTCAAAATCACAGAATCAGTCGGTAAATTAGAACCTGCTTTTCAATCTCCACTTCTTACATGTTCTGGGTGCAAATTTTTAAATCTCAGCTCCCCAATCATAATTTCAACAATAGTCCCCATGATAAGCCAATCAGCGGAGAGAACAGAATTTCTTGTTATATTCTTCCTCCTTTCTGCAGTCCATTCTCCCCAGTACCGACCCACTTGGCTAGCATCCCGCTGGCAATACAACAGTGGAAAATGGTAGTATGGGAAACACCATAATCAAGTTTCAGTGTAAGAAAGGCTTTAACCACACAAAGCCCTTACAAGCAATTTATTACAATAACAGTCCCCAAGCCCCTTGCTCAGCATCATACATATTCACAAACATCCGTATGTATTCCCGAAGGTTTCAGGGAAGTGCTCACCGTGTTGGCCATGCTGTAGTAAAGGAACTAGATCCAGGAGAGTCACCAAAGTCACGTAGAGGCCTTGGTAGTCCAAAGAAGGGTAGTCTGACAACTGAGCATCACGACTTTGCGGGCCGCGTTCTGAGGGAGCATCTCGCAGGACGCTGTAAAGGAGGGAGCGAGTAACAGTAGGGTTGATGGAACTGACCTGCGGTCTTAGAGATGGGGTGAGTGGGAATGGCACAGGAAAAAGACACATGGTCATGGGCACTGTCAAATTGGAGGCATCTTGGTTTTCCTTCTTCCCTGTGCGGGACAAAATGCTGTTGGGGGGACAAAGAAAAAAAAGAGACAACAAAGACACAAAGAACAGCACATTACATTGAAATGACACTCTAAAACAAATAATAAAACACCAGATACATCCCACATAAGATGCAATTGCTACGCCAGCAGGATCTACCAATCTAGTACTGGTCACATAGCTTCGTGCTCAGAGATACCAATAACACAAGGTTTACTTTGTGGGAGTTTCATTGCATCTCATGTGTTATCTGGTTAGTAAGGAGCAAAAATATAAAAATGCATGTTTCAGTGCCAAACCCATGTTTTGCAGTTTAGCAATTTGGTGAAGGAGAGGTTTCCTGGAAGGAAAAACAATGGCTTTATCTAATGAGTAAGGGCTCTTGTTCCTAATTACAAGGAACTTTCAAAGGAAAAGATGGTTTTGGCGAGACTGGCTTCATCAGGTAAATAGAAACTTGCAAAATATAGGTATGGCACTTGCAGAAACATGTTTCAGCAAAGAATAAACATGTGTGTTTATTAAGATAGTCTTAAAAATCACATGTTTATTGCATCAAAATAATGTCTATATGTATATTATGATACTGTTTCATGACATTCTGTCAGTATCATTTGAGATAATGAAGTTTAAACAGGCATATGAATTTAGAAATAATACATATTTCTAAAATGTTAGCTAAACTACATTAGAAAAGCTATAAAATAATATATAGTAGATGGTCCATAGCATATGTTTGTGAACTAATGATAATGGTTATTTATGTGTGTTTTTTTAATTTTGCATGTTGGGGAGGAAACATTTTATTTTATGAATACAAACAGTGGTTTATTAAATAGTTACCTTCAAAATTCTAAAGACTAAGCAAGCAGTATCTGTCATATAGCTGCACATCATAACAGTAAGATCTCATATATTACTACTGCTACTTACGTTATTATTCAACAAAACTCACTAAAAACTAAAGGAAAGATAATTTAGAAAGTTAAAAAAGTTTAAAGGGAATAAAAATAAATTCTAAAAATAAATTGGTTTTCTTTTAGCCTTAATTTAAAAATAAAAACCTTTTAGTAAAAGCAATAAAGCAGAAAAGTTGTTAATTTAAAAATAGAATAAACTACTGCTTAGCCAAATGTTTAGGTTTTTTAAAATTAGGTTATACTATTTATCACTAAATACAATAACTATACATTATAATGATAATATCTGCTGCACTTACAAAGTGCTTTTATGTAGTACACTTATATGTTAGTCCAAATAGATAACAGTTTATAAATGTTTCATTACATAAAAATAACCTTGTTTTACACTTATTCTATGTGCATCAAACATTACTAAGTTCTTAGTTAATGATATTACACTTACAATTTTACAGTGAAGTGAAGAATTTGTTAGTGTCAAGCATGCTTGCTATGTCAGGTTTACATTTATTTTTATTTACTCTTAGTGCAAAATATGTTACAATGTAAGAAAAATGACTACATGCTTTTTATTTTCCATGTGCCTAATTTACCTCGATTTCCTTTGTCTTCTGTTACCCAATGTCCGGGGAAAAACAATTGATAATAATAAAAATAATTTCAGAATAGTTATGTAATATTTCTTAGCAATAAATAACTTAATATTTAGTGTATTCTTTTTTACTTTAAAGGGATTTAATTTACCTTTTTTGTGTGTGATGTATTTGACTTTGTAAGCTTATACTTTACAATGGGATAATATCAACATTCCAGTTACCCCTGCCTGTCTACATCTATTATAAATGTCATCAGATTTTCCATCAGACTTTATATTTTTCTCATATAACTCAATTACTCCTTAGAGTACCACCTTTAAATGTTATATCTTTGATAAACCCAGTCACCAAAAATCTACTTTAATCCTATAGTATTCTAATCACACTGAAAATTCCTTTAGAATCACAATGGATATTAGTCTGATATATTATTTCCCAAACTTCAGCCCTGAATTAGCCTACTACCAGCATTGTTTCAAAATTACAAGATGTAGATCTTATAGAAGTGATATAAGAAGAGCAATATTTTGCCTTAGAGAATAAAAATATCTGAATATCGTAAATTAATGCTATCCTTTAAGTGCAATATTCTCATCAAACTTCTTGGTGGGGGAAATATAACACATTATCTTTTCAAATATACATTAGTTTGATATAATTTAATAAACGCTATTCAAATCAACTTTGGAGACTCTACATTTGATATTTTTCCCTTCCTGTATACATGGGGTTCCCAAATGATAGCAACAACAGCTTCATACATGCAGAAAGGGAAGAATGTCAGCATCAAAACAGTAAAACTTCTCTCTCACTGCCTTTAGATTTAATAATTAGGTGAAGTTGAGGGGAAAAATGGCTGAAAATGAGTTATCCATGAAACCAGTTTTAAATTACCATTCATGTCTCAATGTAAGGAAATGTTTTTATTTGTGGAAAAACTTAAGAAGGGCTCATGAATAAATGTACAATGCATTGTGATTTTATGATGTTTTGTGAAGTTTATTCAGAAAAAAAAACAAATTTATTTCCCCAACCAAACTGTCTAACTTGGGAATGATAAAACCATTTTCCCCATCTGAAATTCTTTCCCAGAGCCCTGGAAACCCAACAAAAAAGAATACTAAGAATGCCCTGCTCAGAAGAGTTCGACCCAGCAGCCAGCTTTTCACCTTTCCTTTTACCCTCCTGAGATCATCTTTATGAAGCATTGCCTTCCATCGTCAAGATGAGGCAAGGGAGGAAGACCTCCGCAGGTGTGGGAAAGATGAGAAGTTGCCCCCTGAGGTATTTATAGCACAAAAAGTAATGTCAAATAAACTTTCTATAAAACGAGGAATTTTGAAATTTGAACTGAATCTATGCATTAAACAAAATTTACTCGATTATGCTATGCTCTAAAGCTACTCCATGGACTTCAAATTAATAATTTGGAGATATATGTATATACATATATTTCTTCCTAAGCAATGAGAAATTGCAATTCAATTAAGATTATTGGGCTGAGACTAGAATCCCTTTTAAAAACATATTAAACATTTTCTAAAGAGTTATCAGTAAGCAGCTTTCCCCAAATGTAATGTTTGTTTGTTTTCTAATTTTGCATGCTAACAGCCTGAATGGCACCAGAAGAGAAATCTGGGGGAAGGAATTCCAAAAGAATGTTGGACCTAGGAAGAAGACTGAACCCTCAAATGTTCTGCCAAGTTAAAGGCAAGATCCTTAAAGACCTTAGATGTTTAAAATGTAGCCAAAGAAGGCTACCAATATAAGATGAACAGCCTCCCGGTAGCAGTGAAGGGGGGATTAAACTAGATAATCTTGGTAGTTACTTCTAATGCTAAAACCAAACAAAAAGCTAAACTCTGAAGTTGTGTGAAAACCATGTGTTCATTGCCAAACTTAGGCACCTGCTACATTAAAATCAGTACAACTCAGCACTCATATGTAATTTTACCCAAGACCCTAGATTACTATGAGATTAAGTTAATGCTCTAGAAGGGTTCCTACATTGGATAAAATTTAGACTACAGTCAATTCAGTTCAATGAATATTTATTGATCCCTCTGTGGGCCTAATACTACTCTAGGCACAAGGACTAGCAAGCTGAACGACACCCACAACTCACCTTCCACTACTAGAGTTTAAGGAACCTCCGTGAACTCTAATGAGAGTCTAATTATGAGCTAAGTGGACATATATGGACTCTCCAACTGATTTTATTGTCAACTATAGTAACATAATCTCTCCCCTCCTGTGGATTAAATTAATTAAAGTTAAACATCTAGGCTAATTTCTGCCTTTCAAAATAGGTACAAGACCTGACTGAAATTAGTGAGAGTTGTACAGACATGAATACCAGAGGACTATTGCTCTAAAACTGCAATTCTGTCTCAGATGAAGCTGCTGGAATTTCAAGTTGCTAATTTTAATCAAAAAAAATCATTTTAACTTCATTGAAAATATCCAAATAGAAAGAAAAAGGGTTACTTTGTGAGAATTCATCTCTAATTCTTCTTGCTTCTTTCTAAGAACTGGAGTTCTGAAAGCAAAAAGTGCTTTGGAATATAAAAATTATATTAAATGTGAAGCATTTAATATAGTTATATATTGTTTAGTAACAATATTAAACAATATAATAATTTTTAGTAGAAAAATCTTGTTTGTAATAGATCTTACTGTCAATAATCTTGGACATCAAATACTTAGACTGTCTTATTTGTCTTGAATTTTCTAAAAACATAAATAAAATGAAGAAGTACAAAGACAATTATTATGGATGTATATATCAACAGTTCTATATTTCTGGCTTAAAAAAAGCTGGGCAGGTGAAAAGAAGAAAATGAATGGGGTTCAGCACAGCAGTTGAACCTGTAAATATTAAAGTCCAAGCTCTGATGTGTGAATTTCCTCAGTGTTTTCTTTCTCACTCATTTCTTGTATGTGTGTCTTGTTCACTATAATCTATCAACTCCACTCTGACCCACTGTCCGCAATTAATTGCTGGGTGGAAGACATCTGGGAATTGAAATGCTGTGCACATCACCTCAGCACAGCTCAATTTTGCTTCCAAAGAGATGACAAATCTTTGTGCTAAGAATTCCCTTTCTTCCTTTCATCTCAAAGGGAGCCAAAACTACTCATAATGGGCACTGGCATTCCCTAAGGCCAAACCAAACTTTTACTAAAAGAAGTATCCTTGGAATATGATAAATAGTAGTACTAAGAAAAAGCAGTGTAGCATAATTGTTGAGAGGATGTACTATGAACTAGGACAATTAGGGTCAAATCCTGGTTCCAACATTTATTAGATAAGTAACTTTGCGCAACTTATTTAACATCTTCTGTGACTTAGTTTCATTATCTGCAAAATGGGTACAACAATACACTGTCTCATAGAACTATTACGAAGGATTACATGAGATGACATTTAAAGTGCTTAGAACAGTGTTTGATATATATAATTACTATTATTGTAATACAATATTGCTATGATAATGATAGCTACCATTGCTATTACCATTAGTAGTAGTTGCTGATGTTGCCTCCCTTTGAAAATGAACTTGGCTCATTCATATAAAATCTTTTCCAACAGGCCACTTGAACAAAGTACCTTAACACTATTTTTACCATTAAAATGCTATCACCCATGATCATACCCTAATAATCCACTGCTCAAGAAAATGGAATCTTCACGTCTTGCAAACATGACTTCAATACCCTAAATTTCTTAACTTTTTGGCACAGTTACTAAGATCTAAGCAGCAAGCTCTGAAGTGCCAACCAGGATGTGACAGCTTCTTTGCAAACAGAATTCAGAACTTCCTACCGAAAAGTGACTCTGACTTTGAGAACTTTCAGAATTTGTGATAAAGGAAAGAATTTCCCATTGAGAACCCCAACCTCAATCACAAAAGGAGAATCCAAGAGAATAGAATCAGATGGCTTGGCTCATAAATTTATCTGATTGTTATTTTCAAAATTGGACTAGTGTACTGCAATTCGAAAAGAAGGGAAATATCCTATAACAGGGTCATAACCTTACGATGCAAGTATAACATCTATGAATCTGCTGAGCGGAATTCCTTCAATATAGAACAGAGACACTAAGGATTCTAAAGGAGAAAAGATTTTTCAAAAAATAAGGAGGACAAAGAGATAGGAGAACTGCAAAAGATTAGTAGCTGACTTGATCACATAAAGCTTCTTTCTACAAAGCATTCAGTCTGGCCATGGCAAAGCCTTAGACGGCTGGAAACTTGAACGCCACTAGTCATTCCGAATTTGCATTCTTCTCCTAAAACCTATCTTACAAAGCTTGTGCCCCTATATAGCTAACAGAAACAGTAGCAAGGCGATTTATGTGTATCCAAAATCAGATTTGAAGTGAGAAGATCGCGGTAATGCAAGAGGCCAAGCCTTAGAATTTAATGGAAAGCAAAATGTTCTTCTGACTTCTTCAATGTTATTTCTCCAAACAATGGAGCCTTTCCTTGAAAAGATCATCTTTGTTTGCTCAGTTTCCCAAATGAGATGTGTGAAGTAGATCTCCTGTCTTTACCTCATGGTGAAACTAGACAGTAGAAAAAGAATTCCAATGTTTTATTTCCTTGTCCTCCATAGAATTTCAACACCAGTTGCAAAGCATGTTGAACACTTGAAGTATTACACAGTTTAAAAATAACTGCTATTACCATGTATTACACTTAGGGAAATAGGAAATACTAATGATGAACCTAAAATGCCACATAATTCTGGTTTTCTTTTACATGAAAAATGTTCTCTATTCTTAATTTTAAGCAATATAGGCTCTCCTTTTAATCTCATGCTAGATTAGTGCCAAACATAGAACTTTTATCATTTTATAGATCTCTTGAAAAGGCGTTCAACTGAGGAAAGCAGGCAGAGGCCATGTGACTCATTTTTTTCAGTTAGGCCTGGGATCTGATCTGCTATATACACCCAGAGAACTTGAGTCCAGACTCTTCTGGCAGAGCACTAGAAAACATAAGGCCCTTAAAAACTTTCAATTCAATAAAGAAAATCCCAAAAAATTCAGCAGTACTACCTAATAATTCTCTCAAAGTAGAGGATATTTTAAAGCTTACCTTAACAAGGTCTGAGAAAAGTATTTCAAGGTGTTTGCAATATCTGTTCCTGATGGTACAGGATAAATGTTGTGAAGAACCCGGTTATGATATTCCTGCAAGTACCGGATCTTGGAAGCAACTAGATAAAAGCAAAAAAAAACAAAAACAAAAAAAAAGAGGAAAAATCATCTTGTAATATGTATTAGGCATACACTTATTTTTAAAAATGATTCTTAATCAGCATTTTAAGGAACATATGTAAATTTTTAATGGAATTCCGTGATAAAAACAATTACAAAAAACCTTTTAATTCCTAATTGTATTCGGCACACAGAATTATTATTAGTTATCTGGCTTAATAGCCTATTCACAAATTATCCATTGCTTTTTTTTAATCACTAAGAAAAGCAGTACTCCAAATCATTTTCTAATCACCCCAAGTTAGCTTATTATTAGCAAAATAATAATAGATATAAATCTCTGCTGCCGGAGAATTATATTTAATATTGCTTAACTAAAATTGAAGGCAAAAACTTAAAGATCTTCCAACACCACTCTAAAAATCCTAAAATATAGGGAGTCCATTGCACAATGGCATCAACTGAAACCAGATTTTTAATTCAACATGTGATCACGAAAGCACATTTAGTTAATGCTTGAACTGTGAGAATATATTAAGAGTAGATTAATATGGTGAGTATTAAGAATACAATGATTGTGTGGTGATAAAAACATCTTTTTTTAAATGTTACATTTTTCTTCCAAAAAATTTCATAAATTAGGAGACTTCTAATTGCTTTCTGAGCATGGCTGCCCAGATCTTGTCAAGATTCAGGAGGGACTAAAGAGGTTTATTTACCCTCCTGGACCTACCTGGAGTCACCAGCATTGTCCACATTCCTGACCTGACCTTTGACCTGGCTGTAGTGAAGGGCCCCGTTCTAGTCATTCCTCTTTGCAAATCCCAAGGAGCCATGATGATCAACGTCTCTCTGGTCTCCTCTTCCACAGAGTTCTCAATACTGTCCATTTGTCCTTTCAATCTTTAAGGCTCCCAAGGGAGCCTTTTAGGTGGTATGGCTCACTGTCAGCAGTTAACAGAAGACATATCAAGTCCTGGAGAAGCAAGGCCTTACTGTTCCCAATAGCCCAAGGACATAAGCTCCTGGATGCATTCTAACTGAAAGGCCGGTGCAAGCAACTTAAAGAAAATCGAAATGCTCTTCACAGGTGTGGGACATAGAATCACAGAACAATAAAATAGCAGAACTGGAAGGGTCTTAGAGACCTTTTCCCATAACCACTCCATTTTAAAGATGGGGAAAATGAGGCACACAGGTGGTCAATGTCAGAGCTAGACTAGCATTTAGATTTCCTGACTCCCAATCCAGTGCTCTTTCCACTATGACATTCTCTAGAATACAGTTCTGAAATGAAGCCAACGTGCAGATAGTGAATGTTCATTGCATGGCATCAAAGCAAGTTTCAGCAGTTATTAGGTTAATTATTGATTCTAAATCCTACCTATTCCATTTATCAGATTTGCCTTTTCTCTCTTCTACCACTTGAACTATTTCCATAATACGGTTAGCATTTTCCCAAAGAAATAATTCTAGATTGTAGATAATACCACCTTGAGTTCGTCTAGCATGTCAGCTCCCAAGAAATCAGCAGGTTTATAACCATTATCTCCATTAACTCCGTAAGCATTCAGTTATAAATAACTATTTTCCTCAGATAAGGTGTAAATAGATGATATTGAAAATGTTTCAACGACATAATCTATAAAAATCCATTTCCTTCTCGGTGTTTTTGATCTGCTGTTCATATTTCCTAAATCACTTTACAAGGAACCCCCACATTAACACACAGTTCCGAGTTCCAAACATCTGAACTCTAGGCCAGCATGTGGTTTC
This sequence comes from Eulemur rufifrons, assembly GCF_041146395.1. Lineage (NCBI taxonomy): Eukaryota > Metazoa > Chordata > Mammalia > Primates > Lemuridae > Eulemur > Eulemur rufifrons. Next base: position 116,326,297 of record NC_090984.1, on the reverse strand, counting down.
TGCTCACCCACCATCAGAGTAATGCTTTGTGACTGGGACTTTTCTCAAGTTTTAAAATTCAGCAGGTTGCTGTAGAGCTGCAGCAGGAGGCCAGCCAGGGAAGCTGCATCTGCATTTACAGCCGCTCCCCACCGCTCGCATCACCACCTGATCTCCACCTCCCGTCAGATCAGCGCTGGCATTAGATTCTCACAGGACCATGAACCCTACTGTAAACCGCACATGTGAGGGATTCAGGTTGCGCACTCCTTATGAGAATCTAACACCCCTCCCCCGGTCCATGGAAAAATTGTCTTCCACGAAACCAGTTCCTGGTGCCCAGAAAGGTTGGGGACTGCTGCTGTAGAGTATTTCAGGAATATCATTAATCACTCCACCACCTAAAAAGGGAGTTGATGATACTACAGGGTATGGACAATAAGTTCAAATGAGGAAACATAAGTCACAGATCCCGCAACTTGATGGCTTGCTCATAACTCAAGAGCTATAAAACTGTCACCACACAATAATTACAAGCATTCAAAAATGCTTGTGAAATGAATGGATGTTCTTTTTATAGTTCCTTTCGTTGAAATGCAGCAATGGCTCCTTTCAACAGGTATCCAAACATGCATGGGACAGCAGAGACCAAAGTCACTTCCTGCTTTGAGATCTTTTAATATTTTACTAAAGTCACATTGCATTGTCTTTATTTACTTAACTGTTTATTTTTTATACCAGGTTGTAAATTTCTTAAAGGCAGAAGCTATATCTTAACTCAGGTCCCTATCCCAAGCCTAACACACTGCCTGGCACTTAGTAGGGACTTGATATATTTGTAGGATTAAATGAACAAATGAATTAAAACTTTAGAACTAGCACTTATCATTTGGGTTTTTGCATATATGTATACACAGTATACATATCTGTACATATGTACACTATTCACAAATATATCTGTATTATATATGTACCATAAATTGTGGACTCTTTATCTCTAGAACCAGACACCTAGGAGGGACTCAATAAATTATTAATGAGCAAAGATGGATAAAAGGAAGAAAATCGGGGAGAGAAAGAGGAAGAAAGTGGTAAGTAATCATGAAAGACAACATATAGAACAGATTGGAAAAAATGTTTGAGCCTATTTGTGCGTTGCTGAATACAACAAAATCTTAGCAGTCGTAGATTTAACTTTCATGTTTTCAACTATTTGAGAACAGCCAGAAAGTTCCCTGACAAATAGTCATCTGTAATTATGCCAAGGATGTGAATAAACCCCATTTACATTTCAAACTTGTACAGGAGAGATGGTCATTTGGCTGGTTAATAAGCCCACGTGAGCCCCCGGAAGCCTCATCAAAGCACAGAGGTCTCGTTCTTTATTTCACACATACACCTGACTGTTGCTGCAGCGACTCAGATAATTGAGCAGGATGGATATAAATGAATGGTCTCCAACCTCAACTGATCCTAAGGCTACATTTCTCTAGTAAGCTCTTCTTCTACTCTCTTCAATTACAGTTACATGCTCTTCCAAACGCCCCACACGCTCACCCCTTCCTGATACCTTAAGAAGCCATCTGTTACGGACTGAATTTCATCTCCCTCAAAATTCATATGTGGAAAACTTAACCTCAAAATCCAACTGTCCCTGGAGATAAGGCCCTTTAAAGGATGATTAAGTTAAAATGAGGCCATTTCGGTGGTGTGCCCTAATCCAATCTGACTTGTGTCCTTTTAAGAAGAGATTAGGACACATAAGAGACACCAGCAATGTGGGAACACAGAGAAGAGGCCATGCGAGGACACAGAGAGAAGGCAGCCATCTGCAAGACAAGAGAGGCCTCAGGAGAAGCCAAACCTGCCAACACCTTGAACTTGGACTTCAAGCCTCCAGAACTGTGAGACAATAAATTTCTGTTGTTTAAGCCACCCAGTCTGCAGTACTTTTATGGCAGCCCGAGCAAACTAATACACCATCATAGAGGAAATCCTGTAAGAGTTAAGAGTGTGAGCTCTGCAATCAAGCAGTTCTGAATTAAGACCTTGGCTCTGTTACCAGCCTCCAAGGGGAGGTTTTTCCACGTTCTTGGTGGATCGTAGTTAGGAAAAGAATTTCAGGACATACCATGTAAGCCAAGCAAGCAACAGCTTTTCATTGAAAGTGAAAGTACACTCTCAGGAAAGAGAGCCAAAAGACAGCAGCTGCACTGGGAGGTAACGGTTTTAGATCTTTTGTAATTTGACTAATTGAGGGGAGGAATATTCAAGGTCAAGGCGTTGGCTGTTCTAAGAGTTTGGGTAGTAATTCCTAGAATTGGGTTCCCTCCCTTTTTCATACTTTTTATTGTTGTCTTGGAACTGTCATGGGGATTTCAAGGGCAGAGAAATTTTAAAACCACAATGTAAATGATAATATCATTAGCCAAAGTTCAGGTAAGGTGGGGAGATAGCCGACAAGCTGGTCAAAACTGGTTCTTGCCTGTGGACCCCCTAGTTAGCTTCTCCCTGAGGGTTGTTTCCTTTAACAGCTGCACCCAATCTGCAAGCCCCTGCATGTGGCCTCAGCCCTATCTCCTAGTCTCGTATTCTAACAGCTCTATCTCTGCTTAACCCCAGTTTCCTCATTGGTAAAATGGGGATAATTATATCAATTTCATAGGGCTACTGTGAATAATAAATCAGCTACTGTGCAAATCACTTAGCACAGTGCCTAGTACATACTCAACATATAGTCGATATCAAACACCTACTTGCGTCTCCTTTCCTTTTCCTTTCAAACGCCAATTCTACCACGTGGGCCCTCCATCCATCAGTTATCTCTCCCTCTTTACTAAATCATTCCCACCAGCATTCAAACAAACTCTAGAGTCTCCCTTGTCAAAGGAAAACAAAAACCTTCCCCCTAACTTTCCATTCCCCTCTAGCCACTGGCCTCTGCCTTCAGAGCCATGATTACTAAGAGTTGCACACACATTCTCACCACCCATCACTTCCTATTCTTCCTTCCACTCACTCTGGTCTGGCTCCCACTTCCACCACTGCACTGAGTCTGCTTTATCCATGATCACCTGGAGCTTCCAGATGGCCAGAGCCAATGGGCACTTTCCGGTAATCACTTTACTAGACCTTTCAGGCACTACCATACAATTGATCCCTCCCTACTTCTTGAAACTCTCTTCCTTTGACTTCTCTGACATCACATCCGCCTGGTCTTCCTCCTCTGGAATGAATCCTTCTCAAAGTGCTTTGCCACCTCCTTGAGGTTTAAATGTAGGAATTTGTCAGGGCTCTGTCCTAGGCTCTCAGTTCCTCTCTCTCACTATTCTCTCCAAACCAATCCCATCCATCCATAGGGCTGTCAGCACAGTCTATGGGCCATCTGCTCCTAAATGTATATCTCCGTCCCAGATGGGTATCTTGTTTGAATAACAGACCTCCTCTATTCAATTCCTCCACTTAGAAAACTTATAATCTCAAAGTAAACATATCTAACAGTGAACTCTTGTCTAAAAGAAACCTACTCCACCAAGTCACTCGGGCACAGTGTTCTGGAAATTATCCTTGACAGTCCCCGTTTCCTCTTCCTCACTCCCCTAATCCAAGCCATCACTAAGTCCCATCCCTGAGTCCCACCGACGCTGCCACCAAAACCCATCTCCAAATGGTCCCCTGTTCTTTATCGTCACTGTCATTACTCAGCATCACCGTCTCCTGATTGATTCTCTTAACTCAGCTTCCGGATTCTCTCTTGCCTCTCTCCAGTTCTTCCTCCTCAGAGCAGCCGAAAAGATCTTTTTAAATTATAAACTGCTTCATGTAACCCCCTGCTTACAATCCTTCAGTGACTGCTCCTTGCCCTCGGAATAAAATCCCAAATCCTTTACGTAGGATTCAAGGTCCCTGCCTGTCTTCCAACCTAACGTCATACCACAAGAGCCAGCCATGCCGGCTCTTGCCCAGTCTTACTCTAACTCACAAAGCAATGTTTTGCCTGAAAACCGTTATATGTGCTTGTCCCTCTTCAGAGTGCTTTGCCCTCCACGTATGTTCTGACTAACTCCTACTCATACTTCAAAGCTGACCGTAAATGTCACTTCCTTGTGGAGGTCTTTGCCGACTTCCCTGCCTGAATGGATTCCCTGGTCCCTACCCCCATTGTTTTCTGTCCAATGTCCTAGACTGTAGTAAGCACAATTTAATTATGTGTTTATTTGGGTGACTTTACTATCTCTTACAAGTGGACAGTGAGCTCCAAGACCCATGTCTCTTGGCCACCATGTATACGCCCAGTGCCTAGAAAGTACTGCATCTGCCGAGTTCCTAGTGAGGATAAAAGCAGAAGAGGCAGGCAGGAGAGAGTGGCTTTATGCAGCAGTTAAACTTTGTTTGTTTATGAAAATAACCAAGAAAATCAACTGTTAAAGCAGTAATGAAAATGAAAGAAAAACAAAAGGGTCTAGGGAAGTGATGAGTTTTACTTGTGCACACACAACTCTAATCTCTGTTCTCTGCTATTTTACTACCTGTCTTACTCCCACCATTTCTTAGAAGCTTTGCTGCATTTTGAGAGAAAGAGCCACCAAAGCAAAAATCAATAATATTGTATCTACTAAAGTTTTGTTACAAAACTTTAACAAAATTGGGATATGATATGTTAAGTTTTAAATCCTTTTTCTTTAAATCTTAGGCATTTTCCTATGTCACTAAATATTTTTAATAGTGATCCATTCCTATTTTTAAAAAATGTAATTATCTATGCTACCATAAAAGCAAAAAATTGAGCAGAGCACGGTGGCTTGCACCTGTAATCCCAGCACTTTGGGAGGCTGAGGCAAGAGGATCACTTGAGCTCAGGAGTTTAAGACCAGTCTGAACAAAAAGCAAGACCCTGTCTCTATACAAATATAGAAAAACTAGCTGGGCATGGTGGCACGCACCTGTAGTCTCAACTACTCAGGATGCTGAGGTGGGAGGATCACTTGAGCCCAGGAGTTCGAGGCTGGAGTGAACTGTGATTGCATCACTACTCTCTAGCCTGGGCAACAAAGCAAAACCGTTTCTCAAAAGAAATTTTTTAAAAGAGCAAAAACTTCAGGTAAGCACAATGAAGAATATAAAAATCACCTAAAGGCTCACCACTCAGGGGCAATTGTGTTAACATTTTGGTGTATTATCCTTCTAGAAAATTTTCTCTGCATAAACATACATTTACAAAAATGGGATTAAACTGTGTACAGTTTTAGAATCTGTTTTTCTCATTTTCCATATCAAAAATACATTTCTATATGATTATTTTAATGGGCTTATAATTTCCTTTATGTAAGAGAATCATAATTTATTTCACCAATCAGCTATTTGTGAGATTTTGGGTTAATTTTCCACTATTCTATTCAACGCTGCAAAGAATATCCTTCTAGATACCATATATGCACACATCTTTAATTATTTCCTTAGAATAAATTTTTAGTTGTGGAAAAGCTGAATCAAACAGGAAACACTCATTTTAAGGCTTTTGGTAAGAATTGAGAAATAACCCTTCTGAAAGTACCTGTTTACATACCAGCCCAGTATATATATCATTAAACATCAATGATAACATTCCACTATGTATTAGGTACTCTATATACGTTATTTTTAATCCTCACAACAGCTTTGCAAAGTGTTTATTATCGGTCCCATTTAAAGTTGAATAAACCAAAGCTCAAACACAGTAAGTGACTTGCCCAACGGCACAAAGATATTAAGTGGTAGAACAGCTAGCTAGCTTAACTGGCTGTAGGCCATGCTTTCCACCAGGCTACATTGCTCTTTAATTATTTTTACTGAGTTAATAATATTCAATCATTTGGAGACAGTATGAAATATTAATACTTCCCCTGTTCTATTATTTGACATTTAGGTTGTTTCCAATATTTCATTAAGTAACAGTGCAGTGGACAGATGAAATATTAGACGAAATCTGTTTGTTTGTTGTTTGTTTTTTCAGAAAACACAAACCAAAACATGTTTACTTTACTAGTCCCACCCTTTTCTTCTTGAAAAATCAGCTCCCTTTCATCCTTCAAGGATCCATCTTAAGAGTCACATCATTCACGAAGGCTGCTAATTGACTTTAGACATTATCAATAGCTCCCTTTCTGACTACCCAGAGCACTTATTATCTGCTTCCAAATTTTGTCTCTTCATTATATAAATGTCACTGATTGTAAACTATTCTGGATGGTTTTAAATTAGTTTCATGTTTGCAAATCTAGGTTCCCTAACAACACTTTAAGATCCTTGAAGATAGAACTACCTTATATTTTATTTGTAACTCCTCCCTTAGGACTTGTCACATGCTAGGGACACAGCAACAAAATGAATTGAAAGTTTGAATGTCAACCATCTTACGTCCTATTGATATTCTCCAGAGAAATTCTTTAAGATTCTAATATCATTTAAACAAATAAGTAATTTCCGGATAAAATTTCCTTGTATCACGTGTAAATACTATAGTACTCTTTTTCATGATTTAGTTATATTTACTTCCATCTGTTATTCCAATAAAACTGCAAAAAAATTTTTATAGGTTCTTCATTATCATCTGCAGCACTTATTTTTTTTTCTGAAAATATCGGCCACTCTGATTTTACTTTTCATGACTTGGACCCCCAAACACGCTGGGTACGTGTCATGGAGTTGTCATGACGCCCTGCAGAGGGCCCTGGGAGGGAGTGTGAGTTCCCACCTACCGCTATGTGTGACCTCAAGCGAATCATTTAATATCTCTGAGCCTCAGGGGTTCTGGTTTGTTTGTTTTGTTCTGTTCTGTTTTTGCCAAATGAGAAGTTAAGTAATACTTCCCCCACACCCTTTGCAAATGTTGGTGATTAGTGTTGTAGATTTGATAGTGTATGTCCTAATTCCATCTTATTTTTTATTGGTTTCTTCTTGTACTGCATAACGTCTGAGACTTTATGGATTTGCTCTCATTGCCCCCTTTTAAACTATTCATCTTCTTTTCAGTCTAATCTTTCATTGAGAAATAATAGATATAAATAAAGAGGCTTTGGACATATTTATATAACTATTCACCACAATGGTTTAGGTAAAAATCATGCCTGATACCTTTTTAATTTCTTTTCTTGATTAGCAGATCAGGAGGGAATCAAATATCCTTCTTAATTACCACTGCACATCTGTCTTTATTCACTACTTTTGTGTCTCTTATGTTCGATAGATCCCAAGAAGTCTTGGTCCTATTGGTTCTGTCTAGAAATCATCTCTAGGATCTAATCTCTTCTCCATCCACACTGGCATCACTTCAATTCAAGCGTGTGCAATCTCTTTCCTAGATTAACTGCTGTGATATCCAGACTGATGGCCACATGACATCCAGAGTAGCGTTTCTAAAATTCAAATCTTCCTCATTTTCTGCTGGTTGCAATCCAAGCAGTCAAGTTAGCATACCAAGCCCAGCATGATCAGCTCCCTGCTCTCCTGTCAGGCTTCATCTTCTGCCTCTTTTCCTTCTGCACCACATGTCAGCCACACTGACTTGCAGAAACTCAACTCATGATGCTCTTCTTTCTCCATGCCTTTGTACACATTCTCTACTACGGGAATGCAATCCATACTTCTCTGCCTGGCCAATGCCTAAGAATGCTTCAAAGCTCAGCTGTGCCCACTTTGACTGTAGATGACTAACCTTTCCCACCACAAGCTGCAGTAGATGCGTCTCCTCAGCACTTTCATAGCACACAGGGCTTCTCCCCATCACGGATGGCACTTATTCTGCATGCTAGAATCATGAACTCAATGGCTGTCTAGGCTATCAGAACCTTGAGATCAGAAATGATCTCTTTCATTTTTGTACACCCAGCATTTAATAAGTGTCTGGTCCTAAATAAATGTTTGTTGAATGAATGAACGTATGTACACACCTAATGGGTGTGGTGCGCACCATCTGGGGGATGGACATGCTTCAAGCTCTGACTCGGGTGGGGCAAGGGCAATAAATGTAACTTAAACATTTGTACCCCTGTAATATATTGAAATTAAAAAAATTTTTTTTAAATGAATGAATGAATAAATGAATGGATGAATGAACGTGTCACATGACTCTTGGTACAATAAAGTCATTTCAAATTTAAATTCCTTTCATGGAGGTTCTGGATCTTGGATATGACACTAAAGTTTCCTCTACCTCCTCTTCCTACCACTTGTAGAAAGAACGCTTTTTATTGCAAGAACTACCTGTATCAATTTCTTCCCAAATCCCCCAATTCCACCACTGTCCATATTGGAGTATGGAGCAGGTCTGGCTGACTAAAGAGATGAGGATGGAATTGCATTTGCAAGGACAGTGCAAGAGCAAAGATACCGATTCCAAGAGTCAAAGGAAAAAGCAGACAGCCTCTAAGGAACTAACAGTGTGAGAAGCTACGCGTGGCCTTACAGTGTGGCTACAGGATGTGACTACAGGATGATATGCACCCCACTCTCACCCTGACCAGCTCAGAGAACAGTCAGAGCAGAGGCATACAAACATTCTTCCTTCTCTGAATCAGTCTTGACTGAGGATCAGAGTTATGTACCTCTAGGTGCCCTTCACAGAGGCAACCCTTGGGAAGAAGCTTTTGAGAAAAATAATTTGGGAGTATAAAAAAACACAGGGCTTAGCTCAGCTAACATTGGCCTTAGTCTATTTGCAGAGAATTAGGCTCCCATCCTCCGTTGGGTAAGGACCACAGAGAAGAGCCCCTGAGTTCAGAAGGTGCCCAGGCTACCCCAGTGCAGGACACACATCACCCAGCTTCAACAGTCACCATCTGTCTTCTTGCACTCTCTCTTTCTTTGCTTGAGTATTTAAAGCAAATCCTATTCATCATATTATTTCACTTGTAAATATTTTAGTATAATCTCCGACCAATAAAGACATTTATAACATAATCACAGTACTATCATATTATCACACTCAGCAACATTAACAAGTAAGTCCCTTAATATCAGGAGTCAAACAAGATTTGAGGGGTATTTTCTAAATTCCGTAGGCACCCCCACCTCATTCCCTTCCAGAGTCACAGCTATCACTTGCACTCACCGTGCTAGGGAAGACCATGAGCACATGGTGAAACGGGCCTCAGGGTTTCTTTATTTTCCTTTCTAGCCCCATGTTCCAGCTTCCCCAAGCCTTTCACCATTCCCTTCATTATACACCTGTAATGTGCTGCGGCTACTACAAGAATCACCTCGACCCTCTTTCTCACCCCACCTCCAACTATTAGAGCTTTTTACACACACACAAAATCTGTTTTAGAGATGGAAAAATGGAGGAACCAAGAGTCCGAGTCACACAGAAAATTAGAGTCACAACCAAAACTGAAACCACAGGTGTCATTTGAATTCTGGCTCCTCTACTTACTAGCTATGAGAACTTGCTTAAACTGAACTTCTCTGAGTCTCAATTTCTTAACCTGTAAGATGGGGGTGATAATATCTATCTTATGGGGCTGCTGTAAGGATTTTAAAATATTACATATAAACTACAGAGCACAATGACTGGCACAGAGTAGATGATAAATTACTCCTGTAATTAGCCATTACGTGTGAGTGCCTCTCCTTCCCCTTTCCTACGCCACTACATTGTCCCTTAAAATGGAGTAACCTGTAGAGTAAGGAAGACACACCAGTGATCTTGCATCAGTAAAATTAATAATAACCCCTGCATGTGTGTGCATGTGTGCACACACACACACACACACACGTGTGCACTCTACTACTGCATCTGGTACTAAAATTCAGTTCTATCTTCAGAGACTCATCTTTTTAAGAATAATAAATAAATGCAGCTAGCAATAAAGATATTCAGAAATGCAGATGTGGGGAGAACAAAGCAACAACGCATTGTTCGGGGAGTTCTAGTGCAGAAGCCAAGTTCTTTGCAAATCCTTGATCAAAGAATGATACTTCTCCTTTGAGCAAGGTCATCCTCTTTAACTGAAAGCAAAAGCCACATAAAAGATACAAACGAAGAGTGGTGGAAAAGGATACACATAGGTAGAGAACCAACACAGTCCAAAGGATGTCAGATACCAAATGGCATTATTAAGCTCTTCCAAACATTTGTATACTTACGTACATAGTCTTCAGTCAGTTTTAGTTCCAGGTAGCAAACTTTACCAGGCACTTCCAGCAGACAGGAGAGGCCAGCAAAGAACACTCTCACCCTTTGGCAAGTGACTCCAACACTATGATTATCATCATCATCATATCATCATACATCACATTTGTATTGCCCTTTACATTTTTCAAAGTATTTCTGCATACATTATTCAATCAAGTTTTTGAGCATTTAACTTGTGAAAGGCAGTAAGTCAGGGATTCTAGGGAATTTTAGACATTCAGCAATAAGTTAAGCAGTAAAGGTGAAGGGAAAGATATCAGTGTTCTTATTCATTCATCAGCCATTGATTGACTAGGCTCTTTGAGATGCTGATAAATCAACAATAAAGAAGACATAATCCTCATCCTCTAAGTCACAATAATCACAATATAAAAATTCTAAATTCTGAGTGTTTACTGTGTGCTAGTAAACATAAAAATAATAGCTGTATTGTTATTATTCCCATGTTACAGATGAGAAAACCAAGGCTAAAAGAGGTTAAGTAACTTGCCCAAGATCACGTAGGAGGTAAATTATAGAGCCAGTTTCTGATATGTCAACTATAAAGAGAGACACTTGAACTAGTTGTGGTCCATTGCACATTTTTAGCACCTTTTAAAAATACATAAAGTCATCCAGTTAGCTTTCATGCATTAATTAGTAAGACCTAGCCACTTGCCAATTTGAAAAGGTCTAAACATGGAAATACTTCATCTTCCAGAGATGGGGCACTTTTAATAAAGAAAAGAGGGGAAACAATTTATTTAAGTCAAAAGCAGTTGCCATTCTGATTTCTACTGTACTATCGGTCAGGAGAGCTTGTGCTAGGAACTTTGAAGGTCAAATTCATTTCACGGTATGATGGAGAAAATGATAAAGGCAGTGAATTTTCTTCAAGTTGCATATTTGCTGGATATTAGTAATAACTTTGAAATGGAATATGGAGCTGTATTCTATTGTGATACAACCAGGTTAGGTTATAGAAGCTTGTTTTTAAGCTTCCTGAACAGCTTCCTCAGATCAAGATTTTGAAATTAAAGAATCTAAAAGGTCAAATTTTAAGCACCTCCCGCCCCATCAAAAGAGTGATTCACAAGCTTATACTAACGGATGGGACAAGATATCTGAATACTGCACTTGAAACTGCAAGGGGAGGAAAGAAACAAGAGCATTACTGATCTTTTCAAGAAAGTCTAAATCCAGATACACGGATTTAGAAAGTGAAAAGTAGAGAACGCTTTAATCTCTCGTTGCTAAACTTCACTGAGCACTCTATTAAAAAAGCATCGATTTTTTTAAGAATTGAGGAGCTATTTGGTAGAAATTAAATAATTTCAGAGATATACAGAAGCTGATGACCACAAATCATTCTTTAAGTTTCTACAATTAAGTGTAATACTGAAGACATATCCGAATTATCAACCATCTAGCCCATCGATGTGGCTAAGTTCCAAAAGAAAATGATAGTGCTGGAAATAAATTCTACTTCCTAAGAAGACACAGATATCCCAGAGCTGCTTAAATAAGAAGATGAATTGTAGCCAGCACTGTCCTTAAATGTGTGGTGATGTGGACAACCTCCGGGAAATATCTGGAATCCTACTTTCTTGTGGAAGTGCATTGGCTTCCATGACAGTGCTAAAATTCAAGTTGAGATTCGTGATTGACCTGGTGTTAAAAGTCAGATGTAGTTCGATTCAGAACATACTAGACAATACTTAAAAACAACTCAGTCCATCAAACAACAAAATTTTCTTTAACTTGATCAAAACTGAACAATTAAATATCAACAGTCTTTGAGGACTGTTTTCAAGACTCTTAAAAATACAATAACTAGTATTTTTATAGTAGTTACCATGTGCCAGGCACTGTTCTAAGCACTTTACCCCTTTAACTCGGATAAGCCTCAAAACAATCTGACGAGGTAGGTGCTATTTTCATTCCCCTGCCCTTATTTTTTTTATAAATGAGAACACTGAGAAAATTGTTATCAATTTAAAAAATTCATGCAGTCCATGTATAATTTGTTCTTTCGCACATTCAGCAAACGTTTATCAAGGGTAAACTATGTGCCAAATACTTAGCATAGAACAGTGCCCAAGATGGCCACAGCCCCTGATCCCATGGACCACACGGGAAAGGATGAAAAGTAAACAAAAAGGACAACACATATTTTTTAAAGACCCATAAAGATATATATAGGGGCTAAAGTATAGAATATAGAAGCAGTTAGGGAATACCTTTTGTTCATAGGATGGTCGAAGGCCTCTCAGAAGAGATGATATTTAATTAAGGATGAGAAGATGCCAGACATGAAAAAGCAGGAGAAAGAAGTTCTGGATCCAGACTAAAAAGTAAGTCATCTAAAGATGGTCATCTAAATCATACACCCCTGAAATGTCACTAAACTACAGTAAAAGAATTTTTTAAAGACAAGAAGAAAGAAAGAATAGGCAAGAAGACACGAAGCAACATAATTTTAGAATCTTGAAAGCCAATAGACAAGTTGACTTGGCAGATCGGAGAAAGTCAGATCCCAGGCCAGCGGCAGGGAAGCTAAGAACCAACTGAAGAGCATCGTAGGACTCTCAAAAGGCACAGAACTGGCAGCACCAGATACCTCTGGAACTAGAGGTGACAGGCAGAAGCGGGGAGGCCTAAAAAGCAGGGATTGGCTGAAAACTGTTTAAGAGCAATTGAAACCCTAAGTTATCTCCCCTACCTCACCTCTCTGAGAGAGCACCTCTCCCCACGTCATCAAAGCGAAAGTTCATGGGCTAGAGAGACTATTCGTTAGAGGATCTCTGGAGCGGTAGACACGAAATGCAGTTGAAGACAGGGGTAACATACCTGAACCAAGGGAATTTGCTGGCTATATGAAGTGTAAATGCTGAATACCGAGCTAAGCCAACCCCTGCCCCCTCAACACCCAGCAGCCAGACCCTTGCCTTTCAGGGTGGAGATTGGAAGCCTCTTTTTCTCGACTTCCTTTTGTGAATCTGACCAAAGAGGAAAGGTCTGAAGACAGTGACACCAGGGATTGCCCATTAAATGGCCCTCCAACCTGCCCAGGTTAGTTTCTTACTTGCAACTTAATCACAAGTAGACAGCAAAGGAAGGTCAGCTCTCTAAAGAAAGCCTCTACCGTGTAAGACAAAGCAAAAGGAACAGAAAATCAACTTGGGAAAAAGAATCTATATAGAAGAAAACCTTAGTTGTTTTTTTTTTTTGTTAACTGTTTATTAGTGAGCCATGATTGTACCACTGCATTCCAGCCTGGGCAACAAAACGAGACCCTGTCTTAAAAAAAAAAAAAAACCTATTATTAATACAAGAAAGATAGGATACTGTACACCATGAATGAATGTAATGTTGATGTACTATCTTTAAAAAAAATAGAAAGAGTTCTTGCATATTAAAAATGTAATCCCAGAAATAATCAATACAAGGGCTAGAAGATACAGTTGAGGAAAATTCCCCAAAGTACAGCAAAAAGACAGAGACAAAATCAAAGAGAAACAATGTCTGACTATAAGGAGTTCCAGAAAAAGGCAATGGCAAAACCAGAGGAGTTAAAATCATTAACAAAATGAGTTAAGAAAATTTTAGATAACGGCAAATTGAAAGGACCCACCGCAATGAGTAAAAATAGACACATAACAATGCACGTCATTGTGAAATGTCAGAAACTGGGGACAAAGAAAAGATTTTATATGCTTCTGGAGATTTTTTAAAATTTCATATCACTTAGGAAAGATTAAGAATCAAAACGGCTTTGGATTTCACCAAAGCAATACTGGAAGCAAGACAATGATGAAGCAATGCTTTCAAACGCCTGAAATAAGGTATCCCCAAAGTAGAATTCTATATTCAGGCAAACCACAAATCAGGGGTGAAGGCATGTCTGGACATTCATGGATAAGTCCTTTCTCCCGGGAGAAGGAAGACCCAGTGGTGCCTCAGGCACAGAAGGCAACCAGCGGAGATGAGAGCGGTGTGGTGCAAGAGACAGACTGCTGGAAGTTGTCATCACCAAGGGCCCCCTACTGTGCTTTTGACCCAAGGCAGAATACCTGCGCCAGTGTGTGTGCCACATTCTCAGTTGTTTTTGAGCCAATAAAATGCCTACTCTCCTCCACACCGTCCTTGAGCAGCTAAAGACACTCATGGTGCCCCTACAGAAGTATTCTGCTTTGACCTGCTTCTAAGAGCGAAAGGTAGGTCATGTTGTGTTGTAGCAGAAAATGCAGAGTAACCCACTCCCCAACCACATTTTTGCCAGAGATCCCCTGGCTTCCACCCCAAGCACTTCCCCTCCCTGGGGAAGAACCCTTCTTTCCTAGGACTCAGGCTCAGTGACCTCCCAAGGAGGGGCTCTCAAGGAAGTTGAACTCAGACTGTGTCCCAGAAACTCTGTTTAGTGCATCTTCACGATATGAAAGAAGGCATACAATTATGTATATACTTTCAAAAATAATAATAATAAATGTACACCACTCAGATTTAACCGTTTACTCACCACTCAGATTAAACAATAGAACATTTGCTGTATCTTTTCTGTACCTATCTCTGACTTTATCCCCCTCACTAACCACAGACATAAATATTTTTCTAACTTTTCCATTTATCATTCCCTTGATTTTCTTTATAGTTTCATCCACTGAATACGTATTACCCAATCACTATGTTATTTAATTTCAAAAAACTGAAGAGCAAGTATAAACCCAGTGGTGTAAGGAAAACACAATACATATTGCCGTTATTGAGAAGGTTCCCATATTTACAAGTTTTGATCATCACTCCTTTATTAAGGAAGAAAGGGGCTGCCATGACTTCATTTTCACCCAGAAACAGAGAGTGGGTGGATAGTCACAAGTCTGGTTCTAAAGGCAGCAGACATTTATTCAAGAAAAGGATCTTGGCCAGCCATGGTGGCTCATGCCTATAATCCCAGCACTTTGGAGGCTGAGCTGGAAGGGTCACTTGAGTGCAAGAGTTGCAGGTTGCATCGAGCCGTGATGACGCCACCACACTCTAGCTGGGGAGATAGGGTGAGACCTTGTCTCAAAAAAAAAAAAAGAAATGAAAGAAAGAAAGGGATCTTAAATACTAAAGAGTAGGGTTTAAGCACCCCAAAATAGCCAGCTTACCTATGCTAAAAGAGAAGGGTGCTGGGAAGAGGGTAATGGCAGCAGCATAGTTCCTAAGTCAATCCAAGATAGATAGATCCAAAATAGATAGATCAATGAGGAGAACAAAACCAAAGACCCACTGACAATCTTTACAACAAAACTAGGTGACAAGGTAACCCCATGGACCAAATGGGAGAGGACAGGGATAAACTGCTGACAGCTACACACCCATGTGGTGTGAGCATCCATGCGGGAAGACACAAAGGAAGGCAGTTGAGTCTCTGACAGTCCTCAGGACAGAACTCCCAAAACATCCAGGGGTGCTCACTGAAACTGTGGTGGCCTAGTCTGAAAATAGCAAGAGGTGGTTCTTCAGGTGATATGATCCAACAGTGATGGAGCAGGTTGTAAAAACTAACAGGACAAAGGCTATCTTCCTGAAATCAATAAAGGAATTCCACAAGGGAAAAAAATGGAAACTCTGAATATCCACATCTCTGACTGACCTTTGAACCACACAAGTACAAAATAGACTCAGAGCAGCCCAGCCAAGGGTGAAAGATCTGAACAGAGTAAGGAAACATTGCATGAGCAACAGAGTTTGCAGTTCAAGCCCAGTCAAGGAAATGACCTACCAAAATAAAGGAAACAATATATTCATCAGTAGGAAATAACAGAATCCAAAGTCTTCATAACTTAACATTCATGATGTCCAGGATACATCTCAAACTTATCCAACATAAGAAGATCCAAGAAATGCAATACATTCTCAGAAAAAAAGTCTGTGTAGTCTGAACCTGAAATGACACAGATGTTGGAACTAACAGACAAGGATTTTAATACAATCACTAAAACTATCCTCAATGAAATAAAAACAAAACATGCTTTCAATGCACGAAATTCTCATCAGAAAAATGGGAAGTCTCAGCAGAAATATAATAATACAATGAGAATAAGATGAAAATTCTAGAACTGAAAAATACAATTTTGAAATAAAAAATTCACTTGTTGAGCTTAACAGCCAAATGGACGTGACAGAGGAAAGAGTATGTGACCTTGGAAATAAATCAATAGAAAGTATCCAAGGTGAAGAACAGAGAGAAAAAAAGATTGAAAAAAATATGAACAGGCTGGGCACAGTGGCTCACACCTGTAAACCTAGCACTCTGGGAGGCCAAGAGTTCAAGACCAGTTCAGGTGCAAGAGCGAGACCCCGTATCTTCAAACAATAGAAAAATTAGCCAGGCATGATGGCGTGTGCCTGTAGTCTCAGCTACTTGGGAGGCTGAGGCAGGAGGATCTCTCGAGCCCAGGAGTTTGAGGTTGCAGTGAGCTATGCTGATGCCACTGCACTCTATCTAGCCCAGGTGACAGAGCAAGACTGTCTCAAAAAAAAAAAAAAAAAAATGAATAGAGCTTCAGAGGTCTGTTAAATTATATCAAACAGTATGATGTATATGTAAGAAGAATACCAGAAGGAAAAGACAGAAAGAATAGGGCAGAAAAAAATATTTGAAGAAATAATAGCCAAAGATCACTCAGATTTGGCAAAAAGCAGAAGTAAATTTTCAGACCCAAAATGACAAACACTGAGCAGAATACCCAGAATCCATGCCAATAGAAGCCCACACAATACTCAAACTGTTGAAAGCCAAAGGAAAAGAGTATATCTTGAGACCAGCAAAATAATAATTTATATACATTTTCTGAACACATGACAATTAATGGCTGAAATTCTCTCTGATATCATGAGGGCCAGATGGAATTACATCTTTAAAATAGTCAAAGAAAAATCAGAATCATATATTCAGCAAAAATATTATTCAAGAATAAAAGCAAAATAAAGACACTTTCAGACAAAAGAAATCTAGAAAATTTGGTCACAAGCAGGGGCTACACTACAAAAAAAAAGGCTAGAGGAAGCATTTTAGGCTGAACAGAATAGAAATTTGAATCCTCAGGAAAAAAATGAAGCACATCAGAAATGGTATGTATCTTGGTAAAAAATGACAAGATTTTAAAACTTATATGGAGAGCAAAGGACTTAAAATAGATGAAACGATTTCAAAAAATAAGAACTAACTTCTTACTAACTGTAAAAAGACTTACAGTAATAAAGACAGTATGTCACTGACATAAGGACAGATGAATAAACACGATAGAGTCCACCAATAGACCCACACATATATGGGTGACTGATTTTCAACATGGGTACCAAGATAATTCAATAGAGACAAGACAGCTTTTACAACAAATGGTGCTGGAACAACTTGATATTATATATGGAAATAATGAACCTCAAATCTTACCTCACACCATACATAAAAATTAACTCAAAAATGTTCATAGATGTAAATAGAGATAAAACTATTAAACGTCTAGAAGAAAGCATTGAAGAAAACCTTTGTGACATTGGGTTAAACAAAGATTTCTTAAACAAGATGCCAAAAACACAAATGATACAAGAAAATATTGATAAAATGGACTTCGTGATTGAAAAGTTTTGCTTCTCAAAAATCGCAGTTGAGAAAAAAACAAAGATAAGCCACAGGTTGGAAGTAAAATTTTTCGAGACAAAGCAGTGATATATCAGAATACATAAAGAATTCTTACAACTCAATAAAAACAAGACAAAAAAATCCAGTAAAAATAGACAAAAGATTGGAACAGACATTTCCCAAAAGAAGATATACAAATGGTCAACAAGCACATGAAAAGATGTTCAGCATCACTAGTCCTCAGAAAAATGCTGACTAAAACCACAAGATACCACCACCCTGATTGAGTGACTAAAGTTAAACAGACTGTCAATACCAAGTGTTGGTGAGGATGTGAATCAATTACAACTCTCTCCTACACTGCTGGTGGGAATGTAAAATTTTACAGCCGCTTTGCAAGCCAGTACGGCAATACCTTATAACATTACATATTCATTTACTATACTATCAAGCAATTCCACTCCTAAGTATTCAACCTCGAGAAATAAAAACATAAGTCCACATGAAAACATGTATGCAAATATTCATCAGTGTTATTCAGAATGGCCAAAACTGGAAATAATCCAAATGTCTATCATAAACAAATTGTAAGATACACATGATGGGGACTATTACAGAGTAATAAAAAGAAACAAAATATTAATAAACCAAACAACATGAATGACTCTCAAAAATATTATGCTAAATAAAAGAAGCCAAACAGAAAAGACCATATACCGAATGATTCCATTTATTTGAAATTCTATAAAAGCCAACACTATAATAATGAAAAGAAGATCAATGTCTGCCTGCGGCTAGGGGTAGAAGAAGAGACCAAGCACAAAGGGCAAAAGGAATTAATGTAAAGATACTGTTCTTTATCTTTACTGTGGTAGTAGTTACATATGTGTGTATATATATACCTAGCAAAATTCATCAATCTGTGCTTTAAAAATAAGTGAATTTTATTATATGTAACTATTTCCATAAAAAACAAAAAGTGGACAAAATAACATGTATTCTAATATGTAGGTACTTGGGCATGTCTACATTAGCAAACATAATGATGTAGTCAGGTACTTGTACTTATTTATAACGAGTAAATTAAATTCATGAAAAATAAGGTAATATTTAACTGAATGCTGTTGACTTTTTATTTATATTTGACATTTCAAATTAAGGGCAAATAAATATATTTCTATATACATGCAGAATCACCATGAATAGGCTAGTTCACATGTAGACTAACAAAGGTATATTGTGTGGATAACACTAAAAAAATTCAAAAGAAATGAAGAAAGAGATTTTTAAAACATTTAATGGAAAGTGATCTATACAGAAGACTAGCAAAAAAGACCCACCATATGTATGATAGGAATTTCAAGGAAAAATGCCAAATAATGGAACAAAACAAATATTAAAACTCTATTTCCAGAAACTATATTTCCTAAAATAAAAGATATCTTGAAATAACATATTGAAAGGACACACTGCAATCATTTCAGCATGGCCAAACAGAATCATATTGTAATTAAAAATACTTTAAAGAAAAATAAAAATTCATTTGGGCAACCAGGCAAAAAGACTAAACCACTGATAAGAGAAAGAAAACAAGACTGTCATCAGACTTTCCACCAATTTTTAATGCCAAAAGAAAATGATATAACAAATTTAAGATGCATACCCAAGTAAGGGAAATACAAGCCAAGGATTTTACATCTACCTAAATTGACCTTCAAGTTCAAAGCTGCAAACAAACTATTATAAACTTGCCAAAACTCAGGGAATATTGATCCTGTGAGTCCTTCCTAATGCATCTATTAAAACAGGAGATTCAGACAACCAAAGAGATGGAGAGACAGCAAGATAAGAATGAGTGATGAGTATTAAATATAAAGGTACCTGTAGAACAAAGCTGCACCATGTTTATAAGGGACAGAAAATATTAATAGTAGATGTAGTATAATTATCAAAAATTGAGGGGCGGCCGGGCGCAGTGGCTCACACCTGTAATCCTAAGCACTCTGGGAGGCCGAGGCGGGTGGATCGCTCAAGGTCAGGAGTTCGAGACCAGCCCGAGCAAGAGCAAGACCCCGTCTCTACTAAAAATAAAAATAAATAAAAAATTAAAAAAAAATAATCGAGGGGCATGGGAAGTAAGGAGTGCATATGGATATGATTGACTAATAGGTATTAATTGTAAATAAAATGATATTATTTTATATTAGATACTGGGATAGAAGGGGAGGAGGGAGAAAAAGGGCTTATAAACTAATTCCAATATTGTTCAATGTAGGGAACCAATTAGTTCAAAAAAAAAGTGGACTAGTGGTATTATATAGAGGTATTAGTATAAAGTTAACCAATAGAACAAATGAGCAAATAAAACCCATTGCATAATGAAAGAACTCAGATATAAAAGGCATAAAAATAAAACAATATGATTGAACTGAGGCCAAACATATTAATCATATCAATAGATGTAAATGGGCTTAACTCACCTATTGAAAGAAAAGGATTTTCAGATTGGCTAATAAAGCAAAATCCAACACTATGCAGAATACAAGAGATACACCTAAAACAAAGAGATTCAAAAGAATTAAAAATAAAAGGATGGAAAAAGATATATCAGGCAAACACAAATAAAAAGAAAACAGGAGTCATAATCTTGATAGCTGACAAGGTGGAATTCAGACCAAAAAGCATTAAAATAGTTAAATTTATAAAGCTGCAAGCTCCAACTCACAATGAAGGTATTAGTTATTAATATTTATGCATCCAGTAACAGTAATAACATCTATTAAGCAGCAACCTACAGAAGATATAAGGAGAAATAGAAACACACTAATAATAGGAGACTTTAACATACTTCTCACAATCCAAGATCAAGTATACTAAAGATTAATAAAGACATAGAACACCTAAACAACATAAATAAGGTAGATCTTATACATCAAACTCCGATATTATTTTATCAATAACTTCTTTCAAGTACACACAGAAAATTCACAAAAACTGACTACATCTTAGGACACAGAGAAAACCTCGAAGTGCTAAAGAATAGAAATAATATAAATAGCATCCTCAAACCATAATGCAATAAAATAAGAAATCAATAACAAAATAAAAAAAACAAAGATGCCCTTCCACATGGAAATTTACACACTTTTAAACAACTCTTAGGTCAAAGGCAAAAAAAAATTCAATTATAGAAGTTCTTGAAAATAATAATAAAGCCTGATACTATCAGAATCTGTAGGCTACAACTAAAGGAAATGTCAAAGAAAAATATAATCAGGAATTAACAATGAAAACTGAAATTAATTTAGAACCCCCCAGAAATAGAATTAATAAATAAATCTAAAAACTAGTTCCTTGGAAAAGAAATTAACAAAATAGACAAACCACTAGCTAACGCAATTTTTTTAAAGGGGGAGAGGGAGAAAACACAAATATACAACATTAAATATAGTCATCCTTCGTATCCATGGAGGATTGGTCCCAAGATACCCCATCCCTGCAGGTACTAAAATCCTCAGACACTCAAGTCCCTTATATAAAATGATATGGTATTTACATATAACCTACACACCCTCCCATATACTTTAAATTATCTCTAGACTACTTATAATACCTAATACAATGCAAATGCTATGTAAATAGTTGTTATACTATATTGTATTTTTATTTTTATTTCTATTATTTTTATGTTATATTGTTTTTTATTAGGTCTTTTTACAAATATTTTTGATCTGTGGTTAGTTCAATATGTGAATGCAGATGCCACAGATACAGAGGGTTGACTTTACATAATGTCTGAAATGACAAGCAGAAAATAAACATCAAAACAGAGGAATTTTTTAAATTTCTAAAAGACTCCTTTATATAATTATATGCAAACAATCTGAAAACTTAGATGAAATGCATAATTTTTTAGAGAAATAAAACTTACCAAATTGACCCCAGTAGAAACAGAAAGTCTAAATAGAATAAGTGTCATAGAACAAACAAACAGTACCACTACCAAAAAAAAAAACAAAAAAAAAAACCAGCACCAGGCCAGATAGTTTCACAGGGGATCTCTAACAAAATTTTAAAGATCAGATAACTCCAGTGCTACATTAATTATTCCAGAGCATAGAAAAAGAAGGAAAACTTCCAAACTCACTTTACATAGTGAGTATAACCTTGTTCCAGATCCTGGTTAGAATTACTCCCAACTCTACCCACCCCCACCAAAAAACCTATAGGCCAATCTAACTTATCAATATCAATGTAAAAACTTTGACACCTATTGCAATAATACTGAATAAAGTCTTCTTCACCTTTAAAAAAAATTTGTAAGTAAAACATGAGAAAATCTAATTCAGCATATTAATAAAGCTAATAGAAGAAGCTATATGGTCTCCACAGATGCAGATAATGAGCATGGCTCAATACTCATTCAGGTTAAAAGATAAAATTTAATAAGGTTTGTAGTGGGTTGAACTTTGTCCCCCAAAAAGATGTGTTCAAGTCATAACCCCTTAGTTGCAAATGTGACCTTATTTGGAAATAGGGTTTTCATAGAGGCAAAAAATTTATGAGGTCATACTGTATTAAGGTGGGCTCTAAATTCAATGACTGGTGTTTATAAGAGAGAGGAGAGGGAGGTTTGGATACAGAGACACAGGCTCTGTATAGATAGAAGCAGAGACGGGAGTGATACAGCTACAAGCCAAGACATGCCAAGGATTGCCGGCCACTAACAGAAGCTAGGAGAGAAGCAAGGAAGGATTCTTTCCTAGAGCCTGCAAAGAGAGCATGGCTCTGCCAACATCTTGATTTCAGACTTCTAGCATCTGGAATCGTGAGAATAAACTCCCATTGTTTTAAGCCACCCAGTTTGCAGTAGTTTGCCGCAACCGCCCTAGAAAACTATTACAGGGTTAAACAAAGTCCTACATCTTTCAACTGCACAGATAGAGGATGAAGGAAAACAGGCTTACAGCTATTCCTATGGAAAAGATCTGGCCATTTTAGGAGGCCAGCAGGTTGATGTTATACAAAGATATTATATATTTACATCTTGAAACAGATTCCTGTACTCTGCATTAGAGAGGGTACATAGGAGGTATTGAGTCCTTTTGCGAGTACTACATTTTAAGGAAGACCTAAGGAAGAGCTGGAATGCATTTTTAAATGGTGAGATAGGCTGGGCCTGGTGGCTCACACCTATAATTCCAGCACTATGGGAGGCCAAGGTGGGAGGAGGATCTCTTGAGGCCAGGAGTTCAACACCAGCCTGGGCAACATAGCAAGAGCTCACCTCTACAAAAAAATTTTAAACCTAGCTGGGGTGGCTGATGTCTGTAATCCTAGCACTCCGGGAGGCCGAGGCAGGTGGATCGTTTGAGCTCAGAAGTTCGAGACCAGCCTGAGCAATAGCAAGACCCCGTCTCTACTAAAAAAATAGAAAGAAATTAGCTGGACAACTAAAAATATACAGAAAAAATTAGCTGGGCATGGTGGCGAATGCCTGTAGTCCCAGCTACTCGGAAGGCTGAGGCAGGAGCCCAGGAGTTTGAGGTCGCTGTGAGCTAGGCTGACGCCACAGCACTCTAGCCTGGGCAACAGAGTGAAACTCTGTTTCAAAAAAAAAAAAAAACCAGCTGGGTATGGTGGTGCATACCTGTGATCTGTAGTCCCAGCTACCTGTGAGGCTGAGGAAGGAGGATCCCTTGAGCCCAGGAGTTCAAGGCGACAGTGCACTATGACGGTGCCACTGCACTCCAGCCTGGGCGACAGAGCAAGATCCTGTCTCTAAAATAATAAGTAAATAAAAATAAAATAAAATGGTGATGTAAAATAGAAAGTAGATGGAAATTTAGTCATATTATCATTGAACATTTTTGAGCAATTACTCTACATATATGGTATACATTTTAACATCTAGGAAGAAGAGCTCACTCTACTCCCAAAGAGGTAAAGCTCTAATATGGGTCAAAGGTAATGGGAAGTTACTGAAGTGTTTTAAAGAGGAGAATGTCATGACTGTCTGGTATTTTAGATAGATCTTTCAGGCAGCTACAGGAGGATAGATCTGATGGAGACAAAAGCAAACACGGAGGTAAATTAAAAGGCTGCTATGATAGAGAGAGGGTAAGGCCCCTAATTAGGATTGTGACGGTAAGAATAAGCAGTTCTGGCTTCAGCAGCACATACGCTAAAAACATTGAAATGATACACAGATAGCATGAACCCTACGCAAGGGTGACACAAAATTCGTGAAGCATTCTGCATTAAAAAAAAAAAGAAGAAGAAGAAACAAGAAGTGAGATATTTGAGGAACATTTAAGAGATAAAACCAGAGTACTAATATAACAATTGTCTCTCAAAGCTATTATGAGAACGTACTAAGCTAATATATACCAAAGTGCCTAGCACACAGAAGGCACAAATAGTAAATATCTAAACTCTCCTTCCTGGAGAGCTTAAGATTCAAATATATATAACTAACATTCTAAACTGTTTATGATTTCCACTTCTGAGGCAAGCTCATTTATTCTTAAAATAAAAATAAAATTACATATACATAAATATACATGCATATACACACATGTGCATGTATATATACATCAATGTTATGTATACACATATACATCCTTTTAATTTTATTCTAGTGTCAGACCAAAGCTCTGAGACTTAAGAAAAGTAAAGATATCCTGAAATGCTGAACACTCTCTCCAATTTCTATCCCTCATCGAATATTAAATGAAACTCAGATGATAAACTATATGCTGTTTTAGAACATTGTTCTTAAAAAGTCCAGAAGGACAAAAAAATAAGACAGAAATAGAATATATGGATTGAAAGTAGCTAAAAGTTCTAAATGAAATGGTTGAGTTTTCCATGGTACAGAAAGCTAGCTTATTGATTAAGAATACATTTTTGCTTAATGTAGTTTTTAATGCAGGAAACATTTCATTTCTAAGCCAATATATGTATTCATTTATGCAGAGCTACCCATATCTTTTCAAAATATAATAAATAAATGCATATGAATTTCCAACATAGTAATACTGCAAAACAAGACTCCCAACTTAAAGCTTATTTATTGGTTGAGTAATCAATACATAAAACTTGAACAGGATCCAAGTAAAACCACAGCCTGAAGAGTCCCTAGCTTCAGATTTATTGCCACTTTATCTTTTAAAAAAAAACCATTGGCTGTGTGCTGAAATTGCCTACCAATTAGCAGTCATAATTATTGTGCCAAATACAGTAAAAGGAAAATTTAGAGAGAACCAAAACCACAAAGAATGTTCGGAAAATGCATAACTTGTTATA
This sequence comes from Eulemur rufifrons, assembly GCF_041146395.1. Classification (NCBI taxonomy): domain Eukaryota; kingdom Metazoa; phylum Chordata; class Mammalia; order Primates; family Lemuridae; genus Eulemur; species Eulemur rufifrons. Next base: position 116,301,230 of record NC_090984.1, on the reverse strand, counting down.
TAAATATTATAACATTTGATTTAGCAAGTATATTTTAAGTACTTTTGACAACTGTAGTATTATTTACCTGTAAATCCATTTTAAAAGCATGCATTTTGTGCAATGTTTACATTGTATAGAATGCAGAACTTGACATTAACAAAAGTATAATATCTTCAAATTAACAGATATCCAAACACTTGATTATGTAATCCTTTCTTATAAGACATTTTATATAATCCTTTCTTATAAGACATTTCATCCACCTTCAATCATTTTTACTTATTCAAAAAACTATTTTTGTGCAAACAGTGTGCACTAGACAATGGGTTGCATGCTGGAGACACAGAGATGAACACGATACAATCCACACACAAAGTAAATTAGGGCAATTAACAGAAATTATTGACATTATTGAAATATAATGTAAGCATACAAGTAGGACATACAGGGGGAAAACTGGCAATCAGGCAGGGCTTCCAGGCTAAACATGGAGCGATAGATAAGTAGGCATTAGACAGGCAAAGAAGGGAGGCATGGAAGGAAAGAAAGCATTTCAGGTGAAAAGAACATGGTGCATTGGAGGAACTGAAAAAATAGTCCATTGAAACTAGATCAAAGAAATAGAGCAGAGGTTGAGGTGATGGGCTAGAATCAGCAGGGCTTGGTGATATGTTGAATAGTTCTGACAGAGAGTAGGAGAAGTTTAGGAAGACTCCCAATTTTTTGACTTCGGGTAATGGAGAAATGGTGGTACCATTCACTGAAATGACTAATATGAAAATAAGTACAAGTTTGGGACAGAAGACAATGAGTCTGCGTTTATGGTACAAACAAGATGCCTGGATAGAGATAGAAGCCTGTAGTTCCAGAACATATCTGGTCTGGCAAACTGTATGTGGGAGTCATCCACAGAGAGGTGATAAATAATATTATGCGAGTAAATATGGTCAAGAGTCTGTTGGATTAAAAAAAAGAAGATGACAAATGACAGAATCCTATGTAAACCTAATATTTAAAGAGCAGAAGAAGAAGACAGCCCTAAGAAAAAATCTGAGCGGGAACAGCCAGAAAAGAAAGAAGGAAATAAGAGTTTTAAATTAGAAATGCTGCAACTAGTGTCAGATGATATGGAGAAGTCACATAAAACAAAGGCGAAAAACCATTGCTCTTTTTGCAACCACGAATATGGTTAACAACAACGTTCTAATTTTTGCACATATGAGTAAAATAAGAGTTTTCTCTGTAAGAAGTTAGCAATACTGTTCTGCAAAGATTTCTAAGTGACTGCAGATTTCAGAGTTATTGAAAGAAGAAGTAATTTTCCAATTTAGTAATGTTACCATATAATGTAAAAAAATAAAGAAAACTATCTACTGATCTCTTCAAACATGGCCCTTAAATATGCATGGGAGGGGGCAAATTCAACTTCAAATCACAGTGCTAATTAGCTATACTCTTTTATTTTTTTTTTTTGAGAGAGAGTCTCACTCTGTTGCCCGGGCTAGAGTGCCATGGCATTAGCCTAGCTCACAGCAACCTCAAATTCTTGGGCTCAAGCGATCCTTCTGTCTCAGCCTCCCGAGTAGCTGGGAGTTCAAATTAACTCCTGTAGGCATGCACCACCAAGCCCGGCTAATTTTTTCTATATATGTACATATATTTTTTTTTAGTTGTCCAGCTAATTTCTTTCTATTTTTAGTAGAGACGGGGTCTCACTCTTGCTCAGGCTGGTCTCAACTCCTGACCTCGAGCGATCCTCCAGCCTCGGCCTCCCAGAGTGCTAGGATTACAGGCATGAGCCACCGCGCCCGCCCTAGCTATACTCTTTGCCCCGGCTAAAGTGAGTGCCGTGGCGTCAGCCTAGCTCGCAGCAACCTCAAACTCCTGGGCTTAAGCAATCCTACTGCCTCAGCCTCCCGGGTAGCTGGGACTACAGGTATGCGCCACCATGCCCGGCTAATTTTTTCTATATATATTTTTAGTTGTCCAGCTAATTTCTTTCTATTTTTAGTAGAGATGGGGCCTCGCTCTTGTTCAGGGTGGTCTTGAACTCCTGACCTCGAGCTATCCTCCCGCCTCGGCCTCCCAGAGTGCTAGGATTACAAGTGTGAGCCACCTCACCCGCCCTAGCTATACTCTTAAAAGTGTTTGCCTCTGATGTAATCATAAAGATTTTTAGTTACTGAGATAAAGATCTTGAGTAGGGTAAATACGTTAAAAATAGTATACATTCACATTGCTACACTTAGCTATTTTGAGCTTATATTCAAATTATCAACAGGTTAATTTCCAAATTTGACAACCATTTTTATAGATATTTATGTCAGGGATTTATGTTTATCAGCTGCTGCACTGTCATCATAATACAAAAGGTGATGGATAGGCAGTTCATGCCTTAGAAATGTTCTGTTTAGGTGATCAGTCAGTGCCTTGCTGGCCATACCAAGTCAAAGAGAGGCCGTGCTGGAATCCCCTCCCACCCAAAATGGGTTAAGCTGATTGCAGTAGAGGAGGCCTGGAGACGAGGGAAGGAGAATAAAAACTAGTCCAATAGCCCATGCCCCATTTAAATAATATCAAGGCTCCTTTTTTTTCTGGCTACACTCAGGGAAACTAGATCCAACTATATAATTATCCTCATTTTGGCAGCAAGCACAAGGTTTCATATTTGATGATGATGATGATAATAATAGCTAACATTTATTGACTCCTCATTATGTGCCAGGATTCTGTGCTAAGCACTTTTCATGGATCACCTCATTTAATCTTCACAACAAATATTACTATTCCCATTTTATAGATGATGCAGTCAGGGCTTAGAGAAGTGAAGTTAACTTATCCAAGGTCACAGAGCTCACAGGGAGCACAGCCAGGATTCAAACCCAGGCAGCAGTCTAATTCTAGAACCCCAACTCTTAACGTCTGCTGTTACCAAAAGCAGAGCTTATTTTGAAAGAACACACCCAAAGTACTCCGATTGTTCAATTTTAACACTTAGAAGACAGAGAAAGTTTGGCGTGGGGGAGTTGAACGCCTCTTTAGAATTCCAAATTTTAAAAAACTGTAAATTCTTACTTTTATCATTCTTGCTTCTATATCAGCTACATAAACATTTTCACTACAGTGAACTTTATGAGAAAAAGAAGCATTTGGAGGAAAAAAAAATTAACTCTTATGCAATCACCTGAGAAATTGCTAGGAAGCTTTCACCTCCTGTTATGAGGCCCTGCAGGTAGCACAAAAAAAAACCAGACTGAATACTTTAAAACGGGCTCCAAACTGCATTTTTGCTAAAACTAGCCTCTCTCTCATCACTATTACTTATGTCACGAAAGAAAAAGCCACTACCTAAAAATTAAAATCATTTTTCTTATCTCTATGATATATAACACTTCAAAGGTAAGTCACATAACCTGTTTGGGTTAAAATGCGAGTACTTTCTCTTGCTGGTTCAACCAAACTTTGTCCACCTCCTTTACCAGTGAAACCTTTACCTACATCAAGAAACTCCAAGAAAAAGAGTAATAAAAATAACATTTTGACATTATATTAAGCTTAATTCTCCCCCTTGGGTCCTTTGGAAAGTGGTACCGTGCACACTCCTGAATGCAGAGGAGAAATGAACTTTCCTGTCCTCTTCTTACTTCATAGTCTTCACATTCAGTAGAAGAGAAAAAAAATCCCCTGGCCCTCCCTTCTTGTGCTCCTTTCTCCTAGCCACATTCCTACAAAGTCCAAGGATAAAATACCACCAATCTGCAACATCTCTTTATTACAAAGTATTTATCCTTCACAAACTTCAACTATGCAGCCTTTCATGTTTTGCTCTATTTTCAGTACATAATGTGCACTAGAGTGGCAGTCTTCTCATGTTAGTGCATCTAAGAGAAAAAGAAAAGAGATTCCTAACTTACCTTCAGTCTAAAAAAAGATACCTGAAAACACTCAAAGCATCCTTATCCTTTTCACAGCCTGCTCCTATTTACCTCCTTTGCCCTCCAAAACCCTTAGGACTAAACAAAGACAGCTACTACTGTTATTCCTTATTTTATGGATGGAAACTCTGAGGCACAAAACTATTAAGTTAATTGCCCAATGTCTCACAGTTAATCAGAAGGGCATACAAAGCTCAAGTCCACATGTTCTACCTCCAAAGATGGTGTCCTTTCCATCCTCTATAGACAAAATAAAATTGTTGTACAAACAAGTCTAAAATAGCACTACACCACCAAGTCCACATCTAGATTTTATTCATCCTGGCATTCACTGCCCAGGAAAGAGACAAGACAAAGCATCCGGTGCATCTCAAAATGTAACAAGAAAGAGAGAACACAGGAAGAGGACTGTAATACTCATTGGCTTTAACCTGAAATTACTTACGTAATATGTAACTATAAAATCAAATGACAGGTGGTGTCTTTTCTTTAACAACCATACTGTAACAAAAACCACTTGATTTTATTGTAATGTCAGGGTGTGACATCCTCAAGTGGGAAGTTCTACACTGATTCCAACTTTATTACCATTACTCAGAATAGAATGCATCCAATTTTTCTGAAAGGCTCTGTAGAAGCAAAATTTAATCTTAAGGGTATATTTAAATTTTGGAAACATGCAAAAAAATCACAAGAGAGCTTTCTAACTATTTAGATAAGATGGACTATTTAAGTAGGAAATACTTGTCAGTATCACATTTATTGAGTAAATTCTATGTGCTAGGCTCACTGCTAAACCTTTTCATGTGTGTTCTTTCATTTATAGTCACAACAACCCCATCAGCATTATTAACCCAGGTTTACAGATGAGGAAATAAAGTTCAAAGAGGTCAATTATCTTGCTCAAGGTCAAACAGTGGCAGAACTTGGATTCCAACTCAGATCTTCCAGAATCCATAAAACATTGTAAAGAAGTACAAGCACTGGAGGGTAGGTGAGCATACACAGTCTCTAATGAACCATCAGTCTGGGAATTCTGTGAGTCTTCAGTTTATTCAATCTATCCAGTGAGTAAGTGACATACTGCATTTTATATACAGGATACTGCCAACAAATAACTGCTTTGTGTGTCTCATAAATGGCTTTAACAGCCATTCCAAAAAAGAATTAGAAAGGCAACATTATTAATATAAGTATGTACTGCTTTGGAAGATCCAAGTCATTTCGATGAATAAGTGCTGGTATATTTGTTACAAATTCAAACTCATTGCTTAACAAAAACATCATTTATTTACAATCAAAAGTTTAAACTGCTGGATCCCTCAAGCCCTTCAAGTGCACTCAGAAAAAGGTTCCACATTAATCAACCTACCAAGCACATACTGAAGGCCTCCTAGTGCACACCGCACCAAGACAGGCTATAGGGACCACGTTAGAAACTTCCTCCGTCCACAAGGAGTTAGCAGGTTGTTTCCAACCAAGCACACAGGCAATCATTACAGGGACAACCCAAATCCTCTCGTGCTATTTGCCATAGTTTGTGCGAGGTGCCCTACAAGGAAGTCTGCTCTTGGGAAGAACGATTAGATCAATTAGGTCATTTTCCCACAGCCCCTTTCACTTTCTTGTAAGCTCTGCATGGCTGTGGTTAGTTTTAGCATCAGTGTTGGCATCAGTGAGTTAATTTTCCTCCTACTGGCTCCAGAATTCTGCCTGGCTCCCTGCTCCCTCCCCCTGGCCTCCCTTTTGGCCTCTTCAACCCGAAGTGGAAACTGCAGACTCGAACTCCCCTATGGCTCCAGCACCATGAACTGGGCATGCGCAGAAGACCGGGCAGGCTTTGGTTGCAACTGACAGTTCCCCGCCCCTGATTTGCCGCTGCCCCCCTTCCCCCACTCCGACAAGAGATACTGAAATGTTTATCTGAAAGATACGAGGCCTCTTTTTCCCGAGAATGACCCCATTTTCATTTCATTTCGCAGGGTCTTGCAGTCTTGCGAAACCCCACCACCAGCCGAAGGAAGACCGCATTATTTCTCAGCACCGGGGACAGCGCCGCGTTGCCATTAACGTCCACCCTCCCCCACCTTCTCCTCCACCCTCCACCCCCCCACCCGCCCCAACCTCAGCCCCCACCCCCGCACCAGCACAATGCCAAGGTCTCCCAGCAGCCGCAAACGCCGCAACTGCAATAGCTCCCAGCCGAGGCCGGGCCGGATGCCGGGCCGGCTGCTACTTACACTGCTCCGCTTTGGTGGACATGGTGCTGTCCAGATGGAAAGGCTTTGCCCCAAAATCTGTGTCGTGTGAGCTCCCTCGCTCCGCCAGCGATGTTGCGAGGAAAAGAGCGCATACCCCCCACCCCCCACCCCCTCGCTTTCCCCCTCCCTTAGGCCCGTGTCGCTACCATTCGGACAAAACGCACATCAAATTGCAGAATTCGGTCCCGGAAGGTTAGGAAATCGCCCCCGGAGAAATGGGTGGGATTTAATAGGCGGCCAAAGGCTTCCTGTCCGTCCCCTCCTGGAGCTGCCCGCGCTGATGTGGGCGGGGAGACCGAAAGGAGAGAGCGGGCTGCGGCTCCTGGTGAAATGGGAAAATGGGCTCGACCGGGGGAGGAGTATTTCCATTCATAAGGCGCACGGAGGGGACGGGTGTTTCCCAGAGAAAAGCCTCTTAAAGTGCCGGAGTCCCCGACCATTTGGATCTCCCATTGGCGTTCTCCGGGCCTGTAAATCCTGCTCCCGGAGCAGCCCCCAGCGCCTCAGCGGGGTGACCGGAGAGGGACACAGGTGCGTCCACGCTTCGTCTCAACCTCCGGGAGGAAGGAGAGGGAGGCGGATCCGGGGCGGGCTGGAGAGAGCCGGGGCCGGAGGGCGAGAGGATGCTCCCGAGGACCGCGAGGAAGGAAACGCACAAGTAACCTCAGCATGGCTTCCCGGCGTGCTGCGGTCCTGCCCTGCGCCTCCCCTCTGGATGGGCTCTCCTGCGGGGGGTGAGGGATGGGAGGTCCCACTGCCAGGGGGCTGTGAGCAGACTTTGGAAGTTGGAGCTAGAGGAAGGAGGAGATTTCCACGGGTGGTGAATCTGGAAAGGCCACAGAAAAGGAAGATGAAACACTGGAGACAGGAAGAACCCAGGTGTGCTCCCTTGCAACCGTGCAGGCTGGACATGGGCACGTTAGGGAGCCCCTTCACTGGGAAACCGAAGCCAGTGGAAAAGGAACGCGGTAGAAAAGGCATCGTGCACATTCACAGGAAAATGCCCAAAGAATGGACACAGAGTGGAGAGAGATTCTGAGCTTGGACTTGAAGTCGGGAAGAAGCAGATTCAAGACCCAGTTTTACCACTTACTCAAGGACCGATCTTTTAGTATTCCTAGCCTCAGGTTCTTTATCTGCAACATGGGAACAATTAACACCTGCTCTGCCACCTGAAGAGTTACTGAGCAGATCAAATGGTATAAGGGATGTGAAAATCCCTTTAAAATAGAAGTTCTGTACAATTGCCAACCATTATGACCATTCTTCATTCAGATAGTTTAATTTGTGATCGCTGAAGGACAATGGTCATAGCAGGTTGATTTAGCAAAAGCTACAGGAACAGAACTGTAAGTGTCAACCTATGATTTTTAATGCAGATAACCATGGTGACTAAATCAATGTTTTTCCTTCTCACTAAAAAAGAATGATCCCTGTGTAGGGAAAATAATATTAAATTCTGTATGACATACACAAAGTATTCAAAATAAATCTTTGACAATTAAGAAAAAACATTGTGAACAAATATCAAGAAAAGATGTTTCTGAGCAGAAAAAAAAAGTCTACAAATAACAGGGAAGCTGCCCGTTATGATGCACACACAGTGGTCAAGTTTCATGATGTTTGCAAAAATGTTCCTGAAGTACTAGTGATTTGGCTCTTCGGGATGCATATATGATTGGGCTATGTCACCTGCTAATTGGCAGGTAGGTCTGGCTGATCAGGCCATCATCCTATGCCATTGTTCACTGCCAAAACCACATCCCAAAGAGAAGCTCCATTCTTTTGTCAAAGATAAATGATTATGTGAAGAATGGTGCTGCAGAGTTCATTTTGGGTAAAAATAAATCAGAATCATTCTAAAGAAAATATCAATACAATGAGCATTTCTGAGAAGATGACAAACATTTTGTGTGATTAAAAGAAAGCTCAATGATTTATTCAGAAATTTCCAGGAAGCTTGGGGCTTTGATAAAGAAAACAGTATTTGAAAATTAGCCCTCCCCCCCTCCCCAAAAAAAGGTGTCTTGGGTAACATACCAAGAAACAAAGGACAAAATTTGTGTTAGAAAACTATTCTCCCTTCATCTGCTTACTAATCCTGCTGTTTGTCATCAATTAAACCTCCCATTACCCTATTAAGAGAGAGTATAATGTTGCTAAAGTCATGGACTTGCTAGTTAGACAGCCTGGGTTTGAATTCCAGCTTTGCCTCTTATGAGCTGTGTGACCTCACGCAAATTACTTAAATTCTCTATGCCTCGATTTGCTCACCTGCAAAATAGCCATATCATAGTCACATTAAAGATTGTTGTCAGGAGTATACATATGAGAATCTAGAACAATCCCTGACACATGTTGAATGACTGCTGCTGTTAGCATTACTGCTCAAGCTGCTCAAATGCACCCAATCCAGTAAAGTTAGCTCTCTAACTGTTCTAGTCCCTTCAAAGCCTGAAAGCATTCATATAATTGATACCCTAATCATCAGCCTGGGCTCTCACAACTTCAACCTTCTGATGTGCCCATTGGGTTAATTCAGTAACCTACACCATATCCGTTACCAGGTTTCTCCACTCCAATATATGGCCTGACTTAACTACTTCAGTGAAACAAATATGAACTCTCTTACCTTTGCTTCTGTCTCCACCTATTCGTCTCAACCTTTCATGCTCTTTCTTCTATTGCAGAGATAATGCCTCTTCTCAGTGCCAAATGGAATGCTTTATTCTTCTTAAATTATGCCTCTAATTATAAACACTCCCGTTTATTTTAAAATTTGCTCTCTTAATTATCTTCTTTCTTCCTGGCATTTTAAGTCTCTATCTTTTCAATGGATTTTTCTAACAAACATGGATATATTTGCCATTCTGGAAAAGCTGTACCTATTGTCTTATTGAATAAGTGGCCTCCATTTTTCTACCTACTGCCTCCTTATCCTCACCACCCTACCTACTATCAAATCCTGGATGAAACAGGTTTTTTCAACAGTCAATAATAATTTCCTAATAGTAAAATACAATTGCTTTATTTCTTGATGACTAATGCCAACATTTGAAATCTCTCCCTATTCCTTTTTGAAACTCCCTCTTCTCTGGACTTCTATATCTTCAAAATCTTCTCCAAACATTTTGCTCTTTCTATGGTTTAATGAAGTACTTCCAACATAGAAATACAAAAATAATATCATGAACACTGATGTTACCACTACCCAATCCCATCAGATCTTAACATTTTGTGATATTGCATTAGATATTTTACTTTTCACAAATAAAACATTTTAGAGACACTTGAAGCCCACATAGGACATTATTCTTAATCTGTGGTTATTTCCTTATATTTTATACTATTTGTTTGTTCAGCAACTGCTTATTGAGTACCTATTATAAGTCAAACACTCTTCTAGGCACAAGGACAATGTAGTGAACAGAAAAGACAAAAATCTCTGCTTCAGGGGGCTAATGTTCAAGTGGGAAGACAAAAGAAAGTTATGTAAGTAAAATGTACAGTACATTAAGTACTGATAAGTACTAAAAATAAAAATATTAAACTAAGGAAAAGAAATAGTTTTTATTGAAGGGTTTGAAATTTTGGATGAGGTAAAATATTAGATAGGGTAGCTAGATACACATTATATATGTCTATTTCCATAAGCAATATATATTGTTTCACATGTTTTTTAACTTTATATAATTAATACCATACTGTCTATATCTTTCTACAACTTATGCTTTTTTTTTTTTTTTTTTTTTTTTTTTGAGACAGAGTCTCACTCTGTTGCCCCGGCTAGAGTGAGTGCCGTGGCGTCAGCCTAGCTCACAGCAACCTCAAACTCCTGGGCTCAAGCGATCCTACTGCCTCAGCCTCCCGAGTAGCTGGGACTACAGGCATGCACCACCATGCCCGGCTAATTTTTTCTATATATATATATTTTAGCTGTCCATATAATTTCTTTCTATTTTTTTAGTAGAGATGGGGTCTCGCTCTTGCTCAGGCTGGTCTCGAACTCCTGAGCTCAAACGATCCGCCCACCTCGGCCTCCCAGAGTGCTAGGATTACAGGCGTGAGCCACCGCGCCCGGCCAACAACTTATGCTTTTTGCTCAACATCACATTTTGGCTTAATCATATTGATTAAACACTATTTGTGAGAGATGACACATAGTGGCTAAAGATTCCAATAGCATATTCACAGCCTTTTTGACCTGAAATACCACCAAAGTACATAGTTAAAAATAATCATAGCTGCTAGAAAGTGAGCGGGAACTATGAGAAAGAAAGAGCCACAGTGGAGAAGATATTAACTATGTATCTCTGCCCAAATCTCCAGTGGATCTCTGAACCACACATGCACAGGGCTACGTGCAAACAACAAGCAGATAACTAGGTGTAAAAGAACTAAACTGAGATTTGAGCTGTCACCCAAGAGTTAGTTAATAGTTTATATCCCATTAAATTATTTACCTGCTTTTAAATAAATCAACACTCTTCAGAGGAAAATAACAGAATGCAGAGTCTTCACAATGTCCAGGATACAATCCAAACTTACCTGACATATAAAGAAACAAGAAAATGTGACCCTTTTCATCAAATCCATGCCAACATTTATTGTTTTTTGACTTTTTAATAATGAACATTCTGACAGGAGTAAGGTGGTATCTCATTGTGGTTTTCATTTGCATTTCCCTGATGATTAGTAATGTTGAACATTTTTTTCATGTTTATTGGCCTGAAAATGTACTTTCTACTTGAGAACTCGTGCCTTTTTTAATTCTGAAAAACTGCCTGTCATTACCTCTTTTATATTTCCTTCTTTACCCTCCTCTCCCTTTTCCTGTTCTAGAACTCCTCTTTAATATTTCAGAACCTCTAATTCTGTCCATACTCTTAATTGCTTGTTCATGTTCCTTATCTTTTTACCTATCATGACACATTCTGAGTGAATTCCTCAGAGCTCTCTCTCTCTCAATTCACTGATTCTGTTTGTGTCCAATCTGGTATGTATCCCAACTATTTAATTTTTTATTTCAATGATGTATATATTCATTTTCACATATCTAATTGTATTTTTTATATCTAGCCATCTTCATTTCATATCTTCTTCATTTTTGTTCATAATTTTTGTTCCTCTTTATGGAGTTTATTCCTTCATTTAATACCAGACATACTTGATTTAAGGTTGACAGCTTGCTCCATAAAAACAATTTTATTAATAGTGAACTCACATTCTCATAGTTTGTTTTTTTTTTTGTTTTTTTTTTTCAGTTTCTTACCATTAGATTAATTTTTGGGATCTTGGTTTGGATATATCTTGTGTGACAGTCTTTTGTTCTTATTTTATTTTCTCTCTCTTCTGTTCCTCTGTGCTCACCCTTCCCTATCTAGCAGTTTGTGGTTTGTTGGTTTCCACCTAACTCCCTGAACAACCAGTCCAGATTCAAATCGTATATACTAGCAGGTATGGGTGTTAAATAGTTCTTGGGCAACTTGATTCATTCTGAATCTGAAAGCTATAGCTATATCTTCCTGAATCTCTCGGATTACAGTGTTATGAAGCTGTATGTATCCCAAGAAGTAGCCAATAATAATATTTTTCAGACTCTTTTCTTGAAGTGGAGTGGGGCTGGGGCTAGTAGGAGACTTCAAGCAATAAGTGTTGCTCTAGCTCTTTTCTTATATGAAGCATTTTAATCCCCATCACAGAAACCAAATCCAAAATGCCATTGTCTGCTTTCAGCCTGGAGTCCAGAAACTTTGGGCATCAGCTCTACTCACAAACTTGCATTTCTGTTCAAGTTTCTGGTACAAATTAATATTTATCTTGTTTTGAGTTCAGCAATGTTTTATCTATCAGTGCTGAGTTCAAGGCTCAATGCATCTTGGACATGTAGCATCTTATGATTCCTTAATCTTCTGCATTCTATCCCAAAAAAAATGTGAGTTGTTTATCAAAGGTTTGCCCTTGGAATTCTTATCTTTCTCTAAGGTTTGTCTCTCCTTTGGATATCTTATCCACTCCTATGCTTCAGCTACAACTTACATGTTGAAGATTCTCAAATCTTTAAATTGTTTTTTATACCAGCCCCTCAGCCAAAGTTCAAGCTCACATTTGTAACTGTCTGATAGATGTTTATGTCTAGATGCCCTATTAATACCTTAAACTCAGCACACATAAGCCATGCATTATTTTCCTTCCCCCACCAACTCTTCTTCCTGATTTTATTTCTTATAATGAAGCTATCATTCTCACTGTCACTGTTATCCAGACTTCAAATCTCAATGTTGTCTTATTTTCCCCTATGCCTCATCCATATAATCTAATCAGGCTTCAAGTCCTGTTTTTCCTCTTTCAGATTCACCCCTGAATTCATTTCTTTCTTTCCATATTTTTTGCCATAACACTAATTCATTTCTTCTTGATCTCATATCTGAATTATTGAAATCCCTTCCTTGGTGGTTCCCTGGATGCTACTCTACTCCACTCTAATCTATTCTTCATGCTGCTCCAAGTATGATTTAGATTAGGCATCCTAAAGCAATATGTACCATAGATTCTAGTGCCCTGTGCTGTAGTCAGATTTATCATTGTGCCTTCCTCATCACTAAGTCTTTATTTATGCCATTCCCTCCCTACATTTCTACCTTTAAAGCTTACCTTTATTCTGCTCAATTACTACCTCAGCCATGAATCCTTCTCTAATAAATTCACTCAGGAGAAATTTCTCCTTCATCTGAACTCTCAGCATGCTCTGCCTGAACCATTCATATGACACTTGTCTACTAACTTATATCATATTTATCTACCTACTGTTAGCCTCCTTGGGGACAGGGGTTATTTACTTACCCACATAAGCTTAAAACAAAGTCATGCCCACAAGAACAGCAAAAATAATATAAACTTTAAGATAAACTGTCATTTAACTCCTGGCTCTGCCATTGATTGACTTTGAACATATTAAATTTATCTAACTATTAAACCTGTCAAATACTTGCCTGATATTCCCTCAGTTTCTTCTCTTGTAAATTGTCCCAAAACAGTCCTTGCTGAAGGATCATAAAATGTTCCTCCCAAAAAATATTCTCACTCACAAATATAAACAAAAAAGTAGAAAAGTCAGCTGGCTAGTCCTAGGAAGAGAAGAGTACAGACACACAGAAGGCAAATGGGGATACCTGAGTTGAGTCAATGATCACCACATAGAGATCCATAGACTGTTTCTTAGGTCCCTAAAACTCTGAGGACTATGAATGACCTTCCCATTTCAGGCCTGTCTCAGCCTGTCATGGTTCCCATTCTTCCTGAGGCCCAGTAACTAAACCTTTCCCAGATAACCACTAAGGACAGCTGCTTAACTAAGATCCCTGTATCCTAGACACACACACACACACACACATATATATGTAGGAAATCTACACACAGAAGATCTGCAATGCAAAGAGAGACCACAACTAACATCTGGACTGCCCTCACAATAAACCCTCCACTCCTAGTGATGAATTTTGTTTTCATGACCACAAAAGGGCCCAGCTAAAACTCCCATATCTCTTGTATCCATCAAATGGGTTTAATGGTGACTAGCTAAAAAGGTGAGATGTGAAGATTAAATGAAATCCACATAGAAAGTGCTTAGCATGGTGCCTGGCACATAGTAAGGGTCTAATAAAATTAGGCCTCTTTTCTCCCTAAATATAGTAAGATAAGAATAGAAGCACAATGGGTGGGGAAAAAAAAGAATGTGCAGAACTGACATACCATTAATTCATGCTGTCTATCTTGAACAGTGCCCAGAAATCATTTCACGTATTTCTTTTTGATTCCCTAGTGGTCTTACATCATGGTGTTCTGGACAATTTCCTATTTAAAAATTTTCTTACTCTCAAATTGTATTTCACCAAGAAATGAGATGTGACCCAAAATGAGTTCCCACATTTAGCCCAACACACACCTCTCTGTTTCATATTCATTTCTGCCCTCATGTCTGTGGGTACATGCTATGATCCTTTAACCTCTTGCCTATCCAAATCCTATCTATTATTCAAAAAGAGCACTTTTCCCTCCTACATGGAAACATGCCTGGCTACTGCAGCTGTTAATGATTTCCCTCTCCTCTAACCATTCAGTGTTTATAGACTACAAAATTCAGAAAAATCCTCAACTGTCTTGGTATTATTCAATGCTTCACTATGCTGTATGCCTTGACAATCAAACTACAAGTGGTTACCCTGAAGCAAATCTGATAAGCTGCAGTGCCTGCCCCACACTGCCCTGGGAACATGTCATGGAAATCAGGCAAATAGAGCTCTCTACTCCAGTGTGCTCCTCAGTCTTGAGCCAATCACCTGGGCCTGCTCATATGATTAAGCTCTCCAATTCCTCTATATATTCTTCTATTCCTGCCCACATCATGCCCTTCCATATTTATGTACCATATTGTAAACAAGGTTCCAACCTTGCCTCTCCCAGTGTTGCCACTCCTCTAGCCTGAATGCCTGACTTCAACTTTGCTTGGCTTACTCGCCCCGTGGTTGCACTCAGTCTTTTACCCAGGGTAACATCCCACCTGGTTGGCTTATCCCTATCCTGTAGGTAGCACCAAATCACAAGACTCTTGTGACACACACACACACACACACACACACACACACACACAAAATCTTATGCTTCTATATACCCACATCATGCAAAACACAGCAGCCAGGCTCTTAATTGTTACTGAGAAGACATCACTGAAAACAGTGGAGTAAAGACCTCTGAAAATTCTCCTCCATTAAAGCAAAGAGAAAAATGGCAAAAAAAAAAAAAAAAAAAAAAAAACTTGTCAAAATCAACTGTTTCAGAACTCTGGAAATTAACTAAGGGCTTGCAGCAATCCAGGCAGCATTTATTTAGTCAAGAAAAATGGCTAAATCTTGGGAAGAACAGAATTTTGTGATGTTTCAATTTGTCCTACTCCCATTCCACACTCTTCAGGTCTACTGTAGCCTTGACAACTAACAGACTGCATTTGCAGTGAAAACTGGCAGCTGGCAGCCACTGGAGGGGGCAGAACCAGGCTGGGGCTTCTTTACAGCCCCGTTCCCAAAGGATTGCCATTATTCAATCTGTCTGATGTTTCCTGGAAAATCCTACTTTCAAGGTAATCTGTATTTTACCTGACTTCAAGTTTGCCCAAGTGCAAATTCAAAAAGGCTTTTCCCAAGGCATTTGTCAAAAACAATTAAGGCAAGTGATTAACTTTACAACTGCCTGATGGGGTAGTTGGGGCAAACAATAGACTAACCAAAAAGCTTAAAGGGAAAAAATGAAAAATGAGATGTCCTAGGGTTTTTGAAAAGTTCTAATATATGCCTAGGAATCTAGAAGACCACTTACTTATATAGGGCTGTTCCCATTCCCAGAGATGACCACATGCTAGGAAAACCTGAGAAGGCCTAAGTTCTCCCCTCTGGCTGACCTTGAGGCATTGCATTAGCAGGAAGTGAGGGCTAAGACAGAGTTGTCAATTGCCGGGCTGAGATTTAAAGGCATGCCCCAACACATATACACAGACACACAAATCCTTGGCAAAGACAGGAAGATTTATTGGCTCTAGGCAGTTAAGAAAATCTCCATCCAATAATTAGCTGATAACTAAGCTAAGCAAGCAGAGACTCAAAGAAACAAAGTATGAGCCATAGAATGGAAAAAAACAATGAATAGAAACTGGCTTTAAGAAATCATTGGACTTACTAGACAAAGACTTCAACCAGCTATTTCAAATATGTTCAAAGCACTAAAAGAAACCATATCTAAAGGACTAAGCGAAAGTATAACAATACCTCACTAAATAGAAAATATAAGTATAGAGATTAAAATTTTTTAAAGAACCAAAGAGAAATTCTGTATAGATGAAAATGACAATAACTGAAATGAAAAATTCACAAGAAAATCCCAACAGAATATTTGTTCAGACGGAAGAAAACATCAGTGAATGAACTTGAATACAGGTCAATTGAGAGTGTCCAGTCTGAGGAAGAGGGAAAAAAATGAAGAAAAATGAACAGAGACTTAGAGACATGTGGGACACCTTAAAGCATACCAACATATGCATAATGGGAGTCCTAGAAAGGGAGGTGAGAAAGGTACAGAAAGAATATTTGAAATAACATTGACCAAAAACTTCCCACATTGGATGCAAAATATTTACATCCAAGGTCAACAAACCCCAAGTAGAATAAATTCAAAAAGATCCATGTCTAGACATATCATAATCAAACTGCCAAAAGCCAAAGACAAAAAGAATTTTGAAAGCAGACAGAAAGAAGCAACTCATCGCGTACATATGATGCTCAACAAAACCAACAGCTGATTTTTCATCAGAAACCACAGAGACCAGAAATGCTGGAATGACATATTCAAAGTACTAAAAGAAAAAAAAAAAAAAAAAAAACCTGATGAATTCTATATCCAGCAAAACTATCTTCAAAAATGAAAGCAAAATTAAGACATTTCCAGATAAACAAAAATCTGAAGAATTCCTAAGACCATCCTAAAGTAAATATTGATAGGAGTCCTTCAGAATTAAAAGAAAGAACCCTAGAGAGTAACTCAATCCACAACAAGAAATAAAAAGCACAGAAAGGTAATTACATAGATAAGTATAAAAGAAAGTAAAAATGTGGTTTTTGTTTGTAACTCTTTTTTTCCTATATAATTTAAAAGACAACTGCATAAAGCAAAAATTGTAAATCTGTGTTGACATGAGGATAAAATGAGTTAATACTGTAAAGCTCTTGGAAAAGTACCTGTCACATGGTAATTACTTAATATTGTTAAGTATCATTATTATTTTTAACTATAGTGTGTGTATTTTTAACTATAGTCAGTAGGCATAACAGCTTGGCTAAATAAGGCAAATCAAACCTGATAATCAATGTGATAATAGATTTCACAGCCAAATAGCTTTCATTTCCACCCCAGAACATGGTAAGACTGTTGGCAGAAACTGAGAGTTTGAGAGAAGTTAGTCATGGGTCCTAGGAAATCTGTTTAGAAGACCCCAACCTTGAATGGATGGTGGAATATCCAGATGTCCTAAAGAAATATGACAAAATTGGACTGGAGCTTAAATAGGAGGTAAAAACCTCAAAATCATCATCATAAGAGTGATGGCTGAAATAAAGGGATAATAGTAACTCCCTAAATAAAATAGAATTCATAGAGAATAGCAGAGTACCAAGGATTGAGACTTTAAAGAAACAAGAATTGGAGAAAGCCAAAAAGCAAAAGCATAAATATTTTCTAAGGAGAAAATCACACACCAGAAGAAAAAGAATAGTTGAACTTCCAATAGTGATGTGGCTTTTAAAATATTGTTTCAATTTAATTATTCCTATTAAAAACTTCTAAGGAAAAAGCTAAAATAGAAGATGCTACCCAGTCTACCTACAGGAGTTTCCACATATATTCGTTACTTGACTGTGCTCCTGAGATATAATTTCACCTAGAAAAATGGCAAGAATACTTAAGTAATGCTTTAATATCTTTATCTCTAAATTACTCTTGACAGCTAAAAATTTTGGAAATAAGCCTATATCATTTGGTTCAGTTTGATAAAGAAGGGAATCCCATTTCCTATGTTAATTATGGAGAACTGTAACCTTTATTCTCAATAAAATATTAACGGAAGTCATCAAATACAAGGACCAATTTCTGAAATGAGACCTGTTTAATGACTGAGTCTTAGATTAATTCAAGAAACATTTACTGATTCCTATTACTATGGGTTGAACATCCCCTCCAAAACTCATGTTGAAATTTAATTGCCAATGTAACAATGTTGGCTGGGCATGGTAGCTCAGGCCCATAATCCTAGCAGTCTAGGGAGCCAAGGCAGGAGGATCATTTGAGGTCAGGAGTTCAAGACCAGCCTGAGCAAGAGGGAGACCCTGTCTCTACTAAAAATAGAAAAAATTAGCCAAGCATGATGGCCCATGCCTGTAGTCCCAGGTACTCAGGAGGCTGAGGCAGGAGGATCACTTCAGCCCAGGAATTTGAGATTGCCGTGAGGTAGGCTGACACCACGGCATCTAGCCCAGGTGACAAAGTGAGACTCTGTCTCAAAAACAAATAAATAAATAAATAAGAATTAAAAAAAATGTAACAATGTTGAGAGGCAGACCTTCAAGAGGTGATTAGGGAATGGATTAATGCTGTTATCGTGGGAATGGGCTAGTTATTAATATCGCAGGAGTGGGCTCCTGCTAAAAGGATAAGTGCAGCCCCCATTTGTTTCTCTCGCTTTTGCCCTCTTTCACAAGTGCTCTCTTGCCATGTGATACCTTCTGCCATGTTATTAATGCAGCAAGGAGGCACTTACCAGATGCAGACCCGCAACCTCACAATTCCCAATCTCCAGAACAGTGAACAAAATACACTTCTGTTGTTTATAAATTACCTAGTCTGTGGTGTGGTGTTCTGTTATAGCAGCAGAAAATGGCCTAAGGCACTTACTATGTACAATAGATTCTAGAACCCATTCTCTGGAACATCAGAGTTTCTTTCTGCTACCCTGTACGTATAAACCTAACCATAAGCTGGCATGCTGCTTATTATCTATTTTTCTTCAGAGAATGCTCATATTTCAAGAAAACCAACATTTGGCCTCTTAATCCTCAATGAAACTGATTCTAACAAATCAAATTTACCAAAGGTCTGGGGGAATATTCCAACATTTTCTCTTTTTTTAAAAGATACATACAAAACACATAAATTACAATTATTTTCTCCCAGGTTCTTTAAAGCCATTTATATTGTGAAATATAGCACATACAGGAACATATATAAAATATAAATGTGCAGTTTAATGAACTATTATTTAAGCAGACACCCATGTAAGCACCACCCAAGTCAAGAAATAGAGCATTTACACGCTTCAAGCTCTGATTGGGGGGCAGGGAGGAAGGGCAATATACGTAACCTAAATTTTGTACCCCCATAATATGCTGAAATAAAAAAAAAATAAAGAAGTGGCACATTGCTAACACTACAAAAGCCTTCAATTTGCCCTTCCTAACTAAAACTCTCGTCCTCACCCCAAAGGTAACAATTACCTGACTTTGAAGGTAATTGCCTTCATGATTCTTCTTATACAAGGGTGATTTTATTTTATTTTTTATTTTTATTTATTTATTTATTTATTTTTTTGCCTTTTTCCACATGTTCTGAAGGAGTGATTTTAAAAGAACATAAAATTATCAAAAATGTATTAGTCACTAGACTATATCTGGATACATAGTTAAAACCAATTTTTAAAGGAATTATCATGATTTTTAATAATTATACTAATGTTCCAAATTAGTCCCATAAAATGTATCAATCCTGAGGTCTAATTTATCCCAAACCTCTTCTTGTCACCAATGATGAAACTGTGGCCAGATGCAGTCCTTCATTTCTTCAAGAATGTATTAGGTGTTATAAACACAGAATTCTCAATGTATCTCCAGAGATTTGAGTGATCATTCATCCACGGTCAATATTTCAAATAGAATTCCCACTCCTGTTCCATGTAAGGTGCTTATTAAGGAACCACTGGAAATGTGATGGAAATGAGGTAGAAAATGAAGTTATTTGAGACCTCCTGTGGCTATAGGTAGGAAAAAAATTACTTGCTTAGCTTGTTTGAATAGGTGATCCCTGTCATTATGTTTTCCATGAAAAGGGAATGAACCAAAGACTCATTGTGTGAATATTAACAAATATGAGGATAAATCTATAATTTGATGCATACTACATATCCATATATGTAATATAGTTACTATGCAATAAATTTTGAAGTGTTCTCTTGTTTTTTAATCACCCTGTACCATTCTCATTAAGCATGTATCCCTAAACACTATACTTTAGTTTTTTTCTTATTTTTTTAACCTCATATAAATAAAAGCATGTAGTATATATTCTTTTAGTCTTGCTCTATCCTTCAACATTGTTTCTGAAATTCTTTCATGTTATCGCATGTAGCTGTCATTTGTTATTTTTCATTACTGTATAGTATTCCATTATACAAATATACCAAAACTTATTTCTCAATTCTTGGTGATAGATGTTTGAGTTATTTCAATATAAAACTATCAAATATAATGCTACTATGTGCATTAATACTCATGTCGCCCAACACATCTGTGGATATATTTCAGTTTAGTACATACTCAGGAGAGAAATCTGTTTTTTACCACAATTTTTAAAAGGAGGAAAAAAATGCAGACGAGTCATATCCACACATCATGATCTGGAGAAACGGTTAGTTAGACACGGAAGCATAGAAAAAGGAGTGTCACATCAAATATGAGCAAGGATGTGGAACGATTGGTGGAAGTGTAAATTGCCACAACAATTTGGCAAACAGTGTAGTACGATGCAGTAGAGTTGAAGATGAGGCATCCTTGTGACCAGCAATTTCTCTCCTGAGTATGTACTAAACTGAAATATGGAGTTCCGGAGTTAGAGACCAGCCTGGGCAGCAGAGCAAGACCCTGTCTCTACAAAAAATTAGCCAGCCATGGTAGCATGTGCCTGTAGTCCCAGCTATTCAGGAGGCTGAGGCAGGAGGATTGCTTGAACCCAGGAGTTGGAGGCTGCAGTGAGCTATGATCAGAGCACTGCACTCCAGCCTGGGTG
Organism: Eulemur rufifrons; assembly: GCF_041146395.1. Taxonomy (NCBI): domain Eukaryota; kingdom Metazoa; phylum Chordata; class Mammalia; order Primates; family Lemuridae; genus Eulemur; species Eulemur rufifrons. The sequence goes on along the minus strand of NC_090984.1, from coordinate 116,280,397 downwards.
ACAGAGCAAGACCCTGTCTCTAAAATAAATAAATAAATAAATAACCTACAATCTCTCTCTCACAAAAACTATATGGCCATGAGAAAGATCCAAAACCGTCCCAGCATACAGGAGATAATTCTTCTAAGACCTCTTTCAAGACCAGTCCAAATGTCACGTCTCCATAAAGGAAGATGTTCTGCTTGATTTTCTATCCCAGCTCCCAGCTAAATAGTCTTTCTTCAGCCTTTTATATAATAAGCCATTTTATTCCTTGTTCTTTTATAATATTTATCATATTTTATCTTGGATTATTTCTTATATTTTACCTTTTATTCTAAAATTAAAAATGAGAGATTGGACATTCTACCTCATCTAGTCTCCCATTTTATTTTAGGTTAATAACACACTCTGACATACATCTTTGTATCCTCATGGAGTGTCATGCCTTGTGATACACACAGCAGGAGCTCACTCAACACAGTATAGACACGTATCAGTGGTAGCTCTTTTCATTAACTGATGAGGAGGAAAATAAGTGGATGGAATTTGGAGTCAGAAGACATGGATTCCAGGACTGGCTCTACCACTCACTGAATACGGACCTTGGGCAAGTCACTGAACCTCTCAGAGCTTTAGTCTCTTCATCTGCACATCTTATTCATTTTTATCTCCTCAGGTGCTAGACGCTTAGAAATACTGAATTAAGCACACAAGTAAATAAAAAATGTATGTGAAAATGACATGCAAACTGTTAAGCCCTATTATATATGTATCTATGTGTGTGTGTGTACATAAACACACACACACACACACACATATGAAGGAAGGAAAAGAATATAGTAAAAAATCTTCCTTGGGAATATAAATAGTCTCTTTTGCCATGTAAGGTGACATTTCACAGGTCTGGGGAATTAGGACCCGGACATCTTTTTGGAGTGAGAGGGTGGGCATTATTCTGTCTACCACATACCCTTACACATTCAGAGTAGAGAGATAGTGTTCTTTTCTTCCCAAAGCTGCTCTGAAGTTCATTTTTAAAACTAAGGCATAGAACAGGGTGGGTGGAAACATCTCAGGCACTTTGCAACCTCCTGGGATATGTGTGTGACATTTGGCCAGTAATGAACCTCCCTGTCAGAGACACATCTATTACATACCTTGTATTATTAAGGGGCAGAAGATAAATAGATATAGACACAGACACTGAATTCCAAATTCAGAAATTAATATTAATATGTCCAGTCCAGGGGAATTTTAAAAATATATTAACTTCATCTAAAGTTAAAGTTTTCCCTTCCTCCAGAAAGGCAGCATGTTGGCCTTTTCAGTTTGCAGCCTAGCGTGTCCATTTTTCACCCCTTACTTACCAGGTCACACTCGGCTCCTCCAAGATTGAAAGGGGGAGGCAAGGCCAGGCTGAAAAGAGTTAAGGTGAAAGAAAGGTCTTTTGGAAATCTCCCTCTAATGCTCTCTGAGTATGGCAAGAGCCTAAGGCTAACACTTTCTCTATGTCTGTCTTTGACGTTCACTCACCAGCAGTTCCCTTGACACATGTAAATGTATCTCTTCGGGAATGTTCTCATACAAAATTCCTCCCTAATGGCATCTGGGAGGATACCTCCTCTTCTTCCTACTGAGGTCTCTTCAGTTCTCCAGATGACTATTTTTAGGCAGACTCTTAAGACAATGCCAGGTGTCCCTCGCTCTCCCTCCAGAAGCACTCATCCAGTCTACAGTAACACGCCCCTCACCGCACTATTGGGAGAAGCTCGGTACTTGCTAAGCCCACCTCTCTTCTCACTGAAAGCCCCTGGCAGGCAGCTCCACACACAGCCTGTCATCCTTCAGGTGATTTAGGTGCAGAAACCCCAAGCTCCAGAATACACACATGAGGCTCCCTGAGTGATTCCATTAAAGCTCCTTTTACTGGCCTTTAAGCAAGTGCCCACACCCTGTCCCCGCGGAGTGGAGGACTCACCACCCCAACATCTGTCTCCAAATAGTCCCTTCACATTTCCAACAATACCTCTGGGCCTCTCTAATTTCTTTTATAGTGCAGAGGTAGTTTGTCTGCTAAAGGTTGCAAAACCAGTTTCCCTTGGCAAATCTTGCTTCATGCTCTTGGAACTCACTTTAGAATTGAAACCGGTTAGCACCTTTATCTTGGAGTTGGGGCCAAAACTGAGGCAAAATAACTCAATTTTAACATTCTATTACATATATTTCTTTGTACAAAATTATTCTGTTTCTTGTATTAAGAATATAATGTCATACGGGCAGGGACCACATTTGTTTTGTTTAAATGACAGGCAATAAATACTAACAAATCAACAAACCTTCCTAACTCTCAAGAACCCCAGAAACTATATTAATTTTTCACATTTGTGTGCTATTTTCAGACTCCTCCAGAATATCTCTGCAGTACGGCTATATTAAAATGTTGGCAAAAACATGAGTATGAGATTCACTAGAAAAATCTATATACTGAATATAATGTAAAGTAAAACATTAAACAAGCACCTTTTGTTCAATCCAACAAATATTTATTGAGTACCTTCTATATGCCAAGTGCTGTGCTTGGTATTGGCATATAGTGACGAACAAAACAGCCCAAAACTGGCCTTCATGGAGCTTATAGTCCAACAGGGGAGGCATACGAAAATACTTACTACAAAATTTCAATTTTGCATAAATATGGTGAAGAAAATGCACAAAGTGTATTGATCAAACATAACAGAAGGAAGCAGGGAGACCTACTTAAATAGAGTAGTCAAGGAGGGCTTCTCTGAGCAAATAACATTCAAACTGAACCCTGAAGAGAAGCAGCAGGGGAGGGGAGAGGAGAAGAGTCAGAGCAGAAGCCAAGCCTCTGGGATGGCCCTTAGTCTGGGTCGGGGGCAGAAGTGCGATAAGAGATGGGGGGAGGAGGTCTTCATGCTTTTTACTACATTTCTAATCTTCATTTTTTAAACAAAAAGCTATTCATGTACCATTTCATAATTTTTAAATGTTTGCTTTGATTTGGAATTGGATATTATATCTTGGTTCTAATTTTTCCTGAACCTGGAGATAGAAAACCTGTCATGCCGACCCCACCCAACAAGGAGAACAAACCTAACACATGCATCTACAATGTGCTGGGCTCCTTACCTATGTTATATCTTTAATCCTCGAACCAACCCTGTGAAGTTAAATTGAGGAAGAGAGAAGTGAAGTAATTTGCCCAAACTCACAATGCTAAGAAGTGGCAGAACTGAGACTGAAATTCTGTTCCGTATAAACTCTTGCATCATGAGATTTAAAATGTGAAGTAATGTCAATATTTGAGAAGCCCTGAATCACCGATAGGAAGTCTGACATCTTGCATTTAAATTTCTAAAATCTGCCTCTGCAAATTAGAATCCTAAGCAGCCACAACAATTGGTTTAATGGGTGATTTTAAATACAAGTTTTATTTTCAAGTACGTAGGGATGACAGTGAAGAAATTTTTCAATTTATTAAAGTCTGAAATATACCAAATGATGTACATCATAAATGTCTGCAGGATATAAGGTAATATTTGGGCTTCAAAGTCATAGCCAGGCACAGTGGCTCAAGCCTGCAATCCCAGCACTTTAGGAGGCCAAGGCAGGAGGATCACGTGAGCCCAGGAATCTGAGACCAGCCTGGGCAACATAGAGAGACCCCATTTCTTTTTTTTTTTTTTCGAGACAGAGTCTCACTCTGTTGCCTGGGCTAGAGTGCCATGGCGTCAGCTTAGCTCACAGCAACCTCAGACTCCTGGGCTCAAGCAATCCTTCTGCCTCAGCCTCCCAAGTAGCTGGGACTACAGGCATGCGCCACCATGCCCAGCTAATTTTTTCTATATATATTTTTAGTTGTCTAGCTAATTTCTTTCTATTTTAAGTAGAGACAGAGTCTCACTCTTGTTCAGGCTGGTCTCGAACTCCTGAGCTCAAGCGATCCTCCCGCCTTCACCTCCCAGAGTGCTAGGATTACAGGCGTGAGGAAAGACCCCATTTCTAAAAAAATAAATAAATAAATAAAAATAAAAATAATTGAAAAATTAGCTGGGCATGGTGGCACACAGCTGTAGTCCCAGCTACTTGGAAAACTGAGACAGGAGGATTGCATGAGCCCAGGTGTTGGAGGCTACAGTGAGCTATGATCACACCACTGCACTCCAGCCTGGGCAACAGAGCAAGACTCTGTCTCAAAAATGAATAAATAGGCAGGGTGCAATGGCTCATGCCTGTAATCCTAGCACTCTGGGAGGCTGAGGTGGGTGGATCGCTCAAGGTCCGGAGTTCGAGACCAGCCTGAGCAAGAGCAAGACCTCGTCTCTACTAAAAATAGAAAGAAATTATCTGGCCAACTAAAAATATATATAGGGCATGGTGGCGCATGCCGTAGTCCCAGCTACTCGGGAGGCTGAGGCAGTAGGATCACTTGAGCCCAGGAATCTGAGGTTGCTGTGAGCTAAGCTGATGCCACAGCACTCTAGCCCAGAAAACAGAGTGAGACTCTGTCTCAACAAAATAAATAAATAAATAAATAAGGCATGAAACCTTTATCATTTATGGCCAACTACAGAAATCTCCATAATTCACCAACCTCAGAAAAGTTTACTAGCCTGTTTATATTAATATTTACCAAATCCTGTTTAAGTAGAGATGGCTGTTTCGGATATCTATAACCTGTGTAAACTCTTAACCTTCACAAACTTACAAGTCTACCAGCTTTAGTTTGGCTCTTTGGGAAACTAACAAAAACACATTCCACCTAGTTCATGTAAAAGATATTTATAAAGGTTATACCTCGAGTAATAGGAAGAATATCGTAGATGTTCATAAACAGAAGCCCAAGTACAGGTGTGGGCTGGAAGAAGTCTAAATTTAAAGCAGTGGAAGTTCATGAACTAGCACTCTTGCTCTGCTGCTAACATGATGCTCCCACACTCTTTTGCTCCTCCTGCTGCAGAATTTTCTGCTTTCTCATAGTGTCCGCTCTGTCTAGAGTTGGCTTTCATGGGGCCTCTTGCAGCCTCTCCAGCTACTCCACATTCTGGCCTTTGAGATTCACCTCCCACTGTTTGTTATATAATGCTGCCCATGTATCTAAGTTTTCTCTTCTTCTCGAATATATTACACTGAAAGAAGAGACATAATTCTGGTAACCACATTGATTTTATGAGTAGCATATGCTGCTATAGTTTGAGCATCACTAATCTGAAATGCTCCAAAATCTAAAACTTTTTGAGCGCCAATACGACACCACAAGCAAAAAATTCCACACCTGACCTCATGTGTCAGTCACAGTCAAAATGCAGTCAAAACTTTGTTTTATGCACAAAATTATTTAAAATGTTGTATAAAACTGCCCTCAGGGGAGCTTTGCACAGTGGCTCATTCCTGTAATTCCTCTGGAGACAGAGGCAGGAACATTGTTTAAGCCGGAGAGTTTGAGACTACAATGAACTATGACTGGGTCACTCCACTTCGACCTGGGCAACAGGGCGAGACCCTACCTCTAAAAAACTAAAAATAAAAATTGTCACATTCAGCCCATATGAATAAGGTATAGATAAAACACAAATAAATTTCATGTTTAGACTTCGGTCCCATATCTCATTATGTACATGCAAATATTCCAAAATCCAAAAAAAATCCAAAATCATAAACTATGTCTTATCCCAAGCATTTTAGATAAGGAATACTAAACCCATACCTCTAACAAGGCTGTATCATTTTATATTCTCTAATCCCAACGAAGAAGTTCTCTAAAGATTAAAATCTACAATCTTCTCTTCCTGACCTGAAAATTCTTACAGCCCCCTAAAGATGGGGGAGAATACCAATCCTCAAGAAGAAGTCAATGCAAGTGTCTGAGGGAGTGGAAAGATAGAGAACCAGACTGGGAAGGGTGAGTGGGGGCCTGCGGAGGACAGAGAGAAGGAATTAAAGGGTACAAACGTACAGTTAGATAGAAGGAATAAATTCCATGTTTGATAGCCCAGTAGAGTGACTATAGTTAAACAAACATGTATTTTACCCAGGAGATGGACACCCTAAGTATCCTAATTTGATCACTATGAATTATACACCTGTAACAAAATTTCACATGTACCCCATAAATTTGCAAAAATGAAAAAAATGAAAGAAATGTATTTACAAGTCTCTGGAGAAACTTGTTCCAGACTTCCCATGTGGGATGAGATTGAGAAGTATTGCCTTGTCCCTGCAGGGAGGCTGTGGTAAGAAAGACAGAAACATCTGGGAAACATTCCTTTGTATCTCCAGGACATAGGCATACAGTATACAGTCACTGAAGGGTCAGAATTGGTTGACAGTCCTAATCCTGTGGCTTATTTTCTGTCCATAACTCATTAACAATAGGCTGATTTTTAGTAATTTCTAATGAATGAACAAATGTTATGTCTGGATACCTGATTGTTACTACAAGTATTTTCCAATTTTTTAAACAGTTTAAAGATGGAAATGTACTTTGTTGTTGTTATTTACAAATGAATTTAGCCCATGTGACAGAGATCCTCCGCCTGGTTCCATAAAAGCTGTATGTAAGCTTCTCTGGGAGGGGGTGAGTAGGCTATAACGTATAGGTTTGTGCAAGTATACTCTATGACATTTGCACAATGATGCAATCACCTAATGATGCATTTTTCAGAATGTGTGAAGAAATGCATGACTACAAGACTAAATACAGTGTGGTTCCTTGGATTGAATCCTAGAATGAAAAAGAACATTAGTACAAAGAATTATGAGGTACAAATAAAGCCTGAAGTTCAGTTACTAGTGATGTACCAATTTTTGTTTCTTAGTTTTGACCAGTGTCCCATGGTTTTGTAAGGTGTTAACATTAGGGAAAATTGGGTGAGGGTATACAGACGTTTTCTACCTCATATTTGCAACTTTTCTGTAGATCTAAAATAACTCCAATCTAAAAATTTTACTTCCCAATTTAGGAGCATATCTTTCATAACAAATAGCCAGGTTTCATCCAATCACAAGCAGCCAAGTTTCAGCCAATCACAGGCAGCCAACTGATCAGGCCATGCCCAAACAAAGCAAATGCCTCGTCAGATCCTATCCAAGCAAGGTAAACACCTAGCGGTAACCAATCAACTAATTTCTCTACTTTGCCTCCTATAAAAGCTCACTGCTCACAATGCTGGGTGGAGCTCCCTAAACATCTTCTGGCTCTAAGTACTGCCCAATTCATCAATCATACTTTGCCCAAATAAACTCTGTTAAATTTAATTTATCTAAAGTTTTAACACTAGCTGTGTGTATATAACACACACATATAGCAATATATGTGGATAAGATACAGATAGATATAGATATACATATAGATATATAGTTTGCCATTGTGAGATTTTTTTTTTTTTCTTCAGAGGACCATCAGATCTGTTCTACTCCAGAATGCATTAGTGAATAATACTCATTTTCCTCAAGATTGTGAGGAAAGATGAGGGAAAGATTTTAAACCATCACATGGCACGTGAAAAAACTTAAATCTCCATGAAATAGTTCTGTTCTTCCCCAAAAAAAAATCTCTCTAGCTGCCTCAACACTCTCTTTTCCTGATACATATTTAGTGTTCTATTTATCTATTCTTGCATAACAAACTAGCCTAACAGTGGCTTAAAACAAATATTTTATTATAACTCACAGTTTTGTTGGTCAGAAATTTGGGCAGGACTCGGCTGGGTAATTTTTTCCCTCCACATGGCATCTGAGGTCACTGGATCACTCAGCTGGCAGATGGGATGATCTGGAGGGTCCAAGATGGCATCATTAACATGTCTGACACCTTGGCAAGGATGACTGGAAGGCTGGGCACAGCTTGGGTTTGGAACCAGTTTGCCCACACATAGCATCTCGACAAGGATGGTCTCCAAATAGCTGGACTTCTTACATGGCAGCTCAGAGATCCCAGAATGTTACAAAAAATAGGAGGTGGAAGCCACCAGTCTTTCAAGGCTTGTGCCAAGAAACTACTAGAGCATCACTTCTGCCATACTTTATTCATCAGAGTTGTCACAGAATCTGCCTAGATTCAAAAGGAAGAGATATAGACTCCACCTCTCAATGGAAAAAGTGTCAAAGAATTTGTAGTCATCCTTAGTCTTTCACACCAAGTATAGAATTCACGTTTCATACTTATTTGTCTGACAAATGAGTAAATTAAAGAGTCTCTGCCTTCAAAAAGCTAGTTTATTGTCTACTTTTCTGTCTTTTGGGCTACAGGAATATATTTTATTGTGTAAAAATGATTGTTTTGCTTTTATTATCGGGAATTGACTGAAAATAGTATTATCTTTGACTCATGGGATAAACTCATCAGAGTTTATCTGATTCTTTAATTCAAGTTGGACTTTGAAATGGTTTCATTTTAAGAATATTTTCTATATGAGCACTACTAAGTTAAAATAAGGTAGGTTTTTTTCTCTTTAATTCTAAACATAAGAGTTAATATGATATGTTAAAAGGTACTGAGTGTGCCAGATTTTCTTTGGAAACTATAGGAATAGCTATTCGAATGGCAAAAATAAAATTTTAAAGAGGAAAAAGAAAGTGGACAATACCAGGTGCTGAGAAGGATACAGTGCAACTGAAACATTCATATAGTGCTGGCAGGAATGCAAAATAACACAACCATTCTAGAAAAACACTTGGGAAGTTTCTTATCAAGTTAAACACACATCAACAATCTCTCCCTCCTGAAACAGGAGTTAACAAACTATTTCTATAAAGGGCCAGATAGGAAATATTGTAGGTTTTATGAGCCATACACTCTATCGCAACTGATCAACTCTGTCATTGTAGCATGAAAGCCACAATAGACAATTTGTAATTGAATGGGTATGGCTGTGTTTCAATAAAATTTTATTTTTAAAAACAGTCAGTACGCTGGATTTGGCCTTTAGGCCTAGAGAAATTAAAATTTATGTCCACACAAAAACCTGCATATGAAGGATTGTGATTGCTGGATCTTACGGTAAAAGTATGTTCAGCTTTGTAATAAACCATAAACTGTCTTCCAAAGTACCCATACCATTTTGCATTCCCTCCACAATGAATGAGAGTTCCTGTGGCTACAAATCCTTGCCAGCATTTGGTGTTGTCAGTGTTCTGGATTTTGGCCATTCTAATCAGTATTTAGTGAAATCTTATTATTGTTTTAATTTACATTTTCCTAATGACATAAGATGTGGAGCATCTTTTCATATGCTTACTTGCCATCTGTACATCTTCTTTGGTAAGAGGTCTATTAAGGGCTTTGGCCCATTTTTTAAATCAGGTTATTTGTATTCTTATTGTTGAGTTTTAAGAGTTCTTTGTGTATTTGGGATAATGGTCCTGTATCTGATATGTCTTTGGCAAATATTTTCTCCCTGTCTGTGGCTTGTCTTTTCATTCTCCTGACAATGTCTTTCACAGAGAAGAAAATTTTAATTTCAATGAAATCCAGATTATTGATTCTTTCATGGATCATACATTTGATGTTATATCTAAAAAGTTATTGCCAAACTCAAGGTCATCTAGATTTTCTCCTATGTTGTTGTATCTCCAGAGAAGCAGAACCAACAGTAGAAATATATACGTCATATATAAATATATAAATATATGTATAAAGAGATTTATTATAAGGTTTTGGTTCATGTGATTAGGAAATCCTATGATCTGCCATCTGCAAACTGGAGATCCAAGAAAGCCAGTGGCATAGTTTTATCTGAAAGCCAGAGAGTAAATGGTGTAGATTGTAGTCTGAATCTGAAGGCCAGAAAACCAGGAGTACTGAGGACAGAAGAAGATTTTTTTTTTTTTTCTTTTGAGACAGAGTCTTACTCTGTTGCCCGGGCTAGAGTGCCATGGCATCAGCCTAGCTCACAGCAACCTCAAACACCTGGGCTCAAGCGATCCTCCTGCCTCAGCCTCCCGAGTAGCTGGGACTACAGGCATGCGCCTCCATGCCCGGCTAATTTTTCTATATATATTTTTAGCTGTCCATATAATTTCTTTCTGCTTTTAGTAGAGACGAGGTCTCGCTCTTGCTAAGGCTAGTCTCGAACTCCTGAGCTCAAACAATCCGTCCGCCTTGGCCTCCTAGAGTGCTAGGATTGGATTATAGGTGGGAGCCACCACGCCCGGCCTCAAAATAATTTTTAAAAATACAGATATAATAAAAAGGCAATATCTAATTCATTCCCGACTGCAAAATGAACAAAACTGGAAGAACAGGCCTACAGTGGTTCCAGGATGAGTGGTACAGTAGAATCACTCTGAGAAAGGAACAGACAGGAACAAATGAATTCATATATTTCTAAACATCCAAGCCTGTGTCACTGGGATGTTGTATCTTATTGCCTCTCACATTGACTCTGATCAGGTCATTGTAATAAATCATGTAGCTATTATATCCACATTGATTTCTCTTCTAACTATTCCTATCATTGAATAAATCATGCACTACAGAAAAGCAAATGGTCACTGTCCTGCTGCCTTGAGTAAAAGATGACCAGAGGAAATTAGGCAGCCTGTTATTTAGATTGGTCTACCTGCCCTTACCACTGTCCAGGAGAGCTGTGCTTGCCTAGACAAGACAGTAACAAAGGAATCAACATATTTGTTGTAATTACTAATATTTTAAAATTTTTCCCGCCTTCATATATTATTTTTCCAATTTGCCATTCTTTATTGTTGTTACTCTCTCTTTCCTGCCTTTTCTTAGGGATTCATTTCCTTTTCCATTTTTTTCTCCAATGTTTTGGAAAATGTACAGCCTATTTCCATTCTTCTTATAATTACCCTTAGATTTTGAATGAATACCACTTTCTTATTTTTTTTCCACACACAGCCATTGATGAAGGAATATACTTTCATTTACACATTACCACCTTGCCCAAGAGGATCTCCATCAGCATCAGTATCTGTAGCCTTCCCTGCGGGCTACCATCTGCCATTACCCTAACACTTACCCTATCACCCAAGGGGGTCATCTGAGAGTTCAGTTCCAGATTAAGTTGTTTGACTTAATGAATCAATAATTACTTAAACTATTTTGTTTGACTGGTGTTCTTTACCACTATTTCCTCTACGTATCTCTTCTTCCTTGGATTTGTTTTATGGGAATAAAGCCTCTAAAAATTATTCTATAGGAGAAAAGTGGGGAAATGGATTTAATCTTCAAATCAAAGTCAGTAGGAAAGCCTCACAGATAAGAGTGAGGGGGTGAGGGCTGGGGGAAAAAAACAGACTTCTGTGAAACAAGAGGCTCAGAAATACTGGGCACCAACTGCTTTCTCTTCCCAGAGAATGTGTGAATGTTGGCTTTTGGTTAAGAATCAGGAGAACTTAGTATTTGTTCACACTAATAGAAACACGTGGATTAAGTTATTTCTGAACCGTGACCTCAGCCCTAAATATAAAAGGGCAAAAGCTCAACAAGACTTGAGTTTCCCCACATCCAACAAGACCTTTCTCTGCCTGGACATCATCTCCAGCAGTTGCACTTTCCGTTAAGAACCTGAGGGCTACAAAAAGATGCACTGAGATATGCTGTATTGGATCTGCTCTGTGCAACCAACTCATTTTTAATATTTATATCATAGTTATCTAAATCAGAACTTTGTTTTTAATCTTTGCACGGACAAGGAAGGGGAGGATCATCTTCCATAACCCACAATCCACCTGAAATACCTCAGGAGGTCAACTTTAAGGTCTTGCATACCTAAAAAAAAAATCTTTATTTTGCCCTCCCACTTAAATGTTTCTTTGACTAGGTATTGTATTCTAATCAGGTAAAAAACCATTTCTATCCTATCTTTGAAAGTGTCATTTCGTTGTCTTCTAAGATTGTGTTACAGTAAGAGATATGATTATTTCTGTGTAGACTACTTCTTTTGTTCTATCTGAAAGCTTTTTAGAATTTTCTCTTTATCCTTTGTCTTCTCAAACTTCATCATAATGTATTTAGGTGTAGGCTTTTTATAATTTATTCTTCTTGCACTTGATGGATTGTTCCAATCTGCCTTTTGTCTTTTCCAACTCTGGGAAAATTTTACTTCTTTGACTCTTTTATTTCCTCCCTTCAATTTTCTCTATTCTAGGTAGAATTCCTATTAGACAGATATTGAATTCCTGAATCTATATTCCATGTGCCATTTTTTCTCACCATTTCTAATTCCTTGATCTTTCCTCCATGTTCTTGAAGAATTTCACAGCTTGCTCTTGCAACTTCGGCTATATCATTCTGTTATTTAGCTCAGATATTGAGTTCTCCAGCTTAACAACCATATTTTTAACTTCCAATATCTCTGTTTCATAGTCAAGGGTGCAACATTGCCAAATCTTAGGAGAATATATTTGTTTTAAAATCTTTCTCTGCTTGCTATATTAACTCTGATTTGTCAGTACTATTTCTTGAATTTGGTACTTCTTTCTTCATGGTATTGATTTTCCTCAAGTATTAATATTTGGTAGTCTGATCACTTTTGTACTTGAGAATTTCTATGCTTCTGTTTATGTTTACTGTGACCTGACTCTGGTGCATGCAGCACTTAATAGAGATTGTAAAAGCTCTCCATTCCTTTGAGAAGTCAGTAGCAGCTACCTGAAGAAAACCCCAACCTCTTTCATCCCAGTACCCACATTTACAAGTTTAGTAAAGAAGCCAATGCTGGGCTAGGCACAGTGGCTCACACCTGTAATCCTAGCACTCTGGGAGACAGAGGTGGGTGGATCATTTGAGCTCAGGAGTTGGAGACCAGCCTGAGCAAGAGCAAGATCCACACCTCCCCACCCATCTCTACTAAAAAAAATAAAATAAAAATAGAAATAAATTAGATGGACAACTAAAAACATATACAGAAAAAATTAGCCAGGCATGGTGGCACATGCCTGTAGTCCCAGCTACTTGGGAGGCTGAGGCAGTAGGATCTCCTGAGCCCAGGAGTTTGAAGCTGCCGTGAGCTAAGCTGACGCCATGGCACTCTAACCTGGGCAACAGAGTGAGGCTCTGTCTCAAAAAAAAAAAAAAAAAAGCTTTTTAACCTGAATTTAGATTATTTTGAATTCTCCCTTCACTTATATAAGGAGAGATATTCATTTGCTTAACCAAAACTTTAAAAACAAATTATCAAGGATGGGCGTGGTGGCTCAGGCCTGTAATGCTAGCACTCCAGGAGGCTGAGGCAGGAGGATTGCTTGAGCTCAGGAGTGCAAGACCAGCCTGAGCAACAGCGAGACCCCGTCTCTACAAAAACTAGAAAAATTAGCTGGACATCGTGGCTACTCGAGAGGCTGAGGCAGAAGAATCCCTTGAGCCCAGGAGTTTGAGGTTGCAGTGAGCTACGATGATGCCACTGCACTCTACCCAGGGTGACAGAGCAATACTCTGTCTGAAGAAAACAAACAAAAAAGCCAGATTACTAAATATGTAAAAATCTGGACAATCATATCATACAGTGGATTTCTACTTCTGGCAGAACAGGTAAGACCAATATTTCTGCAGAGCTACTAGACAGGTAAAACAAAATACACAAAAATCTCCTTGAAGGTGTTGAAGAACTTCAAAACAGTAAAAACTTACCAGGCCAGAAGCTGGTGAAATACAGAGATCAAGAGAAGGAAGCCCTGCATTTGCCAGTTCTGGAAGAAGTGACCAAGAAGTGCTTCTGACAGCCTCTCTGGGCTAGGGAAACAGAGACTGCGCCAGAGTCATTGGGCAGGGGCTGGGAGGTTCACACAGCAGGAGGAAGAAACGAGGTGAATAGGTGACTGTCCTATTTGGGTTGGGACCTCAAAGGGCTGCAACCTAGCAGTAAGAGTGAACCGGAAGTAGACAGGTTCTTGAAGAGACTACATCTGTTGTAAGAGTAAGCTGAGGATGTCACAGGAACATGTGGGCTGGACCAGTTCCCCAAAGGACACATTTAATCTGAGACTTGAGAAAGGAATAGGAGTAAAAATTACCCAAGCCAAAGTGAAAATTGGAGAGGTAAAGGGTGGAAGAAGAGGAAACACTTTCTAGAGATAGTAGCTGTCTACATAAAGGTTGGAAGCAATCTAAAAACCTCATGTATTGGTAGAACAGGGGCATGAAAATATGAGTAGTTGGATATAAAAAGAGTATAGTTAGGAGGACAGTTAAGAGTTGTTAAAAGGTGAAGCTGAAGCTGAGGTGATTAATGACAGATAAGTTAAAAGTGTAAAATCAGGAAGACTGAGATTAGAGATACAGTAAAGAAAAAAGAGTTAGGGTAGCTCCCATATTTATTTCTGGCATAGGCAGCTGAAATAGGGACCATGCCACTTTACTTTTGAGATTCAAGGCAAACATGATTCACTTCTCATTACATTTACTTTCATAAGCTTAAATTACTTGGGTTGTTTTTCCAAAACCAGATCTTATCATTTTTCTGTTCCAAATCCTTTAATAGCTTTCCTGTACAGGTTGAGTGTCCTTTATCCAAAATGCCTGGGACCAAAAGCGTTTTCAATTTTGGATTTTAGAATATTTGCATTATACAGTTGGGCATCCGTAATCTGAAAATAAAAAACCCAAAATTCTCCAATGAACATTTCCTTTGAATGTCATGCTGATGCTCAAAAAATTTTGGATTTTGGAGCATATTGGATTTCAGATTTTCAAATTAGGGATATTCAATATGTACTTACAATAAAATTTTAAAAGTCTATAAAATATGGTGTATAAGGCCACTGTGACTGAGCTCTCACCTGCCCCGTCATCATCTCACATAATTTTCCCTCTCACCCAAAACACTTAAGGTTATGTAGCTTTCTTAAATTCTATAAAATGTCAAGATATTGGCCTCCTCAGGGTCTTATATATGATGTTCCTTCTGTCTAAAATTTTAGTTTTCTTACTCCACTTTTCATCTATTTATCTTTCAGGTCAACTTAAATATCATGTTAGAAAATGTATCTTTACACTCTTCTCTCCCCCAAATTAAGTTAGGTTCCCTATTCTTCATACCCTATTTATATGATTATGTATTTAAGGTTACATGTTTGTCTATTTCCCCTTCTAGACTAAGTTATGGCAGTGAGGTTACCTATTTTGTTCCTCAGCATATATCCAGTACCTAGCACAGTGTACAGCGGCATACAGCAGGTACTCAAATATTGAATGAGTGAATAAATGAGTGCAGCTAGGAAGAAGAGGTTTGAGAATGAAAGATTTCAAGCTTGGATTTTTTTTTTTTTTGAGATAGGGTCTTGCTCTGGCTTGTGCCAGGCTGGAGTGCAGTGGCACAATCATAGCTCACTGCAGCCTCCAACTCCTGGGCTCAAGTGATCCTCTGGCTTCATCCTCTTTAGTAGCTGGGACTACAGGCATGTGCCACTACACCCAGCTAACTTTCCTGATTTTTTATAGAGATGGGGTCTCGCTATGTTGCCGAGGCTGGTCTTGAACTCCGGGCCTCAAGCAATCCTCCCACCTCAGCCTCCCAAAGTGCTAGGATTACAGGCATGAGCCACCACACCCAACCTGGATTTCTTTAAATCTAAAGTCTTTATACAATATCCAAGAGGAAATGTTACGGAGACAGACGTAACTATCTGGATTTCAGGAGAAAGATCTGGGACACAGAGATTGATTTGGGAGTAATCAATAAGTACATGGTAATTGAAGTCATCCACAGGGATGGGAATATATATGGAGAATAAATTTTAAAGCAGAAAAGAAAGGGAGGCTAAGACTAAGAAAAAACAATCAAATTGATAAAAGTAAGAACCAGGCAAATCCTGGCATGTGATACTACAGAAGAGATGATTTCAAACAGAGTAAACAGTGCCAAATACCACAAGATAAGCATGGAAAACTACTACATGTAGTGGCAAAACCACTGATGATCTTGGATAGCAGTATCAGTGGAATGACAGGAGTAGAAATAAAATTTTGGTTATTTGAAAACTAAATGGGAGGAAAGTTGAGAAGGCTGCCAAAAACTTGGGATGCTTATGTTTAAAGGGGATGGAAGGGCTTTTTTTCTTTTTTAAAGAATGGAAACTGAGCATGTTTAAATTATCATGAAATGGAATCAGTAAAGAGGGAGAAATTAAAGACAGACAATTGCTAGAGCTTTGTGTCCTACAGGATAGGAAGGAGGTGGGACCTAGAGAACAGGCAAAGGGATTAGCCCTAAACTGGCAATCCTGCTTCCACTGCAACTGGAGGAAAGATGAGGGCACTCAGTTACATTTACGGATAGGAGGGCAATAATTAAGGGATAGTTTCAACTTTCTTTACGAAGAGGTGAGGGTAGGAGGTCTGCTAAGATTGAATTGAGGGCTAATAGAATAAGAAGTCAAGAAGACATAAAATTTTAAATAGCCACCACCATCAACAGTGAAGGAAAAGAGAAAGGAATTTCAAGCATTGAAAGCTTATCAGTCTGGAGACAATGAATTTCTAATAGCACTAAGTGTGATTCTGTGATTTCCCTCTGCAGCATTTGCCTATGCCAAAATCCAGGGACTAACAGACTGATCTAGGGTTTGTATTTTGCTGGGCACATGAATAAAAAGATAAAAGAACACAAAAGTTAAAGAACACTCAAATGAAAGTACAGGTGGAAAGGCTAGATAAGCAAAAGGAAAAACAACAGGGTCCTGATGGAGAGGAATAGAGTAGAAGTTTCAGCATCAAGTAAAGACGTGGTGGGAACAATGGAGTAAGCAAGTGTAGAAAACTGAAGTGTGACATCATGTATGCGACATTAGAGAAGTGCTTTTCCCCACTGAAGAATGTACACGTGTCATGCCGTATGTGTATGTTTGTGCATATACTCATAAATTTATAAACAGGTTCAATTTACAACAGTACTTGATTTACAAAATTTAATTCCTACTAGCCACAGGTTACTATACAAAAACAAATTTTTAAGTGCCCTGCTTACGTAGTAAGACATAAAATCTTCCAGTGGTGATATACTGATTTGAATAAAGGATAAAACTAAAACTCACTGGTCTAGGTCAATCTGTTAATTTTACAGAAAAGGAAACAGACTTCTAGAATTAATTGATTTACCCAAATTCAGTGACTTGACATAGCAACAAAACTTTAAAAATAAGTGGAACTTTACAGCTAAGTTGAGGAGCATCTGCACATTTTTCCTGTATTGAAAAACAGCTTACTCCTGAACCTACTGAATAGAAACATTTCACAATTATCAATTTTTCTTATATTTGTCACAAAAATTATGTTCATCATGCTTACAAATTAAATATATAATTTCTAAGTCTTTGACTGAAGACCTGAATTTATAATTTCTAGAATTATTTCCATTTCTTTCTTTGCCAAAAGTTGTCAAGGAAAAAATGATATGCTGGATCAATATAAAAAGTACATTTTATTTCATTTCTAATTTATTTCTCTGTGGCCCCAAAAGCCTTTAGCAATTCTCAGATTTGAATTTTTTAAATATAAAAACCACCACAATTAATTTGAAAAGTTTTTATGCCAATATAGTCTATCCTCATTTGCAGATTCTGTATCTGCAAATTCACCTACTTGCTAAAACTTATTTGTAACCCCAAAGTCAATACTTGCAGCACTTTCTGGTCATTTGAGGACATGCACAGAGTGGCAAAAATTTGACTCTCCTGATGTACACATTCCCAGCTGAAGTCAAAACAAGGCAATGCTCGGCCGTGTTTCAGCTCTCATACTGTAAACAAGCATCCTTTCCATGGTCTATTTAGTGCCACATTTTTGTACTTTTTGTTGATGATTTCATTGTTTAAACCAACCTTCCCCCAAAAAGGGGGTCCCCTCCCTCCAACCAAAAATACCACCCCCAACCAAAGAGTGATGTCTAGTGTTCCAAGTGCAAAAAGGCTGTGATGTGTCCCACAGAGAAAATATGTGTATTAGATAAACTTCATTAGACATGAGTTATAGTGCTGTTGGCCATGAGTCCAATGCTAATTATCAATATCTATAATCAACAATACAGTGACAGTTCACAACTTAGCGATGGTTCAACTTAAAATTTGTGGACTTTACGATGGAGCAAAAGCAATATGCATTCAGTAGAAACCATATTTCAAGTATCCATACAACCATTCTGTTTTTCATTTTCAGTACAGTATTAAATAAATTACATAAGATATTCTACAATAATTATAAAATGGGTTTTGTGTTAGATGATTTTGCCCCAACTGTAGGCTAATAAGTGTTGTAAGCACGTTTAAGGTAGGCCAAAGCTAAGTTATGATATTCAGTAGGTTAGGTGTATTAAATGCATTTCTACTTATGCTATTTTTAACTTAAAACAGGCTTATTGGGGCTGGACGCAGTGGTTCACACCTGTAATCCTAGCACTTTGGGAGGCCGAGGCGGGAGGATCATTTGAGCTCAAGAGTTTGAGACCAGCCTGGGAGAGAGCAAGACCCTGTCTCTACTAAAAATAGAAAGAAATTAGCGGGACAACTAAAAACATATAGAAAAATTAGCCGGGGCTGGGCGCCGGGGCTCACGGCCTGTAATCCTAGCACTCTAGGAGGCCGAGGTGGGAGGATCACTCGCGGTCAGTAGTTCGAGACCAGCCTGAGCAAGATCGAGACTCTGTCTCTACTAAAAATAGAAAGAAATGACTTGGACAGCTAAAAATATATATAGAAAAAAAAACTATCTGGGCATGGTGGCACATACCTGTAGTCCCAACTACTCAGGAGGCTGAGGCAGGAGGATTGCTTAAGCCCAGGAGTTTGAGGTTGCTGTGAGCTAGGCTGATGCCACAGCACTCTAGCCCAGGCAACAGAGTGAGACTCTGTCTCAAAAAAAAAAAAAAAAAAAACAGGTTTATTGCAAGGTAACTCCATCATAAGTTGAGGAGCATCTTTGTATTAAATAAGGCATTTTTAAACAGAAACATACACAAAACAAGTTATGTACTGAGAGACTGACAAAAATGTTGTGACCCAAGGCTCACAGGAACTTAACCACATATTTCCTCTAAGAGCAATGGTTCCGTATTCACTAATTCAGCGTTCACAGCAACTTTAGAGAACTGCCCCAAATAATAAGAATCAACTGTACTTTGAATGACACCTTTATGTATGCAAAATTATATAAAAAGACAGGGACACAGAGTTCATTTATCAAAATGAGCTACCATTTCCCAACACACAGTATTATTGTATGAGTACTCAATAAATAAATATGAGTGTCAAATAAATGATTCAGAAAATTAAGTGATAAAGTTCTATGCAAAAGACTCCTATAGTTCAATATTCTTCCCCAGCCAGGAGGAAAGTAAACTAGTCTTTTGCCATTATTTGGAGCACATGAAGGCAGGCATCAGAAGCAGCTGAAGTACAAAGCCACCAGAGTCACATAAGAAAAAAATAAGTTCAAAATGGGCAGCAGGAGCCAGGTCTTGTTGAATACAAGAAACCCTAAGATTGAGTCCGTGTCCTGATAGGCCAGAGTTCATTTAAAGAAACTAAGAGCAGGTTTGCCACCAGTGAACTGGGAAGGTAGATCTTAACAAATTGGTTAAGATTTCGATTAGCCACAGTATTCACACTTTAAATTTCAGGAGTATCACCCATCTTTTTCATGATCTCTCTCTCTCTCTGAAACGTTGTATTACCCAATTGTAATGGTTAATTTTATGTGTCAACTTGGCTAGGCCACAGTACACAGGTGTTTGGTGAAACACTATTCTAGATGTTTCTGGGAAGGCTAAAAGAGATTAACATTTAAATCAGTAGACTTTGAGTAAAGCAGATTGCTCTCCATAGTGCAAGTGGGCCTCATCCAATCAGTTGAAGGCCTTAAGAAAAAGACTGATCTTCCCCAAAAGGGAATTCTGCCAGAATATTGCCTTCAGACTTGAATGTCAACTCTTCGGTGTGTCTCCAGCCTGCCGGCCTACCCTGCAGATTTTAGACTTGTCAGCTTCCACAACCATATGAGCCAATTCCTTAAAATAAACCAATCTTTCTGTCTATACACACACACACACACACACACACACACTCTATTCATTCTGTTTCTATGAAGAACCTTTACTAATACACCAATATAAATTCTGAGATATGAAAATATTAAAGTAACAAAATATAAGTCCTCTAAGACTTGCAAGCCTAATAAGGACAGGAGTCTATTTCGGCTTATTAACCTCAGACAATTCTTGGCACATGACAGAAATACAGTATTTGTTGAATGAATATTAGCAAACTTATGTATCCTCTTAACAATAACTTCTATTTATTGACTACTCTGTTTCAGCACTATGCTGGGAGGTGCTTTATCTTTGCTCAATGTTTTATGCCCCCAATATCCCTTCAAGACAGTAATTTTAAGTCCCCATTACAGCGACAAGGAAACCAAGGCTCAGAGTTGAACTATGCTGCCCATGGTCACGGGATAATTGGCAGAGCAAGCTAAAATTCAAGGGTGTACATGATTCTTAAAACCTGAATGATGACTAAGAGAAGCTAATAACAAAACCATTAAATTAGGACAAGTAAAATAAAATACACATATACTTACTCAACAAATCCTGGAATGCAGTCATTTAGGGAAGCAAAGATAATTAAGAAAAAGTTATACTTCTCACAGCAAATAGTAAAGCGTGGAGTGGCAGTACTCATGGAACATAAAAACCATTTAGCTAAACTTATGAATATTACCTTACAGCTATATTCCTAATCTTTTAAGGTTCATGTTACTAGATATGAACATTCACTCCCATAAAATAACACTTGATGTCATTCCCTAAGTCACTAGGTCTGACCTTTCATAGCAGTTCTCAGGAAATTTTCAGCTTTCATGATGTTTAGAAAATAATCTGTGACCACACATAATACCATGCATGAATAAGTGTTTCAGTTTTATTTAACAATTAAGCAGAACATGTTTTGTCTACACATCTACATAATGCACAGTAATTAAGAAGTGCAAAATGTTTACCATAAACATATGGTTATGGAACTGAAAATCCACAATGGTTCCATCATCAACCCAACGAGGCACTTGTGTTCATGTACCGAAGGCAGCTTCTTCTGAAAGCGTTTTGGACGTTAACAGCTGCTCGACAGCATCTTCATTTACTCTCTTCTGAACTGGCTCAGATTGCTTAACACATAGGCAGACGGTGTTAAGAAGGCCGAAAAAATTACCACAATTCCAACAGCCATTTCCTGGAAGAGAAGACGAAAAGCGCTGTTAAAGAGTATGGCTTCCTGGACCAGTGACTGGCTGCCTATGCTTCAGACGTGTTGAGGAATTCGGCAGTTATCCTGGGAACAGGGGCTTGGAGAAACTTAAAATGCAGAAATTCAATTCATGGATGAACTAACTGAATTTTTAAAGAAAACTCATTTTCCTCTGGTGTTTCTCCAATTCTGACCTTTGCACTCTGGAACCTCGATGCAGCCCAGGATTTCCACAGTTTGGGGGAGAAATGATAGTTCTTGGCAGTGAAAAGGTAGGTGACAAACTACTCCTCTGAAGAAACAACAGCCCTGCACCCCTCCCCCGCGGGCTCCACGCTCATAAGGGGTAACCACGAAGGAGGTCCCAGTTCCCGCTCACTCCTCAGGCTTCCTTGCCTCCTCCCACCGCGGCCCTCTCCCTGGACCCGCTCTAATGGCGGCCCCGCCACAGAAGGCCCCACGCAAGCCTCGCGCCTGTCCTCTCCCTCCTCCCCACCCGTCGGGGCGCCCTGCCTCGGCCCCGGCCCCGACCCCGGCCCGTCGACCGGAGTGTGCCGCCTTGGCGCGTGGCCCCAACCCACCAAGGCCGACGCGGGCCGCTGGCGCTGGGGCTCCGAGTGGGCGAAGCGATGGCCGGGCCGCAGGCAAAGCAGGGCCACGCGGAGGCGGCGGATGAAGGGGCAGACCCTGGGCAGGTGAGCCATGGCGCGTCCAGTGAGACAAAGCGAGGTGTGGCAACTCGACAGCACCAACGAGGCGAGGCAAAGCCCGGTGGCTGGAGCTTTCAGGCGGGTGAGGTATCTAGTTTGCGCAGGCGCCTGGGCCGCAGACGAAGCTCACTACTCCCTCACCTGCTCTGCCCCGCCCTTCCCTGCCCCGCCCCTTCCCTGCCCCGCCCCTTCCGCTCAACGCTCTTGCTCTGCCCGCCCCTTCCGCTCAGCATTCCCTGCTTAGCCTAACCCAAGCCCTCCTACCCTTCACGCAGTTCCCTCCTGTCATGTGTTCCTTAGGCTTGGCATTCTACCTCCTCCAAACTCCCGTGCCAAGCCCCCAGTTCCCACGCTCGGTATCCCCTGATTTTCTGCTGGGTAAGTTGAGGCACTCAGGATCCCCATGCTCCTTTTTTTCTTCCTCCCCAACTATACTATAATATTAATATATATACCTCTCAACATGCCATGGCTTGTCATTAGACGCGTTATATTAGGTTGGTACAAAAGTAATTGCAGTTTCGGACCGTGAATTTTAAATCATTACAACTAGGCTCAAACACATCTTTATTGATCAAAATAGGAACCATTACAATCAACACATTTTTGCCAATGAGAAATAAGTTTGTTTATTCCTGTACCATAAGAAATTCGTGCTTCGGGATTCAGCGAACTCTTGGAAAGCATTTTCTGCACCGTGCTGGTTGTGGAAGCATTTTCCCTGCAAAAAGTTGTCCAGATTCTTGAAGAAGTGGTAGTTGGTTGGCGAGAGGTCAGGTGAATATAGCGGATGAGGCAAAACTTTGTAGCCCAATTTGTTCAACTTTTAAAGCCACGGTTGTGTGAGGTGTGATCGGGCGTTGTTGTGAAGAATTGGGCCCTATCTGTTGACATTGCAGTTTTCGGTGCATCTCATCAATTTGCTGAGCATACTTCTCAGATGGAAGGGTTTTGCCAGGGATTCAGAAAGCTGTACTGGATCAGACCAGCGGCAGACCACCAGACAGTGACCATGACCTTTAGTTAGTGCAAGTTTGCCTTTGGGAAGTGCTTTGGAGCTTTTTCTTGGTACAACCACTGAGCTGATCATCACCGGTTGGCATATAAAATTCACTTTTCTTTTTTTTTTTTTTTTTTTGAGACAGAGTCTCACTCTGTTGCCCGGGCTAGAGTGAGTGCCGTGGCGTCAGTGTAGCTCACAGCAACCTCAAACTCCTGGGCTTAAGCGATCCTACTGCCTCAGCCTCCCAAGTAGCTGGGACTACAGGCATGCGCCACCATGCCCGGCTAATTTTTTGTATATATATATTTTACTTGTCCATATAATTTCTTTCTATTTTTAGTAGAGACGGGGTCTCACTCTTGTTCAGGCTGGTCTTGAACTCCTGACCTCGAGCGATCCACCCGCCTCGGCCTCCCAGAGTGCTAGGATTACAGGCGTGAGCCACCGCGCCCAGCCTAAAATTCACTTTTCATTGCATGTCACGGTCCGATCGAGAAATAGTTTGTTGTCGGGTAAAGAAGAGACGACAACACTTCAAAATGACAATTTTTTTTATTTTTGGTCAGCTCATGAGGCACCCACTTATCAAGCTTTTTCACCTATCCAGTTTGCTTCAAATGCCCAACGACCATAGAGTCGTTGCCCAACGACGAACCATTGAGTTCTTGGGCAACTTCTCCTGTAGTTATAAGATCAGCTTCAGTGACTGCTCTCAATTGGTTGTTGCCAATTTCCGATGGCCAGCCACTGCACTCCTCATCTTCAAGGCTCTTGTCTCCTTTGCAAAACTTCTTGAACCACCACTGCACTGTACCTTTGTGAACAGTTGTTGATGTTCCGAGTTGTCTCCGCTGCTTTACAACTCATTTTGAACTCAAAGAAGAAAATCACTCGAATTTGCTTTTTGTCTAACATCATTTCCATAGTCTAAAATAAATATAAAATAAACAAGTAATAAGTCATTAGCAAAAAACCATAAAGCAAGAAATGCATGTTAAAATGATGTATACGATAACCACATTTAAGAATGTATTCCAGGCCAGGCATGGTGGCTCACACCTGTAATCCTAGCACTCTGGGAGGCTGAGGCGGGTGGATCACTCGAGGTCAGGAGTTCGATACCAGCCTGAGCAAGAGCGAGACCCCCATCTCTACTAAAAATAGAAAGAAATTAGTGGCCCAATTAAAAATATATGTAGAAAAAATTAGCCGGGCATGGTGGTGCATGCCTGTAGTCCCAGCTTCTAGGGAGGCTGAAGCAGAAGGATTGCTTGAGCCCAGGAGTTTGCGGTTGCTGTGAGCTAGGCTGACGCCACAGCACTCTAGCCGGGGCAACAGAGTGAGACTCTGTCTCAAAAAAAAAAAAAAAAAAAAAGAATGTATTCCAGTGGCAAATGGCAAATGTCAACAATGCCAAAACTGCAATTACTTTTGTACCAACCTAATATTTTGTTCTTTAATGTAAATTAAATCGTCCATAAATTGTCTATGGCTTAATTCTTTTTTTTTTTTTTTTTTTTTTTTGTTGAGACAGAGTCTCACTTTGTTGCCCAGGCTAGTGTGAGTGCCGTGGCGTCAGCTTAGCTCACAGCAACCTCAGACTCCTCGGCTTAAGCGATCCTACTGCCTCAGCCTCCCGAGTAGCTGGGACTACAGGCATGTGCCACTATGCCCGGCTAATTTTTTCCATATAGATTTTTAGTTGTCCATATAATGTCTTTCTATTTTTAGTAGAGACGGGGTCTCACTCTTGCTCAGGCTGGTCTCGAACTCCTGACCTCGAGCGATCCACCCGCCTCGGCCTCCCAGAGTGCTAGGATTACAGGCGTGAGCCACCGCGCCCGGCCTATGGCTTAATTCTTAATATCGAAAACCAAGAACAAGTATTTGTGTTCTGGCATGATGTAAAAAATAGCAGGATCAAAGAGAGTGTTTGGACCCAGTAGCAAATGTGAGGTAATTATCTGTCACTAAACTTGTACCTCTTGGAGGAAAAGTAGACTGTATTGTGATTTTTAAATTTAATATTATAATACACCTTTATCTAGTAAGATGATCCATTTTCTTAACACTATTTCTTTTGGGGGCCTATTGCACAAGTAGCATTCTTGGATTTCTTTTTATTGTCCTGTTTCTGCAAACCAGTAGCTTCCTCTTTCTTAGATTCCTGTTTCATTTTGCTGTAGTACATCCTTAAGCAATTCTTTCAGGAGGAGTCTGTGGATGATAAATTTCCTCAGTTTTTGAAAATAAAAAAGTCATTATTTTGCTCCCCACTTAACACATTAACTGCCACATGAGTTGTATTTAACTCACGACAGTTTTGAGCCCGGGACCCTGTGAAGCATATGTAATTCATACGTCTCTTTACCTTTACTTTTATGAACTATTTTTTGAGTTGCATATAACTCATGCACAGAAAACAATTTAAAAAATAACAAATTTTTCATTAAATTAGAAAGGATCATTTTGTTTTCGAAGTTTTTATTCTATTTTTGTAATAAAACACCATGGCCCCAGGGAAAAATAAATTTTTTTTCTAGTGTGGCAGTCAATGTGTTAATGATAATTTGGGTGGTTATAAAATTCTAGGCTCAAAATCATTGTCCCTCAGAGATTAAAAAAAAGCATTGTTCCCTTGTTTTCTAGCATCTAGTGAACTGATAAATGTAATACCGATAGTTTTCCTTGCTTTGATATAGTCTCTATTTTTTTCTTTTTGGAATCTTTTAGGAGTTCCTTTTTGTCCTTTGGAATTGTGAGATTCCTCCAGGATATTGCTAGATATGGGTCTTTTTCATTAATATGGATTAACAGTGGGTAGGACTTTTCAGTCTGAAGCCTTAGATCTTTAGCCCTGAGAGATCTACTCCTATCATTTATTTGCTTCTCTCTGTTCTGTCTGAAACTCCTATTAGATAGATGTTGGCTCTTTTTGGTGGGTAATCTATGTCTTTCAACTTTTATCTCACTTTTCATCTTTTTGTCCTATGCTCTACATTCTGGAAGAGTTCCTTGACTTTTTTTTCTCTTTTTCCAGAGAAATTCCTTCTCTTGAATTTTTCATTTTAGAATTATATTTTTAAAACTTACTATGTTTTGCTTTTTTTTTAGAGACAACTGTTAGTATTTTGTAGATGTACTATCACCTCAAATTTCTCTCAGTATATTCATTTGTACTTTTTAAAATTTCTCTCTGTTCCATGAACTATCTGTGTTTCTTCTAGGGTGAACTCTGTATTTATTTGATTCTTGGCCCTGCTGGTTTTGTTCGACTATCATAAGACCCTTGGTTGTCTCTTCATGCTTATGAATATGAGGAATCAGATGAATTACTTGGGTTATTTTCTATTACTGTTTTAATCCCTTCAGGCTGTTGTAATAAAATACCATAGAATTGGTGGCTTATAAACAGCAGAAATTTGGCCAGGTGCAGTGACTCCTGCCTGTAATCCAAGTACTTTGGGAGGCCAAGGTGGGAGGATCACTTGAGGCCAGAAGTCTGAGACCAGCCTGGGCAACATAGCAAGTCTCTATAAAAAAAAGTTTAAAAATTAAAATTAAAAAAAAATTGTTTCTCACAGTTCTAGGGGCTGAGAAGTCCAAGGTCAAGGTGCTGGCAGACTTAGTGTCTGGTGAGGGCCCATTTCGTGGTTCATAGATAGCTGTCTTCTTGCTGTATCCTTATATGGTGGAAGGGACAAGGCAGTTCTCTGGGGCCTCTTTTATAAGGGCAGTAATCCCATTGATGAGGGCCCCACTTCCTAATACAGTTACACTGAGAGAGTTAGGATTTCAACACGAACTCAGAGGACACAAACGTTAAGTGTATCACAATTACCCCTTATCTCTCCCTGCAGTGAAAATACTGATTACTTGTTTTATGTCTATGGACTGAGTATGTCAATGGCAGGCAGGAAGCATCCTCTTTCATGCCCAATGCCAAAGTGAGTAAGCTTGTACTCTAGGCTATCCAACCACTGTTTTGCCATCCCAGAAAATAACTCAGGTTCTTTAGAAGACTTTCTCTAGCTTCAGCCTTGGACAAACACTACTAAAACTTACACATGGTTGGGAGCAGCTAACTCACACATCCTTTCTATTAACTGTTTTTCCATAAGTTAACTTGAACTTGTGCTTCCTCCCATTCCAAGTTTGATGTAAGTGGCCTAGAAAAAGAGGCTTTGCTACAAAAAGCATCTCTCTTATCCCCTGTAGCCTGTGTGTGCTCAGAGCAATGGCTCCTTCTCTGCTTTACTGGTCCATAAGAACTCATCTACCTTCAGTCTTAGAGAAATTTACCAAAATCTTTGATTTGCTGATATAGCCCTGCTCTTGCACTTCTCATTTCCCTTATGGATTTATGAAAATAAGTAATTCAAAATCTCAGCTGTCAGAACACTAAGTTATTTTGAGCCTTAAAATAATGTTATTATGGGACCTGAGTAACATGACAGGCAGCTGTAACCTTTCTTTCTCTAATTATAGGTTAACCTTCTTCTTTACCTGCATTGTTTTGTAAAATGTTGTAAATGAGTAAAGGGCTCCAGGGAAAACCCCTTCCCTCTTCACTGTTGATCTTCATTATAGATTAACTTCTCTCTTACCTTTCTCACACAAAGCCTTCATGGCTATCACATTGTCTTAGGTTGAAATATACCCTTAAATATACTCTGTTAAGCTGGAAAGGAAATGAAAACAAGTCATGTGGAGAGAAAACAAAGTATAAACTAATTAAATTGTTGTAACTCATAAACCAGCCTTGCATAGAAATTGCCATAATCCTGTTAAATGTCATTGTTTTCTGCCTATATAAGCAAGAACTTAACTTTTAACTTCAGAGCATTGACTCTATTTCTCTAGAGTCTGTATATGCTGAATGGTCAGTCCCAGCCTTTTACTCAAATACACTCTTTAAAACTGGATTCTGATCCTTTCAGTTATTTCAGGTTGGCGTGTCCATTTCTTCTTGTGCTTCTTTACTGCCATTGTAAAGCATTTTTAGGAAAAAGGTTTAGTAAACAATTGAGCTCCTTCCTCTACGTCAACGTAGATGCCCCACTTGAATCATTGAAGTTTACTCAATGGGAAGTTTAATCATGGGAAGGCACCAGAGGCACCAAGGAAGGAACAATGTGATCTGATTTCTATTTTTCAACCATCACTCTAGGTGCTCTGTGAAGAACAGAAATATGGGAAGAGAGGTTGTATTAGTCAGGATTCTCCAGAAAAACAGAACCAATAGGATATATATGTATGAGGAACTGGCTCACATGATTATGGAGGCTGAGAAGTCCCACTATCTGCCATCTTCAAGTGCGAGACCCAGGAAAGCTGGTGGTGTAGTTCAGTCCAAGTCTAAAGACCTGAGAAGCAGGGAGCTGGTGAGGTAAATCCCAGACTGATGGCAAGAGAAGATGCGATGAGAAGTACCAGTTCAGGCAGTGAGACTGGAAAAAAGGGCAAATTCCTCCTTCCTTCACCTTTTGTTCTATTCAGACCCTCAATGGGTTGGACAGTGCCCACCCACATTGGGGAGGACAATCTACTGAGTCCACCAGTTTGAATGTTAATCCCATCTAGAAACACACTGACAGACACACCCAGAAACAATGTCTAACCTGGGCACCCTGTTGCCCATTCAAATTGACACATAGATAACTATTACACAGGTCATTGCACTAATCAATACCCACTAGTCAATGTGATGTTCAATAAAATCCCCACTAGCCATGTATGGCTTCCAAGTCCTTGAAATGTGGCAAATACCACTAAAGAACTGACTTTTTTTTTTGGTGGGGGGGAGAAGTTCTCGCTCTTTTGCCGAGGGCTAGAATGCATCACTCACTACACTGCCAGACTCCTGGCCTCAAGCGATCCTCGCACTTTGGTGTCCCAAAGTGCTAGGATTACACGGAGCCTCCACACCCAACCAAGAATTGACTTTTTAATATTATTTAATTTTAATTTAAAAGTTGATACTTGATTCAGTTATTGGAGGACTTTTTAAGATAAGCACAATTTTTCAACTATAAATTTTATGAAATTTAAATACAGATCAAGTATTTCTGATGAAAACTTAGCATCCAAAGTCAGATGTGATTGTAATTGCAAAATACAAAGATTTAGTAAGAAAAAAGAAAGCAAAATATCTCATTAATTAAATTATTATACTATATTGATTACATACTGAAAAGATAACAATTTTTTATATATTTGGTTAAAAATAATATACTTTGCAAATTAATTGCAAATTTTTTTTAGTTCTTTTAACATGGCTTTTAGAAAGTGTACACATGTGGTTCATGTTCTGTTTCTAGTAGGCAGCTCTGCTCTGTACTCTACGCTGACCAGCCAAGGTCCCACATGAACTGTGCCTGGCTACCTCCCTAACCTTATCTCTGTATTTTCAGTCTTCCCTTGGCTCATCCTGCCCAGTCAGATAATAATTAAGCACCTCTGCTTTACATAATGAGTCCTGCAATAATTGAGTGCAGCATCATCCCATTTCCTGACCACTGTTTATTGGTCTAAGGTTGGACTCTTGACTCAAATATTGGACCAAAGATCCTTCTCCAGGGATGTTATGCTTGGGACCAGAGGGATGGAAAACAGTCTCGTTCTTGGGATGGATGATATAACTTGGGAGCCATAGGGTTATTTTTTCTACCCTTGGAGAAAGCCCTTCCACGGTGAGTTAATAATGAAGCCAAGGCTGGGCATGGTGGGTCACACCTGTAATCCTAGCATTCTGGGAGCCCAAGGCTGGTGGATCCTTTGAGCTCAGGAGTTCGAGACCAGCCTGAGCAAAAGCAAGACCCCGTCTCTACGAAAAAAATAGAAAGAAATTATATGGACAACTAAAAATATATATAGAAAAAATTAGCTGGGCATGGTGGCACATGCCTGTAGTCTCAGCTACTCGGGAGGCTGAGGCAGAAGGATTACTTGAGCCCAGCAGTTTGAGGTTGCTGTGAGCTAGGCTGATGCCATGGCACTCTATCTCAGGCAACAGAGTGAGACTCTGTCTCAAAAAAAAAAAAGAAAGAAAAGAAAAAGAAAAAATAATGAAGCCAAGCTGCTAAAAGCAACAGAGTAAGAGCCAGAGGGAACATCCTGACCATGGTGAAATCCCTGGTTCTCCATTCTGAAGCTAGAACGATTTCCTACCCTTGAGTTCTGGGCCACCATATCAACGGAAAAGAAGCCAAACTCTGTAAAATAATTTTAAAGAGATTTATTCTGAGCCAAATTTGAGTACCATGACCTGGAGCCATGCCCAAGAAGCCTTGAGCAAGAGGACTCGCCGTGGTTGTGTTACAGTTTGATTTTATACATGTCAGGGAGACGGGTTACAGGTAAAGTCATAAATCGATACATGGAAGGCATACATTGGTTTGGACCCAAAAGGTGGGCTATCTCAAAGCAGGAGCTTATAAGTTATAGGTGGATTTAAAGATTCTTTGACTTGTAATTGGTTAAAGACATGAAGCTTTGTCTAAAGGCTTGGAATGTTTTAAGATATGGAGTGGTTAATCAGAGACAAACCAGCAGACATATATTTGTTGTGTAACTTGAGGACCAGCAGGTTTGTCTTGCACACCCTTAGGCCTATTAATGGGTTACAAAGGATATCTCCAAGAAGGGGGCGGGCCATGATGAGGAATGTCTGACCTCCCTCCTTGTGGCAGGCAATTTAGTTTTAGGATATCCCCTTGGCCAAGGAGGAGTCCATTCAGTCAGCCAGTGGGGGATAGGGGGTTAAGATTGTATTCTAGTTCATAACTCTTTTTATATTCTTTAGATAAATCCTACTTTTGGCTTAGAGTAGTCAGAGCTGGATTTCTATCACAACAAAAGAGTCTTAACAAAGACTATGTTAATCAAGTCTTTTTTCTTTGAGTATTATCTCTTTTTTAATTTTTAAAAGGTAACAAAAATACTGAAGTAATCTGAGAAAGAGCTCAATCATAGATGAGTCTGGCTGAATTAATAATCTTGAAAAGTTTAGAACAGAGTGCAGCCAATATGAGAATCAAGCATTTTAGGTCCTTGTGACAAAAGCCTTAAATTACTTTTGACAGTGTCAGTAAATCTGACTCCAAATTCAGCCACAACACAATTAAGCTCCTTACCACCCACCCCCACCCCAGGAGATAGCTCTTTTAGCTGTTCAACTTACTGGTACAAACAACCTTCCTCAGTTTAATTTCTCCAAGTCACAAAAGACTAGCACTGCTAACTCAAACCTCTACGATTTTCAATAAAGGGCTTAGTGGGCCTGGGTTCAATGTATTCTCAGTGACCCACAATGCACAACCTTCCTTCTGCAGTTATATAAGAAGACCTATTTAGAGCTATAGCCTAGAGATCAGATTTTTTTGAGCCCACTTACCTCTTTTTAATGTGATTTTTATAAATGTTCCTGCTCTAAATAAACTAGTGTTAAGGTTCTAGAAAATTATATAATGAATTAAGACTGCACTACCTCAGGCCCAAATATCTTGAATTTGCTCCTCTCTAGAAAAACACTTTTTTTTTCCAGACAGGTTCTCACTCTGTTTACTCAGGCTAGTGGGTACAATGGTGTCATCATAGCTCACTGCAGCCTTAAACTCTTGGCCTCAAGAGATCCTCCTGCTTCAGCTTCCCAAGTAGCTGGGACTACAGGCAGGCACCACCACACCTGGATAATTTTTTCTTCTTTTTTGTAGAGACAGGTCTCGCTATTGCCCAGGCTGGTCTCAAACTCCTGGCCTCAAGTGATTCCCCCCTTTCCTGTCCCCCTTGGCCTTCCAAAGTGCCAGGATTACAGGTGTGAGCCACAGCACCTGGCTAGAAAAACACTTTTAATTGCCATTCAAGGACCAAAGATCTTTGAGGAATGAAGTGCCTTTCTGTGTCTCTATTTGTGTCTGTCTTTACAGTTGCATCATCTCAATGACAGAGAAACTCAGAAAAGCAAGAAACAAGAACAGAAAAATTGCAAAGGTGGGAAAAATATTCAAGTTATGCAACTAGCAACATCAGTAACACACTTTTGAATTGAAAGCACAATTATAAGAAGATCCAACAAAATCTGTGCTCCAATATTGCAAAGAATCTTGTGAAAGAAATGCCCTTAGGCAGTCCAAAAGATAATCTTGGTGTTCCAAATTCACTCTTTCAGATATGCAACATTATTTTTTTAATCAGTTCTTTCTTCAAAAAATTACATATAATGAAAACAATTTTCTTACATCACATTTTCATTTTTGAATTTGACTTTTCTCTCCTCTCCTAAACTACAACCAGAAATTCTTCAGTGGATTTCTGTTATGCTAACATGAAAATATATTGACAGTCAGGAGCCAAAAGATCAAAGGTCAGATCCCAGCACTATCATTTACTGCTTGCATAGCCTCAGGCAAATAAAGTCAGTATAATAATATTTCTCTTAGAATGTGGATATGAAGATTAAATGAGATAGTATGTATATCAGTTATGATGACTTTGGATGAATGTTATAGAAAACCTAATAATAAACAAAACTGATTGACTCACATAATTGAAAAGGCCAGAGAGTTCAGGTGCAGCTTGAATGATCTGTCACTAGGGACTCCTTTTTCTTTTGCATTCCTGGCTCTGACTTCCACCAAGTCAGCTTTACCTTAAGACGGGCTCCCCTTGGGTAGCAAGTTGGTTGCCAATAACTCCTGGGTCTACGTAATTTTTGAGTCATATTCTGTGGAAAAAAGAGTCTCTTACAGCATCTTCTGTGGAAGAGGAGATTTTTTTTTTCCCAAAAATGCTAACAAACATTTCACAATATCCTGGCTCTTGACTGGATTACATGTCCTTCTCTGAACCAATCTTTGAGGCAGGGTTATAGCATTTGCTGAAAATCTTAATATAATCAAACAACCAAGTATAAAACATGAGATCAATTCCACCCAAACCACTTGATTAGGAAAAGTGAAGAATTACGAAGAAGAGGTAAGGTATTAGTTAGCTTGGGTTGCCATAACAAAAAATTATAGACTGGCTTAAACAACAAATATTTATTTTCTCACAGTTCTGGAGGCTAGAAGTCTAAGCTCAAGTTTCCAGTTAATTTGGTTTCTGGTGACGGCTCTCTTCCTAGCTTGTAGACAGCCACCTTCTTTTTATGTCCTCACCTGGCCTTTTCTTGGTGGTTGTATAGACAGGGGCGGTGAATGGGGGTGTCAGGGGTGGGTTACAGAGAAAAAGCACAAGAAGGAACTCTGATGTTTCTTCTTATAAGGATACCAATCCTATCAGATCAAGGCCCTACCCTGATGGTCTCATTGAACCTTACTTATCAATACTTCCTTAAAGGCCCATCTCCAAATATAGTCACACTAGGCTTAGGGCTTTGATATGTAAATTTTGGGGAAACATAAACATGTAGTCCATAAGAGAGGGAAATGGGTGAAGGGCCATGACACTGTGTGTAAACGTGCCCTGAAGTAGGATATTTAGTATATTGAGGTGAATTCAATCCCTAGTTTTGACATGGGAAACAGATCCTTCTGAAGTATTAGGATTGGCTGGTACCCTCACTAATTAGAACTCTAGAATGTTCCCTAGCATCTTAAGTACTTGAGATTGTATCACCAACATTCATCCTTCTTTTCTATATAGTTTAGAGTTCATGTATCTATAAACTAAATGGTTTAGCTTTGCCTGTATTTGAGATACCGTTATTTGATATCTCACTAAGAAAAAAAATGTCAGTTCAATCATGACCCTGTGCTAAGAAGTCATCAATGTAAGATACAAGAAATTTCAGCATTGTTAAAAAAATGTGCATCTTAGAATGAATGAAATACAGTGCATGAAATTATTTTGTATAATTACTTTTGTATCTTGATTCTTTGGCTTAATATCATGTTTCTAAGATTCATTCAAGTTGCTTATAGCTAAGTTCATTTAATGCATGCATATACCATATTTTTTATCCCTGCTATTATTGATGGATATTTGAGTTGTTACCAGTTTTTGACTCTCATAAACAATGCTATTATGAAGATTCTTGCTCATATATCCTGGTGCACATGGGGATAAGTTTTCCTATATACCCAATAGTGAAGGGACTGGGCCATAAGCCAAGCCAATTTTTGTCTTTCCTAGGTAATGCCAAAACCACTTTCTCAAATGATTTTTCCTATTTTTATTCCTACCAGCAGTGTAGAGAGTTCCTATTAGTCCGTGTCCTCATCAATACTTGGAATTGTCTTTTTTTCAGCCAATCTGATAAGTCAGGAGTGTTATTTATCGTGGTTCTAATTTGCACTTCCCTTATACTAACATGGTTGACCACCTTCTCATTTGCCTCATTTGGATTTCTTCATTTGTTCAAGTCTTTTGCCATTTTCTATCATGTATTTTCTTACTAAGTTGTAAGGATTCTTTATGTACATTGAGTATAAGCTCTTTTTGGTTTAATATATTGTAAATATCTTTTATCATTGTATGGTTTGTCTTTTCACTCTATCATATATTTTGATGATCTGAAGTTCATATTTTAAGTGTAGTTGAATCCATGAATCTTGTCTTTATGATTAATTTTTTCTGTGTCTTGCTTAAGGAGTCTTTTCTTTTTAAGAAAAATATCAATGAAGATATTCTCCAATATTATTTTCTAAAATATTTATTAATTTTATTGTTTATTGATTTAATAATAAACACTTAATTTAATTATTAAACACTTATTATTTTTTTAATTTATTAAGAACCTATGAGGTGCTTATTGTACTGTACTGGGCACTTTGACACATGTTTTCAGTCCTTTTCTCCTTTTAGACTCCAGGCAATTCAGAAAAATGCATGAAAACAGTATTGTTATATGTCAAGCAATAGAAGGAAATAAAATTTGTCTTTTCTTCATAATTTCAAAAACCCAGCTCCACACTATATTTCCAGGAAGATGAACCTGGGAAGGGGCATCAGAGGAAGGTTAAGTATGGTAGAAGAGAGGGTACAAAGGAAGGAAGAGACAGGAGTGACAGAAAGTACACAGTTAGATGTAGATGACTCAGGTTTTTAGTTTAGGTGGCCAGGTGGATGGGGTGCCATTCTCTGATGAGGGGAGCAGGGAGAGGAACAGAATATGAATTTAGTACTCTCAATTCCGGGCAAAAGAAACCCACGATTTTTACCCGTTTCCAACTAGCTTAAGATTAAAAGAGGTGTTAGGGCAACTTAATGGCTCCTAAAAACTACAAGACCAGGGATGCATTGGTTCCAGGCACAGCTAGGCCCAGGTGTTCAAATGAAGTCATGGCTTCCCTTTTTCTCACTTTCTCTGTTTCTTTCTGTTTATGGTCTGCTTTCTTTCCTACTACAAAGCCTTTATCTTCATAACCAAGGAATCCAATTTACATTGTCCTTTAAGGTCATAATCCCGGAGAATAGGAGTAAGAGAAAACATCTCCTCTGAGAGCCTGACAGAAGTTTCTAGAAAAGGTTCAGAATGGCCTGTTTGTATCACATGGCCACACAGGTCTGTCTGACTCTAGAAAGCATCCTCTTCACCACTACTGAGTACCATTTTAGCACTAGCCCTTTTTAAAAAAAATTGTTTTTCATTCTGTCTTCCTATTTAGATTCTAAGCTCCTCAAGGGCAAAGATCCATTTGTTTTTTACCCCTAGCTTCTAGCACTAAACTTGGCACATGGTATTTTTTTTTTTTTTTTTTTTTTGAGACAGAGTCTCACTCTGTTGCCTGGGCTAGAATGCCATGGCGTCAGCCTAGCTTACAGCAACCTCAAACTCCTGGGCTCAAGCCATCATTCTGCCTCAGCCTCCCGGGTAGCTGAGACTACAGGCATGCGCCACCATGCCCGGCTAATTTTTTCTATATATTTTTAGTTGTCCAGCTAATTTCTTTCTATTTTTTTAGTAGAAACCGGATCTCACTCTTGCTCAGTCTGGTCTCAAACTCCTGAGCTGAAATGATCCTCCTGCCTCGGCCTCCCAGAGTGCTAGGATTATAGGTGTGAACCACCACACCCAGCCGGCACATGGTATTAAATGCTTTAAAAATATGTGTTGGGGCTCAGTGCAGTGGGTCATGCCTATAATTCTAGCACTCTGGGAGGCCTAGGCAGGAGAATTGCTTGAGGTCAGGACCATACTAAGCAAGAGCAAGACCCTATCTCTACAAAAAATAGAAATATTAGCAGGGCATGGTGGTGTGTGCCTTTAGTCCCAGCTATAAGGCTGGTGGCAGGTACCCCTCCCTTCCCTAATGAAAAAAGAAGAAGTCCCTCCTATCCCTCAATACCTGCCCCAAAGCTGAAACAAAGAAATTCCTCACTCCTCACGCTGACATCTCCTGGACGAAGAAGCTCCCATCCCCTAGTCCTAAGAACCTATATAAACCCACTCAGACTTCTGGGCGAGGCAGCTTCTCTAGTTCCACTCGTGGGACTGTGAGGCTCGCCCGGGTCCCTCTCTTGGGGACTCGTTACCCCCACCTGGGAACGCCCCAATAAAGCCTCTTTACTTATCCCTTTCGACTCTGCTCGTCTTTCTTTCTCTGGCGCCGGCTACTTCAAAGAAACCTTACATTTGGTGCCAAAACCTGGGAGGGGCGTTTGGCTGCACCGGCCCACTCTGGGGCTTTGACTGCACCACCCCCTTCCGAGAACTCTCACTTTCTGGACCCGGACCTCCACTGACTGCCTTCGAGTCTCTGATTGACGACCTCGGCCTGGGTGAGTCACCCTATGTTATCCCAACCCGGATCCCCCAGGAGCCTCCGTTCCTTCCGGGAAGCTGTTCCCTGTCCGTTAAACCGTGGTCCCACGTCGGAGGCTCCCCCATTCCAGGGGCTGAGGCTATTTGGGGATGCCTGAATTCCTCTGACCCCTTTCCGTGCGGGCACACTAGTCTTGGGTGGAAACGTCCCCCCAGACTTTTGCTGCCTCCGTAGCCAGGAAGCTGTTCCTGGCTATTTCCCCATTCCGGTTGAGGTGACATGGGTAACCAAACTTCCCCGCGAGACGCCCCTGGGGTGTCCGCTGCCCAATCTGAAGGCCCTGGATTTAGACATCTGGCCCAAGTGCCTCATTCTTTACTGCAATACTGCCTGGCCAATGTATAAATTGGACAATGACTCCCAATGGCCTGAAAATGGGACTTTAAGTTTCAATATTCTGCAAGACCTTGATAACTTTTGTCGCAGGAATGGCAAATGGTCGGCGATCTCATATGTCCAAGCCTTTTTCTGTTTGCGCTCCCGTCCTTCTCTCTGTCTGACCTGCCACCCCGCACAAGTCCTCCTTGTGCTGGATCCCCCACCCCCCTCCGCCTCTTCTCCCTCTAACTCTCCACTGGACGTCTCTTCAGACGCCCCTTCTGCTTTCTCCTATCCACCCGACTCCCTCAGCCCTCCCCCCATTCGACCTCCACCATACCCACAGGCGCCCGCCCATCCTCCCACACCGCCCAGCCGCTTGTCACGGACATCTCCAGTCAGCCAGCACACTCGCCCCCACACAAACCCCTCAGACCAGCCCCTCCTCTGTCCGTTATGGAAAGTGGCAGGCGCTGAAGGGCTTGTACGCATACGTGCTCCCTTCTCCCTTCCTGACCTTTCTCAGATTGAAAAGTGCCTAGGTTCATTTTCTAATGACCCTACAGCCTACACCAAAGAGTTCCGTTACTTGACACAGGCATATGACCTTACCTGGCATGATATTTTTGTTATACTGTCCTCTACACTTACTACTAATGAAAAAGAGCGCATCTGGGCAGCAAAGGGACCACCTGTTGCAGTGTGTCCTTGCCGGCCTCCAGGCCGCCGCCCACCGTGCTGTAAATTATAATAAACTCGGGAAAATCACTGAAAGGACAAACAAAAACCCCGAGGCCTTTCTCAGCCGCCTTACAGATGCCGTTATCCAATATACCCGCCTAGATCCTACCTCCCCCTCAGGGACTGCTCTCCTTACAACTCACTTTATTACTCAGTCTTCCCCTGACATCAGAAAGAAACAAAAAAGGCAGAGGAGGGCCCTCAGACCCCTATCCAAGACCTAGTAAATATGGCATTTAAAGTCTTCAATTCCCGAGATGAAGAGGCAGAGGCCCAAAGGGAGGCCCGTGTCTGCCAAAAGGCACACTTGCAGGCCCAAGCCTTGTTTGCAGCCCTGAGGCCGGCGGGACCCGCAAAACCATCGACCTCGTCTAAGGTGACCAGCCGAGCTCCACCAGGCACCTGCTTCAAGTGCGGTAAGGAAGGCCACTGGGCCAAGCAGTGCCCGCAGCCACGTCGACCCACCAAGCCTTGCCCGACATGTGGTCAAGAGGGACACTGGAAAAGTGACTGCCCCTTGGGACAGAAGTCCGGAGGGTCAGTCCTTCCATCCCTAGACTTGCCGATGGTAGCTTTGGGTCTGGCTGCTGAAGACTGAAAAGACCCCGACTCAATGACCCCATCACCCTCGCTGAGCCCAGGGTAATAATCAAGGTAGCGGGCAGGGCAGTGTCCTTTCTGGTTAACACGGGGGCTACCTGCTCTGTCCTGCCTTCCTTTTCAGGCCCTAATTATCCTTCCCAGGTGTCGGTTGTGGGTATTGACGGCAATCCCTCTCGACCCGCCACCACCGGTCCCCTAACCTGTCTAATAGATGACCGTCCCATCACCCATTCCTTCCATATCATGCCCTCCTGTCCCACTCCACTTTTGGGAAGGGACTTACTAGCCAAGCTGGGCACCATCCTCCACTTTTCCTCCGAAACTTCCATCCTCCTTCTCTCTCTCTCTCTCTCTCTCTCTCTCTCCAGATTCCTGAGCTCTGCCCACAGCCTCTCCTGCTTTACTGAGTCCTACATACCCCTTCCCACCAGAACTCATAGACCCCCAGGTTTGGGACACCTCCAACCCAGTGGTGGCCACACGCCACACCCCCGTCCTCATTTGACTCAGAGACTCCTCATTCTTCCCTTCCCAGCCACAGTTCCCTATTTCACCAACCCACGGCAGAGGTCTAAAACCCATCATAGAACGTCTTCTGCACACAAAAAAACTTTTGATTCCAACCGACTCTCCCTATAACACACCCATTCTCCTGGTAAGAAAGCCAAATGACTCCTACTGGCTAGTCCAAGAACTCAGACTCATTAATGAGGCAGTTGTCCCCATACACCCTGTGGTGCCTAATCCCTACACTTTACTCTTTCGTATTCCACCCTCCACCACCCACTTTTCTGTCCTGGACCTCAAGGATGCTTTCTTTACCATTCCTTTAGACCCAGCCAGCCACAATCTCTTTGCCTTTACGTGGGACGATCCCCACACGAACATGTCTCAACAACTCACTTAGACTCTCCTGCCCCAGGGGTTCAGGGACAGCCCCCACCTCTTTGGTCAGGCTCTCGCCCACGATCTTCTTCAATGCCCCTTACAACCAAGCACTGTCCTCCAATATGTGGACAATTTATTGCTCTGCAGCCCCTCATACTCTGACAGCTGCACACACACTGCCTCTCTACTCAACTTCCTTGCCTCTAAGGGCTACTGGATGTCCCCCTCCAAAGCTCAGCTGTCTAAGCCTATTGTTACTTACCTTGGACTTAGTCTCACCCCCACTTCCCGTCATCTCACTCTTGATCACCTGCAGGCCCTCTGCGACCTCCAGCCTCCCACCACTGCAGAACAAATTCTATCCTTCCTTGGGTTTATTGGTTTCTTCCAACACTGGATCCCCAACTTTTCACTCCTTGCCAAACCTCTCTATGAGGCAGCACGTGATGCCTCTTCTGGCCCTCTGTTAAACCCTCAGGCTGTCTGCTGCATGTTCCTAAAACTTCGCAACTCTTTCCTACAAGCACCCCCTCTAAGACTCCCTCATCCTGAAAAACTCTTTAACCTCTACACAAATGAGTGCCAGGGCCTGGCCCTCGGTGTCCTCACCCAACCTCTGAGACCTACTCCATTTCCACCCCAGTGGCCTACTTATCCAAACAGTTGGACACCACGGTCCGTGGCCGCCCTGTCTCCGCGCCTTAGCTGCGGCCGCTACTTTCACCAGGGAGGCCCTCAAACTCTCCCTGGGACAGAACTTACATGTCTTCTCCACCCACCACTTATAGGGCCTTCTAACTCACCTATCTGTAGCCCTCCTCACTCCATCTAGACTACAGGAATTCCATCTTGTATTTATTGAAAATCCCACCATTACTTCATCACAGTCCCCGACTCTAAACCCTGCCACTCTGCTCCCCATTCCCTGCCTAACCCTGTCCTCACACTCCTACTCAGAAATGGTTAAAGCCTCCACTACCCCTAAACTCGATCTGTCAGACAAGCCACTTCCTACAGCGGACTTAACTTTCTTTGTTGATGATAGCTCTGTCAAAGGTGAGGACGACAAATGCCGGGCAGCCTATGCCATTGTCTCTGCCTCTCAGGTAACAGAAGCCTCCCGACTTCCGTAGGGCACCCCCTCCCAAAAGGCAGAACTCATTGCTCTCACCCGAGCCTTACACCTAGCCCAAGGCAGGAATATAAATATTTACATGGACTCCAAATATATGTTTATAATAGCTCACTGCCATGCTGCCATATGGAGAGAACGGGGCTTTCTCTCCACCAAGGGCTCCCCTATTAATGCCACCCTTATCTCCCGTCTCCTCGAGGCCCTTCAGTTACCCACCCAATTAGCTATCATATGCTGCAAAGGACACCAGACGGATGGGTCCCCCATCGCTAAGGGAAACAACTATGCTGATGCTGTCGCCCATAGTCTAACATCCCCCAAACATCCTAGTCTGGCTCCTCCTCTTTTCCTTTCCATTCCTTACCTCCAGCCTCGCTACGCTCCATAGGAGCGTGACAGCCTTCTCACCCAAGGGAGATCAACCACCACCAAAGGGTGGGTCCTTCTTAAGGATGGCAAGCTGGCTCTCCCTAAGGCACAGGCCCTAGAACTCATTGGCCAGGTCCACTCTTCACTTCATATTGGCACTAAGGGCCTCTTCCACCTCTTACAGCCTCTATTTTCACACCCTGCCCTATATTCTCTCATCAAAACTGTTTGCTCAAACTGTGACATCTGTGCCTCTGTTAACCCTCAAGGGGGCCTAAAACCCCCTGTGTCCACCCCCCAGATGCGTGGTCACCTCCCCAGACAAGACTGGCAGGTCGATTTCACTCATATGCCACCTCACAGACATTTCAAACTCGTGTACGGCCGGCCTTTTCTCATTAGGCCTTTTCTCATTGACCATTATCTTCCAGCCCAGCCCCCACATTTGGCCTCCTATCTCCCATATCTCTCCCTCACCAGGCAAAGTCTCCGGGCCCACACAGACAAATATCTACCTCAGTCTCCAGAGACCGACTCAAATATCTCTCGCACGGATATCCTCGACCCTTGAGACCAGCGTTGGAAAATTAAAGTCACAGGCAAAGTATGCTGAAAAATACACGACTATTACCCTTCAGCGACTATTCACGTCAGCCGTGAATACGTCCTGGCCCACCAGACACAGGTTCAAATATCTATCAATATTCTTGAAGCAGAACAAACTCTAGCAGGACAACTTTCCTCCCACCCGAAACATCCCCCTCTTACCTCCTGGCTTAATATTATTCAACATACCCTCGCCTTCCTAAACTCCTCTAAAATAATCTCTAATGTCTCCCACTGTTTCCTCTGTGCCTCCCTTCAGCGACCCCCTACTGGCCGCTGTTCCCCTAAACTTTTCTAACCCCTAAAAGACTCCCTCATTGGGTCCCTCATGCTCCACTCCACTCACTCGAGTTCCCCTATGGGAACCTGAGCCCACAGGCCAACCTTATATGGATCATATATGCTTTCTCACCACCCTCAATGACCCCAACCTACAACTTCATAGACGCTGTCTTACTAACCATACTGTGACCACGACCACCTCTTCTGCTCTGGTACAGTTCTTCTGGTACAATGAACACTTACCCGCTTCTGAACACTTACCCGCTGCGTCAATACATCCACCCCGGGTCCTTGTTTCCCTGTCATAGTCGTCCCTCAATTAACTTTATACGCCTCAGGACTTGCAGAAGGCGCCCCGGGCCACAGTGTCATTTCTGCCCAAGACTTTGCAGATCGCCTACAGCTATCCCTGGAAACCACATCCACATCACTAACTTCCCTGCAGAGACAACTGACTTCTCTGGCTCAGTTTCTCCAACGTCGTCTGCAGGAATTATCCAGAGTAGCAGTAAACCAGATGCTTCTTCACCCCTACTCTCCCCTTCCCCTCCACCAGCCGACTCCGGCCCATGGCCCCTACTATGCCCCTGAAAAGCAGGAAGCAGCCAGAAAGACCTCGGCACCCTTTTATCACTAAAAGGCCGGAATGTAAGGCTGGTGGCAGGTACCCCTCCCTTCCCTGATGAAAAAAGAAGTCCTTCCTATACGTCAATACTCTCAATACTCGCCCCAAAGCTGAAACAAAGAAATTCCTTACTCCTCACACCTGACATCTCCTGGCCGAAGAAGCTCCCATCCCCCAGTCCTAAGAACCTATATAAACCCACTTAGACTTCTGGGCGGGACAGCTTCTCTAGTTCCACTGGTGGGACTGTGAGGCTCATCTGGCCCTGGTCCCTCTCTCGGGGACTTGTTACCCCGACCTGGGAGCGCCCCAATAAAGCCTCTTTACTTATCCCTTTCGACTCTGCTCGTCTTTCTTTCTCTGGCACCGGCTACTTCAAAGAAATCTTACATCAGCTACTTAGGAGGCTGAGGCAGAAAGATAGCTTGAGCCCAGGGGTTTGAGGCTGCAGTGAGCTATGATGATGCCACTGCACTCTAGCCTGGGACAACAGAGTGACATCCTGTCTCAAAAAAAAAAAAAAATGTGTTGGACTGAACTAAAATAGAGTAATCCAA
Source organism: Eulemur rufifrons (assembly GCF_041146395.1). Taxonomy (NCBI): domain Eukaryota; kingdom Metazoa; phylum Chordata; class Mammalia; order Primates; family Lemuridae; genus Eulemur; species Eulemur rufifrons. The sequence continues at coordinate 116,237,593 of NC_090984.1, read as the reverse complement.
ACTCTGATGAACAAACATGTAAACTGAGTCAATTCAGGATCTCAAAAGTGCAGCTAAGCGGTATAATGAGAAAACACAAAGTGAATGAATTAAAGGATAGAAAGAATCATGGATCACATGTGCATAGTTTCTAGACCCAAATAGTCTCCTAGAGTTCTCCAGATGCGCAGATAGACAAAAGGACAATGTGGAACCAGCAGACCTCATTCTGCTTTTCAAAAAGCCTTAGATTTCCACACTAAGGGCTCCTATAAAAATAGCTGTTACTCTCAAACTACTTAGAATGTTGTTTTTTGTTTGTTTGTTTGTTTTTTGTTTTTGAGACAAAGTCTCACTCTGTTGCCCGGGCTAGAGTGCCATGGGATCAGCCTAGCTCACAGCAACCTCAAACTCCTGGGCTCAAGCAGTCCTTCTGCCTCAGCCTCCCGAGTAGCTGGGACTACAGGTATGTGCCACCATGCCCGCTTAATTTTTTTTCTATATATTTTTAGTTGTCCAGCTAATTTTTTTCTATTTTCTTTTTAATAGAGATGGGGGTCTCGCTCTTGCTCAGGCTGGTCTCAAACTCCTGACCTCAAACGATCCTCCTGCCTCGGCCCCCCAGAATGCTAGGATTACAGGCGTGAGCCACCGTGCCCAGCCTAGAATGTTATTGTTGATATCATTTTGATTTTGTTGTTTAAATTGTGGCTAGGAAACAGAACAAATACCAATTAATGAAGTTGAAGAATAAGTGAAAAAATATAGTGGGGATTCATCTCATTTAACATTTTAATAAATTATCAAGAAGCAGTGTAGACACAGGAATTTTTAGTTTGTTCATCATAGCTCTTTCAGTTAATGCAATACAACAGTCCCTCGGTATACGCAGGGGATTGGTTCCAGGATCCCTGACTACACCAAAATCTGAGTGTATTCTAATCCTGCAGTCCACTCTGTGGAACCCACATATATGTGAAAAGTCTGCCCTCCCTATAGGTGAGTTTTGAATCTGGAGAATACTGAAAAACATCTGTGTGTAACTGGACCTGCACAGTTCAAACCCATGTTGTTCAAAGATCAACCATATTAAGTAATGAAGAGAAAGGTAAAATAATGGAAAATAATGGTAGGTGGCTTGAATTTAGATAAGGTTCAATTATACCTTTAGGGGAAGTCTAACAGTGTGGAGGAATAGGAGGTGGGCACTCAGAGCTAATTGGCTCCAACTAGATGGACCTATTTCCCTTGCATTTTTCTCACTTTTCCATGAACTTTTTGTCTATTGCTTAGAGCTGTATGCTCAGTTGAAGAGACCCTTACTAGCTAGAAGGGAATCCTTTTTCAGGCAAGGGACTACTACTCTACTAAAATCTCCAGACTTTCAAGGATTGGGGTAAAGGAGATACGTGGGATGAAAGGAAAAAATGAAGTAATACAATTTGGAAAATCTAGCCTTTCAAAGAAGTAGGTGATGAATGAGGGGGAGGAAGAAATAACGAATCTGAGGAAAGTCCAGAGAAAACAACGATGATATTCAAAGAGTTAAAGTCCTTCCCTTGAAGGATGTGTAAAATAATAAAGGATCAAGAGATGGTTGAAAAATACATCAGAAAAGTTCAAATTGTTCTTGTTCTTTTAAGCTTAGAGGTGGGTTTGTTAGGTAGATAGCGAGGGATTCCAGGTCTCCTAGGGACATGTGTGTGTGCTGTTGCCCCCATCTTGGTCCTTCCCCACCCTAATTCCCCATACCTGCAGGAAGAGGGAATACCCTATGAATTGGCCAATCACAACTTGGCATGCTAGCTGCAAGAGAATGCAGAGGACAGTAGCCCATAGGCCAAGCAGCATGGGTACCATAAAGTCTGGAAAGTGATGTAGAACCCACATGCATAGTTAAGGCTCAGGTCATGTGACTCCCAACTGTCCAATCAAAGTGGTTCCATGGTGACCTCTGAGCCACCAATTAGGTCCCAATCCAGGCACTATAATATAAGACCCAGACCATAGCCAACCACTCTTTTGCTGCAACAATGGGTCCAGTCATCATCTGTGAAGTACGTACCATGCTCTGTAAACCTATATCATCTTGCTCTTGCCTTATAATCCTATCTTTTCTCTCCTCAATAAACCTCATTTTCGTGCTTGCCTAACTTCGGAGTGTCTGGTCATTCTTCATCCATGGGTGCTCCAAGCACCGATATTTTCAGACTAAAACCTGACAGTTTGAGAAGAACAGCAAAAAAGACTGACAGAAAATTTGTTTCTCAAAGAGTGGGTAGAGATTAAAAATGCAAATACCGTACTTTTAAATAAATTGCCAGAGGACAAATACATCATGTAGTGCTAAGAGCTGTCAGAGGACAGTGAGGTGTAATGGTGCCTGACGACCAGGGTCAGAATGCCTGGATTCTAGTCTTGGCTTGCCTACGAGTTAATGCGTGTGTGTGCCCCTGGGCAAACAGACTTAGTAGCTCTGAGCCTGTTTCCTTACCTGTGAAACGGTGATAATAACACCAACCCCGACTACCTCAAAGGGTGGTTTTGGCGTTCAAACGAAACCATGTATTTCACGGTGTTTTTTAAACTGCAAGGTGCTCCATAAAATGTTTTTGTTACTGCATCTCTGAAATTATTGCCAACTCCCAAACAAGGCGCATCTAGGGAATAGCGATTTGGCTGTCCCACGTGGCGACTGTGTGCTTTCATCAATCTTGTCCATTGTTTACTGGGGTATCTTGCTAAGGAAAACTTTTCAATGTCTTTAAGATTTTTTTTTTTAACCTGCTATACAACTAGCAAGATGGTGCTCGTAAAAGTACCATGTAGACAAATGCTTAAGATGCACTGCCAAGAAGCAGCCACCCAACCGCCCAGACTGTCAGAAATTTTCCGCGGAAGCGCAGTTCCCTTTGAGAACGATGCGTTGTGTGTGACCACTCAGGGGATGCTGGTCGCCGAATGGAAACATGAATTGGTAGAACTGGTCGTCCCATTCTGATACATTTACTAATGTGTCACAATTCGCTGGAATAAGCAAGATGCTGAGACAAGTTGCGAACTTCGAGCGACCAGACGCCCAGCGTCCCACCGACAAGCAGAAATAACGCGCGCGCACTCGACTCCCACCGCGGCCACGAACGCGCCTCGGCCCGCCCCGGCGCGCGCGCGTGCGCCGACGTCGGGTCACGTGACCCGAGGCGCGGCGACGGCGAGGGCGGGCGGGGGCCTGGGCAGGCTCCGCAGCGCCGCGCAGGCGCCCCAGGGCCGCGCCGAGCCGAGCCCCTCCTGCTCCCTCTAAGAGTCAAAATGGCGGCGAGGGGGACCTGGAGCAGTCCCGGAGCCTGAGGCACTGACAGGAGAGGAGAGGGCGGCGGCGACGGCAGGAGGAGGATGGCCGGGGGTGCCGGCGCCGGTGCGGATGGCGGTGCTGGTGGCGGCGGCGGCGGGGGCGGCGGCAGCGGTCCCAGCGGCGGCAGCAGCAGCGGCGGGAGGAGCCTCCGGGGTGAGTGTCTCTCGGTGTCTCTGAAGCTGTGGAGCCGCGGCGCGGCGCGTCCCGGTGAGGAAGGAGCTGTTCCTGGGCGTGGAGGCGCCGGGGCTGCGGCCCGGCCCCGCGGGAGGCGCTGAGGCGCCGGCGGGAGGGGGGAGTTGTCCGTCTGCGGCTGAGGCGCGGCGGCGCCCGCCTGACCGGTCCCTGTGCACCCGGAGGGGCGGGCTGGGCAGCGCGCCGTCGTCCCGGGGGTAGAGGCGCGAGGTGTGGCGCTCAGGGTGGGGAGAGCTGCCCGAGGTGGCCGCGGCCGCGACCCGGCCGGCTCCGGGCTCTGAGGGGCGGGACCCGCCGCTCCCAGGACGTGGGGGAACCGCTCCCGAGACTCGAGACTCGGGCGCCTGTTTACCCGGGTACGGGGCTGCGACCGCCCCGGGGTGGGCATGGGAGCGGCTGGCGGGGATGGGGAGGGAGCAGGCCTATGGACGGCTACTCCCAAGGGGAGAAGTTAGATTGTCCGGCCAAGTTCCTGTTTCGGGATAAAACTGGAATTGAGCTTTGACAGGTTGGGAGAGAGACAATACCGAGTGTTTCATAAAGATGAGGAGGCTGTGCTTGTTGGAGTATTGAATGGCAAAAAGTGTGCATTTTTCTATGCCTTATCATTTGCATAGCTGTTTACTAGCTTTACGCCAGGATGAGAACTTTCTGATTTTTGGAGAAACTCTGAGGAGCGTTGTTTCTGCTTTGAACTACAATGGCACCTCTTCACATACCAGCGCAGATAATAACTACTCTGGAATAGGGCTAATTTACGGAAGCAGTCTTCGTTATCTTTACCAGAACACTGTTTCCTCTGCTAAAACATCTTACTGTAATGAAGAAATAAACATTTTCACAGAATGCCTTAGCTTTTTCAACTAACAGCCTTTCCTCTCTGAATAGCATCCATTTCTTTTAGATTGCCGAAATTAATTCCTTCCTGAAATGTGGAAGAAAGATTTGAAATTGCTCTACAAGAATCATACATTGTTAACAGCCCTTGTGATTAGGCTTGTCCTGGAATTCTGGAGTCAGAAAAACCTTTAGATAGTGACTGTTGTTTTAGAGCTGAGAAACTAGGCCCAGAGAGGTGACTTGCCATGGGTCCTACAGCTGGTGAGGGATTAGACCACAACCAGGAGCTCTTTTCACTACACTCAGCTTTTTATTCTTCATTGATTGCATTCTTCCCCACTACTACCCATCCCTATCCTGAGGTCTCTGAGCAGTAAAGTTGCAAGCAGAAATGAGAGAGCCTCTCTCTAATTCTGAAGGCCACCGCAAGTAACTGATGAAGATTTTTTTCCTAACCTGAATTTAATAAAAACAGATTGATATTTCATTTGGAGTTTTCATAGGCCCATGACTACATTTTGGCCCAATTATAGTTTGGCTCATTCTTGCATGAATTCCAGAAAACCCATAGGTCAATAATCTCTTCCACAGAACCTAACTACTGTATTGTTCTGTGTCCCAACACTAGCTTTTAAACAAGTTAGTTGAATCAGATTCTAATTTTAGGATTTAAAAAACCTGTGTTGTTCTCCAGGTTATACTGCCTAGTTTCCATGTATCTTCTTATTGATTCACAGTAATTTTATTTATTTTGAAATCCCCTTTAACAGTACAGATTCACAGCAGTTTTATTTGTATTATAGTATATCACAGGTTAACCTTCACAAGTGCAATAATGCCAAAATGATTCTGATTTCATATTCTAGTTACTGAAACTCACAGATCCAGAATTACACAGGTGATTATTGAAGCTCTGTTTTATGTTTTGCATTATACTAGTGCTATGGGGAAAAGGAAGGAAATGTAATTCATATCCTTTGCCTTCAGGTTCTCATTGGAAAGATCAGATGTACCCACGTGAGTCTAGAAGATAATCTAGTGAGTTCTAATACAAAGAATACTATAGGTGTTCAGGGTAGAGAGGGATGAGTTAGGCCTCAGGAGTCTAAAGAACCTGAAACGCTTGGGACTTGAGCTGGCCTATGGGAGTTTAGATTTACAAAGAGGTTGGAGCAGTTACTTTGTAAAGGAAAAGTAAGAATATAAAGTAAAGATTATCTTTGGTGGAGGGGAATAGAGGAAAACTAGGATGAGTTGACAACTAAATTTCTTTGGGAGAACATTTTCCTTGGGAAACATTAGTCATTTGGAAAGATACCCATCTGTAGAAGAGTTTGAGTGCTAAATTGAGGAGATTTGGATTTTTATCCTCTTATGCAAGATACAGGGAGCCTTTGAAAGTTTGGTGGCCATGAATTAATGTGATAAACCAGCAAAGTGAACCTGTCAATGATCTACAGATTAAGTTAGAAGAAGAAAACGGAATGAACCAGAGAAGACAGTAGCTGTTGCAGTTAACTGAGTATGAAAAGGATAGTCAGTAGGAAGAATTACATAGCAGGTATACACGTATGTGTGCTTACTGTGTTATAATATACATAAAATTTATCATCTTAACCATTTTAAGTGTCAAATTCTGTGACATTAAGTACATTTACAGCGTGCAACCATCGCCACCACTTATCTGCAGAATTCTTTCATCTTTCCAAACTGAAACTCTGTATCCATAAACACTAATTCCCCCTTACCCCAAGTCCTTTGCAACCACCATTTTATTGTCTGTTTCTATGAATTTCACTACTGTAGGTACCACATGTAAGTGGAGTCAGAATATTTGTCCTTTTGTGTCTGGCTTATTTCACTTAACATAATGTCTTCAAGGTCCATCCATGTTGTAGCACGTGTCAGAATTTTATCTCTTGTTAAGGCTGAATGATATTGCATTGTATGTATATACCACATTTTGTTTATCCATTCATCCATTGATGGACACTTCAGTTGCTTCTACCTTTTGACTATTGTGAATAATGCTGCTGTCAACATGGGTGTAAAAGTACCTGTTCAAGTCCCTGCTTTCTTTTGGGTATGTACCCAGAACATTTTATTTATTTATTTATTTTATTTTATTTTTTTTTTTTTTTTGAGACAGAGTCTCACTCTGTTGCCCAGGCTAGAGTGAGTGCCGTGGCGTCAGCCTAGCTCACAGCAACCTCAAACTCCTGGGCTCAAGCAATCCTCCTGTCTCAGCCTCCCGAGTAGCTGGGACTACAGGCATGCGCCACCATGCCCGGCTAATTTTTTCTATATATATTTTTAGCTGTCCTATTTTATTTTATTTTGGAAACAAGAGTCTTGCTCTGTTGCCCAGGCTAGAGAGCCATGGCATCAGCCTAGCTCACAGCAACCTCAAACTCCTGGGCTTAAATAATCCTTCTGCCTCAGTCTCCCAAGTAGCTGGGACTACAGGCATGCGCTAATTGTTTCTATATATTTTTAGTTGTCCAGCTAATTTCTTTCTATTTTTAGTAGAGACAGGGTCTCACTCTTGCTCAGGCTGATCTCGAACTCCTGACCTCGAGGTATCCTCCCACCTCAGCCTCCCTGAGTGCTGGATTACAGGCATGAGCCACCTCACCTGGCCTATACCCAGAAAATTTTATATTCCCACCAGCAATGCACAAGAGTTCCAGTTTCTTTATATCCTCACCAACACTTATTTTCTAGTTTTTTGATAATAGCCATGCTAATGAGTGTGAAGTGGTATCTCATTGTGATTTTGATTTGTATTTTCTCATCTTTTCCTGTGCTTATTGACCTTTTGTATATATTCTTTGGAGAAAAATCTGTTCGGGTTCTTTCCCCATTTTTAAATCAGGTTGGTTTTTTATTGTTGAGTTGTGGGAGTTCGTTATATATACTGAATACCAATCCCTTATCAGACATACCATTTGCCAGTGTTTTCTTCCATTCTGTGAGTTGCCTTTTCACTATGTTGGTATTGTCCTTTTATATAGAAAAGTTTTTAATTTTGATGAAATCCAACTTACCTAGTTTTTCTTCTGTTGCTTGTGCTTTGGGTATCCAAGAGATATGCTTATATCCAAGAGATCAGAGCCAAATCCTATGTCATGAAACTTCTCCTATGTGAACTATTTTTCAAGTCACATATAACTCATGAACAGAAAACAATAAAAAGTAACAAATTTTTCATTAAATTTGAAAGGATTGTTTTGTTTTCAAAGTTTTTATTCTATTTTTGTAATAAAACACCTTGGCCCCAAGGAAAAAAAAATTCTAGTGTGGTAGTCACTGTGCTAATTATCGTAGCTTTATAGTAACTTTTGAAATCAAGAAGCCTGAGACTCCACTTTGTTCTTTTTCGAGATTATTTTGTCTGTTGCAGACTCCTTGAGATGACATGTGAATTTTAGGATGTATTTTTCTATTTTTGCAAAAAAGAAAAAATGTTATTGGAATTTTGTTAGGAAATTATATTGAATCTTTAGATTGCTTTGGATAGTGGTGACATCTTAACAATTTTAAGTTTTCCAATCCATGAACATGGGATATCTTTCCACTTACTTTTGTCTTTTAATTTCTTTCAGCAGTGTTTTTAGTTTTCAATGTAAGTCTTTCGTCCCTTTGTTAAGTTTATTCCTAAGTATTTTATTCTCTTTGATGCTATTGTAGATAGGATCTTTTCTTAATTTCTCTTTTGGATTTTCCATTGTTAGTGTGTGAGAATGCAACTCATTTTTGAGTGTTGATTTTGTATCCTGCAACTTCGCTGAATTTGTTCATTAGTTCTAACAGTTGTTTTGTGGAATCTTTTTTTTTTTTCTTTTTGAGACAGAGTCTTGCTTTGTTGCCCAGGCTAGAGTGAGTGCCGTGGCGTCAGCCTAGCTCACAGCAATCTCAAGTTCCTGGGCTTAAGCAATCCTTCTGCCTCAGTCTCCCGAGTAGCTGGGACTACAGGCATACGCCACCATGCCCAGCTAATTTTTGTGTGTGTGTGTGTGTACATATATATATATATATATATATATATTTTTTTTTTTTAGTTGGCTAGATAATTTCTTTCTATTTTTAGTAGAGACAGGGGTCTCACTCTTGCTCAGGCTGGTCTCGAACTCCTGACCTCGAGCGATCCACCTGCCTCAGCCTCCCAGAGTGCTAGGATTACAGGCGTGAGCCACCGCGCCCGGCCTGTTTTGTGGAATCTTTAGAATTTTCTATATAGATAATCCTGTCACATGCAAACAAAATTAATTTAGTTCTTCCTTTTCAATTTGGATGCCTTTTATTTCTTTTTCTTACCTAATTTCTCAGATAGGACTTCCAGTCCTATGTTTACGAGAAGTGGCAAAAGTGAGCATCCTTGCTTGTTCCTGATCTTAGGAAAAAAGTTTTCGGTCTTTCACCCTTGTGTTTATTATTAATAGCATGTGTTTTTCGTATATGACCTTTATTATGTTGAGATGGTTTCCCTATATTCCTAGTTTGTTAAGTGGTTTAGCGGTTATGTCTTAAGAAAAAAATCATTTGTGGGTATTGAAAAGAGAGAGTTCCTAGCCTGGTGAGTAAGAAAATTCTGGTGTTACTCCAGAATGATATGTTATTGCCAAGTTGAGGCTTTAAGACGCATTGTACATTTGCAGTCCCATTTTAGCTGAAGAAAAATATTACTGTAGTTATTTAGGGGGGAAGACCGACATTAATCTAATAATCATACAAATAATGTGCCTGAATAACTATTGTAGAATTTTGTTCACAGTTGTATTTCCAGCATCTGGCATAGTACGTGGCACGTAGGTGCTCACTGAAGTTATTAATTGAAACAAAAAGCGGAAGACTTAGGTTTAACCCAATAAACTTAAAAGCATATCGCTTGTAATTTTTAATGGAAATATTTTTATTTTATTTAAAACCATCTTCCTTGTTAATGTAGTCTTGGTACAGTGGTAATAAAGCAAAATCAAATTTCTACACTGTAGAAGAATTAGGCAGATGACTTTTTCTACAACAGGTACAGTATTATTTTAAAAGTAAGATCACACCTTCCTTTTTAACTTGATGCTAGTGGAAGTTTCAAAGGGAGGCATAATTTAGAAGAAACTTTTTAAGTGCCTGCTGATTCCAGATTTATTACTTTATTAATAAAATTTTGACAGGCTGTAAATTTGACATTACAAGTTGAGTCTTTGAAATGCCCTTACTATCTCAAATAATATAGAAACTTTAGAAACATAATGTACTCAGTTTTACAAATTGACATTAAATCCATGTCATTGTGTGACATGTGAACATTATGTTGAAGTTCTAATAGATAGGAATCACTTTAATACAAGATACAGAACATTCTTTAAATCACAAGATTCAAAACAGTGTCCTTTTTTGAGCATTGTTGGGGTTTTTAGATATAGTTGTGATGTAATAGAACACTGAACTGAGAATCAAACCTTCATTTAGATTCTGACTAATGTTTATAGTTTTATGATCTTAAAGCAAGTGACTTAACCTGTCTGAAGCTTAATTTCTTCATCTGCAAAAAAAAAAGCTTCATCGCAGCTTTTCCACTTAGTATGTACTTTTCTATTCCATCCTTTCCCTCTCTATTGCCACTACCTTATTAGTCTGTGCTACTTACTGAACAACATACCTGCTAAGTCTCTGACACTTGTTCTCTCACTCTACCTCTCCATCTTTGGCTAGTTAGTATGTTCTTAAACCAATTGGAGCACGTTACTTCCCTACTTTAAAAACCTATGTTAACTTCTCATTGTCTATAAAGTTCAAATTCACAAGAGCTTGTAGACTTTGTACAACCTTAGGTTTCCCATCACTCTAGCCATATTAAGCTGTTTCTTCTTCCCTGGCTTCTGTGTTTTTCATGTGTTTATCCCAGTGTTTGGTGTTCTCCTTATTCTTTGTCATCTGTTAGCTGCCCATCTAGTATCTATTTTCTTCTTCTTTCCTGACAGAAATCTGCTTTTGTTCATGCATCCGGAAGACTTGGAGAAGGGGATTTATCACCAACTCAAGGGTAGATTTTGATTAGTCCAAACTATAAACGGTTATTTGTACCAATCAGATTTGAAGGGAGGGAGACATTCTATTTCTGGGGGAGAGAATTTTTTCCCTTCTTGTATATGAACAGGGGAACACAAGGCCCCTATTACTACCAGCTGTCTTGTGACCACAAGGGGTGAAGCATTTCCTGAAGATGGCAGAGCAGAGACATAAAAGGAATCTGGGTCCTTGATAACATCATTTAGCTACATATTGTACTGGGTCAGCCTTCACTGCCACAGGACTTCTTATAACAGATAAATTTCTTACTATGTAAGCCAATTCTGTGAAGTTGTTTGCCATCAAAAATCTCCTTATTAATATACAGTCCTCTTTATTTTTCAAGATCTAGTGTTATGTTATTAATACTTTACCAATAGTCATACATTCTTCTGGAACTTTGCACCTCTCTTCTAGCCCTTATTGCAGTGTATTATAATCACTTGTATGTCTAACTCCTCTACATGACTCTGGGTTGAACCAAAGCTTACAGGATATAGCACAATGTGTGGTGCATAATAAGTATTCAGGAAGCAAGTTGTTAGGATGAAATAATAACATGAAAAAGCTCTTTGTAAGCAATTTTTAAATAAACAAGAGGTATGTTATTGTCTTTAAAATGAAAATGGAGGCCGGGCGTGGTGGCTCACCCCTATAATCCTAGCGCTCTGGGAGGCTGAGGCGGGTGGATCGTTTGAGCTCAGGAGTTGGAGACCAGCCTGAGCAAGAGCAAGACCCCTGTCTCTACTAAAAAAATAGAAAGAAATTAGCTGGACAACTAAAAATATATAGCAAAAATTAGCCGGGCCTGGTGGCGCATGCCTGTAGTCCGAGCTACTCAGGAGGCAGAGGCAGAAGGATCGTTTGAGGTTGCTGTGAGCTAGGCTGATGCCATGGCACAGCCCAGGCAACAGAGTGAGACCCTGTCTCAAAGGAAGAAAAAAAAAAAGATGAAAATGGAGAAACCAATTAGATCAGTCATTGTGATTTGCTTGCCCTTTGTTGTTATCTAAAAATGTTCACTTGGGTAAAAAAAAAAAAAAATGTGACAGTCTCTTGGCCATAGTCCCTTATGGAAGGAACACTGATGAATTGTGCTGTTATTGTCTTGTTTCCTTCCTTCCTTCCTTTTTTAGCAGGAGACTTCAATGCCAGAACTAACTTCAAGTATATACAACATGTGCCTTTTTTTCCTGTGTTTTGAAACATAGGAATGTTTTGTCCAGGATTTATTTGTGAATGATTCTTTAGAGAAAAATTCTATCATATACTTCATAAGACCTAATTATTCTTGTCTTCAGACTTGCCCAAAATATTTCTTGCTTGCTTGAGATTAGACATGAGAATTTTCTTATAAGCAGAAGCCTTTGTGGCAGAACTAGATGAATTTGTAGTGAATGTTAGTAATAGCTTATGTCAGAGAAGTCTTATTATAGCCTTAATTACAGAGTCATAATTCTGTCACATGCTTCAATAATAATGTCTGATAAAAGAGTAAGAATGGGGAAGAAGAGTTAGAATTTACAAACTTAGTATACTTCACCATTTGTTGGCTTTAGTCAGACAAATTAAACTTCAACATAGTAATTTGTAGATTTTTTTTTCCCCTGAAACTGGTCTTGCTATGTTGCCCAGTCTGATCTTGAGCTTCTTGGCTCAAGCAATCCTCTTGCCTTAGCCTCCAGAATAGCTGGGATGATAGGCATGTACCACTATACTCAGCTTTGTAGTTATTTTTAAAACAAGGGAAAGAGGAACAGAGTATCTAGAAATTTGTGATGTCAGGTATTGGATGATTATGAAAAGATATATTTGGCTATGAAGAATCTTATTGTTTCGTTATCTAGTTGTTTGTTAGCTTTTTTATGTTACTAAGGCACATTTAACCTCCTTGTGCCTCAAATAAGGAAGTTTCGTTTATTTAAATATTTTCTGAGCACCTACTATGTGCTAATAAGCACATGGGGGTATAACAATGAACAAGACAGTCCTAATTTTTGTTCCAGAGGTGCTTAAAATGTAATGGGCAAATGGTAAATAGGTGATTACAATGTAGAGGAAGCATAAATTAATGGAGATGAAGAACATTTAACCTCTTTGTGCCTTAGTTTTCACATTTGTAAAGTGAATAGTATCACCCTCCTCAAGGTTCTTGTTTGAGTAAGGTTAAGCGATATAAAAACACTTAATATGGTGTGTGGAACATAGATATTCAGACATACCTCTTTTCCCCATCAACTTTTGATTATTTAAGCCAAGATTTCTCTTCTGTATTTTGTATGTGTTCTTTATGTTTGTGGGCTTATTCTTGAACAAGAAAAATTCACTTAATTCAAATAATAGTATATTTTAAGTATATAGTATGTGATCTTAAATAAATAAGCAATAGTATATGTTTTTTTAAAATAACAAACAACTTTCTCTGTATAATAAGGTCCAAACTCCTTGTCATGGATCATATTGCTCATACCTTGCTACTGCCACAGCTGCTTCCCACTTGAGTCTACACAGAATTACTTCTTTTTTTTTTTTTTTTTTTTTTTTTGAGACAGAGTCTTGCTTTGTTGCCCGGGCTAGAGTGAGTGCCGTGGCGTCGGCCTAGCTCACAGCAACCTCAAACTCCTGGGCTTAAGCGATCCTACTGCCTCAGCCTCCCAAGTAGCTGGGACTACAGGCATGCACCACCATGCCCAGCTAATTTTTTCTATATATATTTTAGTTGGCTAGATAATTTCTTTCTATTTTTAGTAGAGACGGGGTCTCACTCTTGCTCAGGCTGGTCTCAAACTCCTGACCTCGAGCAATCCACCCGCCTTGGCCTCCTAGAGTGCTAGGATTACAGGCATGAGCCACCACGCCTGGCCCAGAATTACTTTTATTTCCTCAGTGAACCAGGTTATATTCTCTCCTTGGGCCTTCACATTGTTCCCTCTGCTGTTTGGAGCATTATTTTGACATTCCTCCCATCACTTTCACCAAGGAAAGGGAAAAGTTCATAATTTTTTTGAGACAAAGCTTCACTCTGTCACCTAGGCTAAAGTGCCATGGCATCAGCCTCGCTCACAGCCACCGCAAACTCTTGGGCTCAAGCGATCCTCCTGCCTCAGCTGGTACTACGGGTGCGCACCACCACGCCCTGCTAATTTTTTCTATTTTTAGTAGAGACAGGACTCACTCTTGCTTAGGCTCTGAACTCCTGAGCTCAAGCCATCCTCCCACCTTGGCCTCCCAGGATGCTAGGATTACAGGCATGAGCCACCAAGCCCAGCCAAACAGATTTCTTAGCTGCAGGACTCTGAGATTTTTTGCAGGGATGTGCATGACCTGACTTCTGCCTACCTGTCCTGCCTCATCTCACATTATTTTTCCCCCCACCTACTTTCCTTACTCTGCACCAGCCACCTGGGCCTTCTTTCTGTTGCTAGAATTTGCTAAAATTGGTATCATTTTGCTCTGCCTTAACTCCCCAACATCACTACCACCCGTGTCAGTAAACCAAATCTATTCATTCTTGATCATAGTAGCCTATGCTTTTCATAGCATTTAATCCTGGGTATGAATTTATGTAATCATTTAAATGTCCATGTGTCTGACTTGACTGTAAGCAACACAAAAACCAAAACTGTGTTATTCACCGTTATAACCCCCAGCATTTAGAGTGCTGGGCAGATAGACAGTACTCAAATATTTGTTTAATGATTAATTCTGCAAAACTGGGTTATAGGAAGTGATATTTCTCAAACTAATCAGGATTCCTTTTTTTTTTTTTTTTTTAAGGCTCATTTTAGTATATTTTATAGGACTAGTGTTCTGTAGAATACACTTTGGGAAATACTAAAATAATTTAATGTGTAAAATACATTAGGCGCTAAGCTTTGTGGCTAGGAGTTTTATTTTTATTTTTATTTTTTTATTTTTTTATTTATTTATTTATTTATTTTTTTGAGACAGAGTCTCACTTTGTTGCCCAGGCTAGAGTGAGTGCCGTGGCGTCAGCCTAGCTCACAGCAACCTCAAACTCCTGGGCTCAAGAGATCCTCCTGCCTCAGCCTCCCGAGTAGCTGGGACTACAGGCATGCGCCACTATGCCCGGCTAATTTTTCTATATATATATTTTTAGTTGTCCATATAATTTCTTTCTATTTTTAGTAGAGACGGGGTCTCGCTCTTGCTCAGGCTGGTCTCGAACTCCTGACCTTGACTGATCCACCCGCCTCGGCCTCCCAGAGTGCTAGGATTACAGGCGTGAGCCACCGCGCCCGGCCTTATTTTTATTTTTAACACAAGTGTCTGAGTTTTTTTGTTTTTGTTTTATTTTGTTTTAACACGAGTGGCTGAAGTGGCTAGGAGTTTTTACATACTAGGTATTCTTGATTGAACCTGTGTTATTTAGGAAACTTAATTTGATGTTGGTGTGCTAGATGAATTAGACTGAAGCAGATACCACGTTTGATTGTTTTCTTAATGACAATTCAAGAAAGAAATAATAAAGAATGACTTGGTCTTAGTTGTTCACATTGGAATTGATAAGCCAATTTGATATAAGAGAAGAATTACGAGGGATGGGTGCCTGTAGTTTTGACTCTGAGTATCCAGGGTGTCTTAAATAAAAACAAAACATTTGCATATAGAGGACTAATTGAGTTTACTCTCCCATGTTATCTTTCAGACATATTTATTGAAGTCTACTATGTGTCAGTTGCTTTATGGAAATTATCTTTTTTAGTTTGGTATGTTGAATTTAAGCTTCTGGTGAGACATCAAAGATAAATATCCAGCTGGAAGTTCAAGATTTAAGATTGGAGATTAAGAGAGAAGATAGGGCTAGAGTTGTTAAACATCAAGTAATTTATTCTTGTAGAAATGATACCAATAATAATTGAGTCATAGGCGAGAGTACAGAGAAAGGAGTAAAGACCAGGAGCAGAGCCTTGGGACAGCTAATGTTTTAGTAGTGAAAGAAAATGGAGTCATAAATGGAAAAACTGTAACTATATGGTATCCTGAGGGAAGAGAATGTTTCAAGGAAAGTAATAATTCTAAATATCATGAAGACATCAAAGAAGATGAAAACTGAGGAGAAAAACATTGGAAAGTTTCAGTAGGGATAGGTTTGCATATTAGTATGTCCAGCTTGATTTATAAAAGAGATTAAGAGGTAGAATGTTGAGAATTGAAGACCAGAACATAGAAGACTTTTAAGAAGTGGAATGGTAAAAGAAAGGAGAGAGGACTGTAGCAATACTCGTAAGTATTGAGGTAGAAATAAAACTTGTCGTTTGGCTTTCAGTCTTATCAGTGAAGCAGGAAACAAGGTTATCTGCTGAGGGAGGTGAATGAGCAGAAGTCTGTGGAAAATATTTGGAACAACTGTAGGAGGAAATTCAGCCGGAGTTAAATGAGATCTTATTTCAGAGCTAATGAAAATAGTGGCCATCTGTCTAATACTAAGAATTAAAGCTTAATTAGTACGAGTTTGATCAAATCTTAATTGTCTATATTACATAGGCATTTTCTCCGTTTGCTGCTGCAATATTATGATCTCTTTACCATCTTCAACATGAGCTGTCCCTTCATTTCTGCTCAATTAGTGTGTTCAGAGCAAGCAAACATTTTTATTATTCTATTCATACATTTGAAAAAATTTATTGAGCACCTACTATATGTGCTAGACACAGTGCTAGGCACTGGAGATACAACAGTGAATGAAACAACAACCCCAACCTTATGTAGTTTACCTTATAGTGAGGAAGAGAAAAAAGTAACAGAAAATAAACAATTAAAAATACATGTTAGTTCCACTCCTAGATATATATTTAAGAGAAATGGAAAAATAGGTCCACACAGTTTGCACATAGATGTTTATAGCATTATAGCAGCATTATTCATAATAATGAAAAAAGTGGAAATAACCCAAATGTCCATCAATGGATGAATGAATGAATAAAATAAGTAAAATGTGGCATCCAAACAATGGAATATTATATAGCAAATAAAGAGGAATGCAATAGTACTGCTATATGCTTACAATGTGGATGAACCTTGAAAACACTGTGCATAAGTGAAAGAAGCCAGTCACAAAAGACCACATATTGTGTGATCCCATTTATATAAAAAGCCCAAAATCAATAGAGATAGAAATTAGATCAGTAGTTGCCGAGTATTAGGAGATTGAGGGGAAATGGAGAGTTAATGGCTTGGGGCTTCTTTTTTGGGGTGATGAAAATGTTCTAAAATCATGAAGTTCTGTGAACATGTTAGCACAAGAGAATGCATACTTTCCTTAGGCATCAACAAAGATGCCACTCCTCAAGGTTGAATGGTTTATCAAAACAAACATGCAGGAAGGAATTGTGAGTTTATGTACATTTCTTAAAACAAACGTGTTGAATACTCCTAAGTGCTGTGTAGAAAACCCAAACATGTAAGGAGCACAGAGTGCTGGAGCAGGGGTAGAGATCACTATTTTATATAGACCTATCATGGAAGACCTCTGCTAAGGTGACATCACACGAAGGAAGTGAGGGAATGAGGTATTTTGATATCTGGGTGAAGAGTTTTCCTGGTGGAAGGATAGCAATTACAAAAGCTCTCTAGGTGAGAAACTGCTTGGCATGTTTTAAGAACAGCAAGAAGAGGATAATGTTTAAAGTAGAGCAAACAAACAGGAAAGTGATGGGGGTGAGTTTAGGAGACACTACATAAGCATAACAGAATTTTGATAGTATATCTACTAGAAAAAAATGAGAGCATATATTCCAAATTTTAGATACTATATTTTCAGTTATGAGAATTCCTCATATTGCTTCATGCCTTTATCCCAGTGAAGTTGAGTTGGCTATATTAATGAAGACGTTTTTCAGGGAGAAATTTAATAGTACTTTAATTTCATTTTGGAATTGCTAAACTTTATTAAAACCATTTATTTGTGTTTACATTAAGAATGGAGTCAAATAAAAACATTTTTGGCTAATACTTGAGTTAAAACTTAAAGTGTGACATATATTTATAAAAATGTAAATACTGAGGAAGCTATTGAGAAATTATTCTAGTATACTTTTTCTAAATTTTTCAGTTGTGTTTCAAATTTATCAATATTTGGTAACGTGATTAGCATCTTAGATTTTGTCAGTGTCATAGGCTAGCACCCATTTGCACTGTTGCACTTTTTAGTATTTGAGGCTTCAAAACTTTTAACACCCCCACTTACCTGCTAAACTTCAGCCTGAACTTATATAAACACTTGCAAAATTATGAGTAAGTAAACTTTTAAAATATCAAAGTAAAATAAAAACAGAAATCCCAGAGCAACAGTTATGATAAAGGTTACTTATTTTATCACTACTTGAACATGGAGAGTTCCTTAATTATTTTAACATAGTGTTTGGTCATCTGACCATTTATTTTCTAGATTACAGTCAGAGAACAGAAAGGCAATAATAGAGGCTTAGGGAAAGCAATTTAGAAAGGGTTAATGTAGTACTCTAGATATCAGACCCACTGATGGCTGAAGAGAAGTACCTACAAATAGTGGAAAAATAACTCTGTGAGTCAAGCACAGAGGCCTCAGGAAATTCAGTAAAAAGTCAAGTCTAATACGCTTCAATGGTTACCAAAAGCATTCTTCAGTAATTGAGTTATCTTAATATTTAGAATTTAATAAAATTTTACAAATTAGTACACTGAATTACTTAATAATCATGCTATAAACTCTTTATCTTATGTCAGCTTTCTGTTCTGATAGAATAGCATAGTCTAATTTGGAGATTACAACATAAATTAAAAACTTTCTCAAAGGTCCTAACTACTTATTTATATATCAGTTTGTTTTCTGATGTAAAAATGTTTAGAGCAAGAAGCATGAGGCCAGGTGTGGTGGCTCATGCCTGTAATCCTAGCACTTTGGGAGGCTGAGGCAGGAGGATTGCTTGAGCCCAGGAGTTTGAGGTTGCAGTGAGCTAGGCTGTTGCCACTGAACTCTAGACTGGGTGACAGAGCTGACCTTATCTCAATAAAACCCCCAGAAGTGACTGACAGAATTGATCATATGAAAAATGTAACAATTTATGATAAAAGCGATCATAGTTTTAAAAGGCCAGTATCACGTTACTATAGAAAGTGTCACAAGTTAGGCAGGGTGCGGTGGCTCACGCCTATAATCCTAGCATTCTGGGAGGCCGAGGCGGGTGGATCATTTGAGCTCAGGAGTTCAAGACCAGCCTGAGCAAAAATGAGACCCCGTCTCTACTAAAAAAAAAAAAAAAATAGAAAGAAATTATATGGACAACTAAAAATATATGTAGAAAAAAATTAGCCGGGCATGGTGGTACATGCCTGTAGTCCCAGCTACTCGGGAGGCTGAGGCAGGAGGATTGCTTGACCCCAGGAGTTTGAGGTTGCTGTGAGCTAGGCTGACGCCACGGCACTCTGGCCTGGGCAACAGAGTGAGACTCTGTCTCAAAACAATAAATAAAAAAAATCCTAGCACTCTGGGAGGCTGAGGTGGGAGGATCGCTTGAGGTCAGGAGTTTGTCACCAGCCCGACCAAGAGTGAGACCCTGTCTCTATTCAAAAAAAAGAGAGAGAGAGAGAGAGAGAAAGTGTCACATATTAATGAAAAAAGCCAAATAGAAAAATGAACAAAGAATAAAAGCAACATAGGGACTAATAAGTATATTAAAAGATTCAGTTTCACTAATTTTTTAAAAGATTAAAATTACAATAGGATCATTTTTCCTATACAGATTGCAAAGATTACTAATGCCTAGCATTTTGGACATTCTCATGCAGAGCTTACAGGCACATAAATTGCAATTTATCTGATATTATGTCTCCATATTAGAAATTTATATACCCTTTAAAAAAAAAAGAGCAATATATACTATTTAGCCCAGTAATCTTACTTGAGTTTTATTCTAATCAGCAAGAAAAAACCCAAACAATCCCCTTAAAAAGTGAGCAAAAGACATGAACAGAAATTTTTCAAAAGAAGATAGACAAATGGCCAACGAACATATGAAAAAATGGTCAATATTACTAATCATCAGGGAAATGCAAATTAAAACCACAATGAAATATTATCTTACCCCCATCAGAATGGCTATTACTAAAAAGTCAAAAAACAATAGATGATGGCATGGATGCAGAGAGAAAGGAATGGTTATACACCGTTGGTGGGACTACAAATTAGTACAACCTCTATGGGAAACAGTATGGAGTTCCTCAAAGAAATAAATACAGACTTACCATTCCAACCAGCAATCCCCTACTGGGTATCTACCCAAAAAGTCATTTTATCAAAAAGGCACCTGCACTCATATGTTTATTGCAGCACAATTTGCAACTGAAGTACCCATCAGTTCTTTTTTTTTTTTAGACAAGAGTCTCACTCTGTTGCCGGGGCTAGAGTGCCATGGCATCAGCCTAGCTCACAGCAACCTCAAACTCCTGGGCACATGCAATCCTTCTGCCTTAGCCTCCTGAGTAGCTGGGACTACAGGCATGTGCCACCGTGCCTGGCTAATTTTGTCTATATATTTTTAGTTGTCCAGCTAATTTCTTTCTATTTTTTAGTTGAGGTTGGGGGTCTTTCTCTTGCTCAGTCTGGTCTCGAACTCCTGAGCTCAAACGATCCACCAGCCTTGGCCTCCCAGAGTGCTGGGATTACAAGTGTGAGCCACCATGCCTGGCCCTGCCCATCAGTTCTTGAGTGGATTAACAAAATGTGGTATGTACTACTCAGCCATAAAAAGAAATGAATTAATATCTTTTGCAGCAATTTGGATGGAACTGGAGACTAATATCCTAACTGAAGTGTTTCAGGAATGGAAAAACAAACACCACATTTGCTCTCTAATAATTTGGAACTAGTTAATAGGCACACATAGGAACTGAGAGAAGTAAAAGTCTTTGGAAATCAAGAGTGGGGAGAGGAAAGGAGGGGAGGAGTAAAAAGTGACCTACTAGGTACAATGAACACTATTTGGGTGATGGACACACTAATGCCCCTGACTTAAGCATTACAAAAGCTATCCATGTAACAGATACATGTGCACCCCCTTAATATTTTGATATTAAAAAAAATTTATTCTATGACATAACTTGGAGTGCACAAAGATATATGTAAAAGCATTGCAGCACTGTTTATAATATTTAAAAAATTGGATATGACTCACAATATGAATTTGGTTAAGTAAATTATGGCATATCTGTACAGTGCAGCTCTATGCAGGGATTTTTAAAAGCTAAAGTAAAATTTTGTATATGGCCATGTTTTTACAACCCTGATATGTTATGTTTGATATTTATCTATTTTTTATAAATGTTTTGTTTGGGTTTTTTTTTTGGTTTTGTTTTTGTTTTGTTTTATTTTATTTCTTTTTTTTTTCTTTTTTTTTTTTTTTTAGTAGAGGCAGGATCTCACTCTTGCTCAGGCTGTCTCGAACTCCTGACCTCAAACAATCCTCCCACCTCAGCCTTCCAGAGTGCTAGGATTACAAGCATGAGCCACTGCGCCCAAACCCTTATATATTATGAAATGAAAATAGTTTTTTATAGAACTGTCTGTAAAATATCCTATTTAAAACTACTTAAAATTAATTTATGGCAATATCTTAGAAAAGTAAAATAGAAGGAGGCAGATTTTAGAGAATTGCCTTTTCTCTATACTCTCCTATATGTTTAAAAAAAATTTAAACAACAAACGTGTTATTTTCATAAGTAAATAGGGAAAAATAAAGATTCTGGGGTGGGTGGAGAAGAGAACATTTAGCAAGTATGCTCTTTGGATATTATGATTTATATAACATTTAAAATCCTTTCAAGACTCAACAGTATAAATCCCAACTTTTCAAACTCTCTAGTAATACAAGAGAAAACATTTCTGGAGAAAAAGAGAAAATAGAGACCATTAAGATGCTAAAAATTATGTTTTTCCAGATTTTTAATAAAAATACTAAAATTACATTTTAATTTTGTAAAATAGCAAAACTATATGAGGGGGTGGGGTGGGAGTAGGCAAGAAAAAGAAAGCACATTGTTTGACAGCAGTGCATGTGTACTGTCACCAAATAATATAGTTTTCTGTTCAGATTAGGTACCCCCTTTGAAAATGAAAATGTTCTTAAGAACACAATTATTTTTCATCAGAAATATAATTGAACATAAAAGTTG
Organism: Eulemur rufifrons; assembly: GCF_041146395.1. NCBI lineage: Eukaryota > Metazoa > Chordata > Mammalia > Primates > Lemuridae > Eulemur > Eulemur rufifrons. Next base: position 116,215,989 of record NC_090984.1, on the reverse strand, counting down.
AGTATTTAGGTATTAATATTTAAGCTTTGACAAAACCAGTGGTCTGTATTCTTTATTCAAAAGAAATCTGGGGGTATGGAGAAGAAAATAACTTGGTCAACAATTCAGAGCCCTGTCTAACCATCATATTTGGAAATAGCGCTTAATATATTGTACTTAAATTCAAACTAATTCACATGCTGCTGTATATTAGTGAAATATTTGTAATATGGTTCACTTTCACTTTTTGTTTTTGTTGCCGAAACTAAATATTTGCCATATCTATTCTTGGATAACCTTAAATATTGCTGTGTTACTTTTAAGTTTTAATACATATTAATGCATAATAGTTTTCGATTTTAGGATTTAATATAAATTTCATTTTCATAAATGAGAAAATAGCTACATTTAAAAATTATTTCTCAATAATTATCTCTTTTTATGATTTCTTCACTGATTTGGGTTTTCTTACTCTATGTAAAAATGATAATCTATAAGACTTCCCCAGTAACTATTCCTAGATTGTTCATGACTCCTTGGAGATTATCTTTTTTAAATCATTTAAACAGCTAAGAGACAACACATTTTAGACTATCCTAAGTATGCATTTGTAATTAACATTTTATTCAAGAAATATTTCATAACTATAAATACTAAGAGAAAACTAAGAATATGTAGTTTCATTTTAAGAGAAGTCAATCAAAAATTCAGATACCTCCCACCACCAAATTAAACTGAATCTTTTCACTAGAGCCAAAGTTCTGAGAACCACACTCACCTCTTCATTTCTCTGCATTCTTTCCCTCACTTTTTAGTTTGAAATACACTTAAAAGAATGTTGCATAGCTTAGTGGAATGTGATGTACTTTTATATTCTTTTTAAAATCCAGTTTAATAAGGGAAAAAAGTATTAGCAGGGGACTGACAGCTGTTTTAAATTATAATATGTTATATTAGAAAAAGCCCACATGAGCTTTAAATTTTTAAAGATTCTTCTAAGAAAACTCTTAACAAGTAATCTTCATTTGCAGTAATGCAATGGAATTTTACAGAAAATGTCAATTTAAAAGATATCATTTAATATGAATACAAATGTTTTCTGCCTTGACTTTTTGGTGAGGGGTAAGGGAAAATACCATTATTACACATTATTTTGAGCTTCTAACTACAGAGTCACATTCTGTTATTTATACTTTGAAATACTGAAAGTTCTGAAAAGTATTTGGGGATGGTGATGGCAAACACTAACATGACCTGGATTCATTTGACAGCAAAACCTGACCTAAACTAACATAGCTTAGTCTAAATATTTAATATACTTTACTAAAAAATTAATCTGCTTTATTATGGGGTGCTGTGCCAAATCTCACTGGGGATGTTTATACACAATATTTTATATATGTTTATAGTAACCATATATATGTGTACCATATTACTTTCTTTCAGAAAAAATAAAAGCAAAACAAAAGTGAATTTTAGAATATACAGGGCTCCAAAGGTTTCTTCCTTTTTTTTTTTTTTTTTTTTGAGACAGAGTCTCACTCTGTTTCCCGGGCTAGAGTGCCATGGCGTCAGCCTAGCTCACAGCAACCTCAAACTCCCGGGCTTGAGCAATCCTCTTGCCTCAGCCTCCCAAGTAGCTGGGACTACAGGCATGTGCCACCATGCCCAGCTAATTTTTCTATATATATTTTTAGCTGCCCATATAATTTATTTCTATTTTTAGTAGAGACGGGATCTTGCTCAGGCTGGTCTCGAACTCCTGAGCTCAAATGATCCGCCCACCTCGGCCTCCCAGAGTGCTAGGATTACAGGCATGAGCCACCGTGCCCGGCCTCATCAAACATATCTTTATTGATCAAAATAGGAACCATTACAATCAACACATTTTTGCTGATGAGAAATAAGTTTGTTTATTACTGTAGTGTAAAAATCTGTGCTTCGGGATTCAGCAAACTCTTGGAAAGCATTTTCTGCACCCTGCTGTTGTGGAAGCATTTTCCCTGCAAAAAGTTGTCCAGATTCTTGAAGAAGTGGTAGTCGGTTGGTGAGAGGTCAGGTGAATATAGGAGATGAGGCACAACTTTGTAGCCCAATTTGTTCAACTTTTAAAGCCACGGTTGTGTGAGGTGTGGTTGGGCGTTGTGAAGATGTGTGGTTGGGCCCTTTCTGTTGACCAGTGCTGGCTGCAGACATTGCAGTTTTCAGTGTATCTCATCAATTTGCTGAGCATACTTCTCAGATGGAATGGTTTCACCAGAATTCAGAAAGCTGTACTGGATCAAGACCAGCAGCAGACCACCAAACAGTGATCATGACCTTTAGTTGGTGCAAGTTTGGCTTTGGGAAGTACTTTGGAGCTTTTTCTCCGTCCAGCCACTGAGCTGATCATCACTGGTTGGCATATAAAATTCACTTTTCATTGCATGTCATGGTCCAATCGAGAAATGGTTTGTTGTAGTTGGGTACAAGAAGAGAAGACAACACTTCAAAATGAGTTTTTTTGATTTTCAGTCAGCTCACGAGGCACCCACTTATCGAGCTTTTTCACCTTTCCAATTGCTTCAAATGCCAAACGACCATAGAATGGTAGAATGGTCAACGACATTGAGTTCTTGGGCAACTTCTCTTGTAGTTGTAGGAGGATCAGCTTCAGTGATTGCTCTCAGTTGGTTGTTGTCAACTTCTGATGGCCAGCCACTGCGCTCCTCATCTTCAAGGCTCTCATCTCCTTTGCAAAACTTCTTGAACCACCACTACACTGTATGTTTGTTAGCAGTTCCTGGGCTAAATGTGTTGTTGATGTTGTGAGTTGTCTCTGCTGCTTTACGACCCATTCTGAACTCAAATAAGAAAATTGCTCCAATTTGCTTTTTGTCTAACATCATTTCCATAGTCTAAAATAAATATAAAATAAACAGCAAGTAATAAGTCATTAGCAAAAAGAAAAATACAGTGAGAAATGCACATTAAAATGATATATAACATAACCACATTTACTTAAGAATGTATTCCAATACCAAATGGCAAGTTTCAACAGTGCTGAAACTGCAATTACTTTTGCACTAACCTACACAAAATTCTAACTGTAGACTTCAGAAGAAACTTAGGAAACACATTTTCATTTGACATGCCAACAAAAGTTCTTCAGGTATTGTAATGGGCAGAAGCTCATCAGAATGGAATCAGTGGCCATTATTAAGCCATTATAGCTTATATTTCTTTTTCATTGAAAATTTAAAGTAATGGATTTCCCCCTATATTTATTTGGACTTTCTTAGTCTTAGTAACCATGAAAAAAAATAGAACTTTAATACATAATTACCTACAGCTCCTAAACCTTATCTCCCCATTTAATAAGAACTTAATTCATAGGACAATTAGCATGACTATTCCTTTGATGGTCCAACAGTGTGGAATTTGAACTGTCCTAATGAAGACTGCCCTAGGTGAGGGAACCTTTGAGTGTCTACATTTATGTTTCTGTTTTGTTCTTTATTCTCTTCTCTATGTGCAGCCACAGTCTCAGACTATCAGGTTCACCCTGCATGTTTTCTTCTCTCTCCAACTCTACCAGTGGAACCCAGCTAAACTTATCAATAAGAAATACATCCTTGTGTTTTTAACATTTGCTAAGTTGGTGTCAGAAAACCCGAATATTTTGGCTTTCAATGGAGTTTATGAGAAATTGCATTTTTTTCCTTTAAATTCAGTTGCTTTGAGCATATTCTCTGATGTCAGCTCTGTTTTTCTCTACAAATCCTCTATAAACATAAATCTGGACTAAGATTTCTCAATATCTTCTCTAAATCATCTAGAACCATCTTTCTGTACACTGCCAAGCCAACAGTAAAAGCAGTTGTCCCTGATATTGTGTGCCTGGCTCAAAAGCTAGTCTTCCTGTCATAAACACAAAAGTTCCAAATGGCACCATTACCCTTTAAGAGTGTTGATTGGGCAAGTTCTACAATGCATTCTGCAGGGCCTCGTAATCATTTTTTGCCCTCTGTTTTTAGACTTTTTTTCCTAGCTTTGGGAGGAAACTTTTTATGCTCCTTCCAGCCACTTCAGTTTTGGGGGCTATAGCTGCTGGGAGAAGACAACAAAAGCTTTGGTGTTGAGTATGGCTGGGGCAAGGCAGCTCCTGCACTGGCTGTTGTGGACAATCACTGCTCTGGCCCAGTTTGCCACACCAGGGCTCTGTTACTTCTGCCAAAGACCCAGAGGAAGAGGGATGAGTGAGGCCCATGGGCTGAGAATTGGGCTTCCTTCTGGGGAGCTGCCTTTTCAGCCCCTTATTCCCATTTTCCTCCCATTGCTTCAGGAGGATCTTATTCTTAGGTTGTAGGTCAGGGTGAAGTGTTTGGAGTGTCAGCTCTGAGGTAAAGGTGGTGGGATGGGAGAGATCCATTCATGTCTTCACAGTGCAGTCACACAGATCCTTTCCTTGCCACTTTCCAGGAATAGGTCTTCAGCTTTAAATGTCTAGAAACTACATTTTTCAGAATACCTCAATACCTTTAAGATATAGTTCATCGGGACCAGGTCAGACCTGGCACAGGCCCAGGGCCCTTAAAAGAGATTTCCCTTGAGATGGGCTGCTGCATCTGCTTTCCAGTGGCAAGCCATATTATCTTATTTAACTTTTAAAACAAAACAACCTTGTAAAGTAGGTGGTATTATCCCCATTTTAGAGATATGGAAAGCCAGGTCTTTATTAACACTTTACTGGACTGTAGCAAGAATCCTGTAGTAATTTTTCCTGTATCAGTTATCTTCTGCCTTTAAGCCATCCAGTAATCTTTTTATAACAGAATTATCATGGTACTTCTCTCCTATTATTCTCTGCTTTGCTCCAATAGTTCTCCTATTATGTTCTCAATAAAGCCTAACACCTTAGAATGGCATTTGAGGCTTTTTGACCTCACACGTACCCATCCTCACAACATGGTACCCCTTAGGCCTTAGACACATTATTTATCAACATTCATGGTAATAGTTAACATTTATTCACTCAAATATTGTGTGCCTACTTTGTATTCTGTGGTAGATGGTAAGAATTCTAAGATGAATAAGCAGAATACCTACCCTTGGGAAACTTAACAGTTTAGTGGAAATGTAAGTAATTATGCTGTAATATGAGTAGATAATAGGGATATAGGGTTATGATACCTGGGAATGGGCCACTGACTGGACAGGAGTTGTTTCTATTTATGTGTCCTGTTTTTTCTATCTTGAATGAGATGGCCTTTCCTTTTTAACTTGATATACTCCTATTGATTCTTGAAGCCAGAGGTTAGGCGAATGGATGTATGGTTGATCAAGCATAAAAAGTGTCATCCTGCCATCAGGGAACGTGTAGTCTAGTTGTAAATATTCAGAAAGGCACTTTCTTTTGCTTTGATTTTATAAGCTCTCCTTTCAGTTATTTTTTGCTTTAGGTGAGAGATCCTTTTAAACACCACAAATAACACTGTCAGGTGTGTAATCACTTCCCATTTCTGGAGTAGAATTATATTTGTCTGCTGTGGACATTTTTCCTTCAAACAGTTAGACAAAATTGCAAAGATAAGATTACTCATAGATTTGAGAACCGAAATGCCAAGCCTACCTCTGGAACTGACCTTGGGTAAGTACCCAAACCTTCCATGCCTCATTTTCCTCACCTCCCAGTCTCTGTTTGTTTAAACTGGGGATAATAATAGACCTACACCTCACATTTTTGAGAAAATTAAAGGCATTAATTCATGTGAACTACTTAAGAAAGGCTGGCTCATAGTCAGTACTCAATGACTGATGGACATTATAATTATTCTTTAGTCATACTATACATGTAGTATCTCTTGAGTCTTTCGTTTTTATTTGTATAAAACGCTGATAACATTTACATTCTAGCTATAATCTTTACACGTCAAATTTAAGCATTTAAATGTAAGCCAGAACAATTTTGATAATTCTGGAATCTGGGTGATGGAGGCTTGGGACCTCAGTGTACTAATTTCTTTTGTATATCTTTGAAATTTTTCATGATACAATTTAAAATCAGAAATGTGTAAATATAAGGCACATTGACCATTCATATATCTTCTTTGGAGAAATATCTATTCAAGTCCTTTTCTCATTTTTGAATTGTTTGAGGGTTTTTGTTTTGTTATTTTTTCGTGTGTGTGTGTGTGAGTTTTAGGCATTCTCTACATATTCTGGATATTAATTCCTTATCAGATATATGATTTACAAATATTTTCTCCCATTTCATAGATTTATAATTCATTTTTAAAAATGAGGTTGGCCAAAATAAGCTTGAAGGCCCTTCCAGTTCCATGGTTCTGACTTCCCTGTCTTAATAATTTTTTTTTTTTTTTTGGTAGAGACAGGGCCTTGCTCTGTCACCTAGGCTGGAGTGCAGTGGCACAATCATAGCTCACTGCAGCCTCAAACTCCTGGGATCAAGCAATCCTCCCACCTCAGCCTCCTGAGTAGCTGGGAGTAGAGGTGCACACCACAGCGCTTGGCTAATTTTTCTTATTTTTTGTAGAGATGGGGATCTCACTATTGTTGCCCAGGTTGATCTCGAACTCCTGGCTTTAAGTGAACCACGATGCCTAGCCTCTGTCTTAATATTTTAATGGAACACATTTGTTCTTTCCTTAATGACTTGTTGCTATAGTAAATATTGTTATTCTATGCCATTGAAATTTTTAGGGTTTTCAGTGCTGGGTGGAGGTCATCTGCCTCTATATTAAATGGCCCCAGAGAGACACACTAGCCTAGTGGCGGCTGTCTAAACTCCCCCTCTAATCTTACCTTTTTGAAGATGCCTTTAAAGGCAAGGGCTTATTGCTGACTCTGCTTCTGCTTGCTGTTCACAGTCTCTTTTTGTCTTATTGCTCTTGAAATGTATCCAAAGGTAGAACTGAAGGGTTACAAAGAAACAAAGTAATCCTTGCTCTTTAATTTAATATATGTATGGGACCTTGGGCAAGTTACTAACCTCTCAGCCTCATCAATGAAAAAGATAGGAGAATGAATGAGTTAAATACGTGTGAAAGCTCTAAGAACAGAGGCTGGCATATAGTAAACCCTTAATTAATCTTAGTTATATTAGGTAAATATGCTTGGGTGTGAGAAGGGCGTAGGAAGTCATTTTCTTTTTACTTAGATTTTTGAGTTTTCTTTATTTCATTTTATTTTATTTATTTATTTATTTTTTTTTTTTTTTGAACTTTGTTTTATTTCTAGCTCCTCTGGAAATGTGAAATTTGGCTATAAGGGTGGCCATTCATCCCACTTTGCCTGGTCAGACCTGGGCTACATGTGTCCTGGTATCCCCCTCTGGTGTGTCCCACTTTTCACTCTCAAGCATCCTGGTTTGAATGATACATCATATGGTCACTTTAGATTTGACAAGAGTGAAGTCTGACTGTAGTTTTACATTTCCTTTCATTATGAATAGTTTTTCATATTCACATTTGCCCTGCATTCTTATCTTTCTATCTCTAATAATCAGACTAAGGGGAAAACATGTTTAAAATCCAAAATCCAAGTACCTTTTTTCTCTGTAGATCAACATTTAATATGGAAGTAATTCCCTTTCCCATCCTCATTACCCAAATCAATAAGTCATACAGCTTTATTCAAGTTTAGCATCCCTATTTCCACTTCCTTATTTTACAGATGCTGAAACTGAGGCCCATAGAGGTTAAGTATGACTTGTCCCAAATGCATGGTAAATTAGTGACAGAGACAGAACTAAATGCCATTAACTCCTACTGTTCTCTCTACTGCGTAAAGCAGTAAAAAGTGTTTTTATGGCAAAGATGAGCATTTTCCAATGTGTGTTATGCAAGTTCATTCCTTTAGTGTTCTGTGGGGCAACAGAGCTCCTTTAGATGCTGAACACTCTCTCTTTACAATGCACTTTAAAGGTGCTAAAATAGGGGCCGAAGCGGTGGCTCATGCCTGTAATCCTAGCACTCTGGGAGGCCAAGTCGGGTGGATCGCTCAAGGTCAGGAGTTTGAGACCAGCCTGAGCAAGAGCGAGACCCCCATCTCTACTAAAAATAGAAAGAAATTATCTGGCCAACTAAAATACATATATAGAAAAAATTAGCCAGGCATGGTGGCGCATGCCTATAGTCCCAGCTACCCGGGAGGCTGTGGCAGTAGGATCCCTTGAGCCTAGGAGTTTGAGGTTGCTGTGAGCTAGACTGACACCACGGCACTCACTCTAGCCTGGGCAACAGAGCAAGACTGTGTCTCAAAAAAAAAAAAAAAAAAAATGCTAATATACCCTGAAGTAGAGAAACCTATTTGGCTTTGTTTAATCCTACATTTTCTAAACTTTGGGAAAACTCTTTGGAAAGTGCTAGCCTAGGGGTTTCTTTTGGGGGGGAGGGGGGGGAAAGGCGTTGACTTTTGTTTATTAAAAAATTTCTCATGGGGTTATTTATTCTGTCTGTTGCATTCAATATGACACTCCCACTCCCACTCCCACTCCCCCTCCTCTCCCCCTCAGTTGGGTCTACTGTAATCACTGGAGTTTATTTTAGGACAGTCACATCATCTGATTGGGATTGGTTTTGGACTCAACAGAGGTAGCACACTAGAATGGTGATTGTAGAAAAAGGATTCATCAGCCTTCTCGGACCATTTGCATCCTCTGGACCTCTCCCAGTCCTGTAGGCTCTCTCTTTCCTTACCTTTCCTGTCACATCATCCAAAGATAGGATTTCTGTAGGAAACAGATTAAGACTTGCCTGGAAAGCAAACATTGTTGGAGAGATTAGACTGAGACAAGTTCTCATTCTCAGAATGTAAGGGCAGTGGTTTAGATTAAAAACTAAATAACACTGTGCTCCCTTTTGGCATAGGGTTTTGGTTACCTGAGAAGTAATAAAGTTAGGCCGGACACTGTGGCTAAATAAAAAATTCATTTATGTTTCATATACGTGTACCTTATACACGTAGCCTGAGGGTAAGTTTATACAATTTTAAAAATACTGTTGTGCATGAAACAAAGTTTGTGTACACTGAACCATCAAAAAGCAAAGATGGTCAGGCATGATGGCTCATGCTTGTAATCCCAGCACTTTGCAGGAGGATTACTTGAGGCCAGGAGTTCGAAACCAGCCTGGACAATATAGCAAGACTCTGTCTCTACAAAAAATTCAAAAATTAGCTGGGCGTGGTGGTGGATGCTTGTAGCCCTAGCTACTCAGGATGCTGCAGCAGGAGGATTGCTTGAGTCCAGGAGGTTGATGTTGCAGTGAGCTATGATCACACTACTGCACTCTGGGTGACAGAGTGGGACCCTGTCTCCAAAAAAAAAAAAAAAAAGGCCAAGATGAATTTGGACCATTTTGGATTAAGGTTGCTCAACCTGGCTTGTGTTTTTTCTTCTTATTTTGTTCTTGACCTGTCATGTCCTGAGTCCCTACAAACCATGCAAGATTCTTAAATGAAAATAATTCTCATATGTGTGTGCATGCATGTATGTGTTGAAAGAAAAGTAGTGAACTCTGTCCACTTCTGTAGGCACTTCTGATTTTTCTTCATCTGGAAGCAAGACTCTATTCTTGTTTTATTTCAACATACTTTGTGCTATGTTAGTGAGTTTGCTCTGCAGGCAGTAGAAATAAAAAGCAAAACAAACAAGAAAATGAAACAATATGGAATTTAAAGGTTGAGTAAATAGGGAAGTGCGAAGAGGCCTAACCTTGGGAGTGACACCATGCAATCTTACCTTTAGAAATACTTTATCAGTAATTTTCACCATCCACTATTGCTCCCAGATTTCAAGCTCATTTTTTTAAGTTTGTTTTTTTTCCCCCCTCATTTTGGTAAAGGCTTCTTATTTTGCATAATGTTTTTATTCTGAACTTTTCTTAATACATTTTATACTTTTTGGGGAAAGAATTGTTTGTGCTGTTTTTTGTTTTAAATGTAAATCTTTAGTGAGCAAGATTAGGATTTGACCTGTAAATAATGCTATAAACTTGGCTTCCAGGACTGTGTTTTCTTTGAAAGAACCACTAACAATGCCTAATAGAATCTTGAAGCTCTGTAGAGCTCAACTGGAAAAGTAAAATTTATTAGACTTACTATTTTTTAAGTTGGAATTGAAATTAATGCAGGCATTTTTAGTTCCTGTTTTGCAAAAATTGACAACATTCAAAATGCATTACCCAAAACAGCTTTTCCTACATTTCTAATATTTAGGAATTGAAAACTGTGAATCACACTAAGCATCAAACTTTTAAGGTTTAATTGGTTACTCATCTACTTTTAAGTGGACTTTGCTGGAAGAATTACATTTTTTTGAACATTTAATGTTTACAAAATAGTGCATTTGGGCCGGGCGCGGTGGCTCACGCCTGTAATCCTAGCACTCTGGGAGGCTGAGGTGGGCGGATCGTTTGAGCTCAGGAGTTCGAGACCAGCCTGAGCAAGAGCGAGACCCCATCTCTACTAAAAATAGAAAGAAATTATATGGACAGCTAAAAATATATATAGAAAAAATTAGCCGGGCATGGTGGTGCATGCCTGTAGTCCCAGCTACTCGGGAGGCTGAGACAGGAGGATCGCTTGAGCTCAGGAGTTTGAGGTTGCTGTGAGCTAGGCTGACGCCACGGCACTCACTCTAGCCTGGGCAACAGAGTGAGACTCTGTCTCAAAAAAAAAAAAAAAAAAACAAACAAACAAAAAAAAACAAAATAGTGCATTTGTCCCTTAGTATCTGTGATAGATAGGCTCTGGGACCACCTGCAGTTATGAAAATCTGTGGATGCTGAAGTCCCTTGTATGGTGTAGTATTTGCATGTAACCTAAACACATCCTTTGACACCTCCTCCTGTATACTTTAAATAATCTCTAGATTACTTATAATACCTAATACAATGTAAATGATATGTAAATGGAATGGTTGTTATGCTGTATTTAGGAAATAATAACAAGGAAGAAAAGTCTGTACATATTCATATGGACACAATCTTTTTTTTTCCCCGAATATTTTTGATCTGCAGTTGATTGAATCCATAGATGCAGAACCCACGGATAGGGAGGTCTGACTATATGTTAAAATCTTTAGGTTCCTTGCTGTATAGTTCTTACAGAATGCACAATTATGTCTCTGGCTGCCGACAGCCTTTCATGCTTCCAGAAATATACATGAAGTAAAGTCTAATGGCACTGTTCTCATAGGTAGATAGGTAGGTAAGTTTCAAATAGGAAATTTGCTTATATAAGTATATGATTCAATTGGAGTTACTTTTTATGATACTTTTTATAATATCTATATCTAGTCACTAGAAAGTTTCCCAGTCTTACCCTGAACTCTATAAATAATTATACTGTTAGATAAATAATCATGTACCGTTTATAAAAGATTGGAGAAAAACACAAATGTTAACAATGATTTTCTTAAATGTGAATTCCTCAGGTTATGCTGTTTCAGTAACAGGTGAAAATAAATTCCAAGCATCTTGGCACAGTTCTTTTTTCCAGCAGGTTTTTTGTGATAATTTGTTTTTAACTGTGTTAAAACACTTCATTATGAGGTTGGGTTAACTGCCTACTGAGTGATTTCCTAACAATTCCAATAATAGATTTTAAATTGTGTTTTCTCTTCTTAAATCATTATCCCTTTTAGTCCGATAAATTTTATATATCTAGGTGGTGTAAAGATTTAGAAGTATTCCTATTATCTCCTATTCTCTGAGTTTCTTCTCTTTGCACGTATATCTTCCTGCTAGCAGCTCTGTGAGTTAAGGTTCCATGGTTCAGAATTTAGTCCAGAATTGTTAAAATTACCTTTTATTGCTCCTGCCCTTTCAATATAAAGTCATAACATCAGGTAGTAGAAAGAATTTTTTAGGGCTTTATGGGGAGGATAGGTAAAAATTTTTGTTTTTTCTTGTATCTTACTATATTTATAACATCTCTCAAAATTACCATAGAACAAGTAGCCTAAAGATATTTAGCTTTAATTGTCCACCTTTTCTTCCCCCTCTTTCAGCGAAATGCCTAATTACACAGATTAAAAATCAATTTAAGCAACTTTATCTTAAGGCAAAAACAACAAAAAACCAATCACTTAATTATGTGCTCTTTGTGCAGTAGTAGTATAAATCTCCTAAGAATTTGTGAATTGCTTAGGATGTTAGATTATAATGACTGGTTGTCCCTGAGGATTTAAAAAAAAAAAAAAAACTGAAACATTTCTTTTCAGCCCAAATACTTTTCCATGTGTTTTGAAATACTTTCCTATAACTATATATTTAAATTAGCCTGATGTGTTACTTTTTTACTGACTTAGAAAGCATATAATTAGTATATTTTGTGGCTCAAATTTGCAGCTAACACAGATTCATAATTCAAGCTTAAAGATTTATTTACATTTTCTGAAAATTTTACATGTGAATTTGACAGCATGTTATTTGCAAATGAAAGCAGTTTTCAATAGATTGCTTTTTTTACCAGATGATACATTTTAAAAAATGAATAAAATTATTTTTGTTTCATATCAAGAAATGGATGAAAAGAGGCTGCTGGATCCAGGGTTGAAGGTTCAAAGAGGCCTCTGGGATTATACTCTGAAGAACCAGCAGATGGAACGCCTGAGTGACTGAAGAAGATGGGTGCTAATGCATCTAACTATCCTCATTCATGTTCCCCAAGGGTAGGGGGAAATTCACAGGCCCAACAGACGTTTATAGGTAACTTTCAGTTTTTCTAATTTCATTTTCTTTTGTGACTGTAAATAAAGTAAAATTGTGTTTTCAGTGGATGAAAAAAGAATTGAGCTGCAGGAAGTTATTATAGATAATAATTCTGCAGCATCTAGATTTTTTTCCTCTAACAAATATAAATCTGACTTGTATGGTTTTCACCCTAAACAAACCACTTAGGATCAAAAATGAAAAGATCATATAACACAGTTGATATTTTCTTTGGTTGTCTTAACCATAATTGCCAGTTACCCTGGGCAAACTAGCAATTTCCATTGGTGTGAAAATAGTGAAATACAGGTTCCTGGTGTCCTGTTCCATTTATTTTGCTCATACAAATGCAACCTTGGTGTAGTTAAGAAGAAAAAGAAACATTTCACAATTATGTACAAGTAATATCCTTAATTTATAAATCTGCCTAGCTCTCATTTCCTAAAGATCTGTGATTAAGATCTATGATATATTGGCCGGGCGCGGTGGCTCACGCCTGTAATCCTAGCACTCTGGGAGGCTGAGGTGGGAGGATCGCTCAAGGTCAGGAGTTCGAGACCAGCCTGAGCAAGGACGAGACCCCCATCTCTACTAAAAATAGAAAAAAATGATCTGGACAGCTAAAAATATATAGAAAAAATTAGCCGGGCGTGGTGGCACATGCCTGTAGTCCCAGCTACTCGGGAGGCTGAGGCAGAAGGATTGCTTGAGCCCAGGAGTTTGAGGTTGCTGTGAGCTAGGCTGATGCCACGGCACTCTAGCTTGGGCAACACAGTGAGACTCTGTCTCAGGAAAAAAAAAAAAAAAGATCTATGATATATGGTCTTTGATAGCTAACGAACCAAAGACATTTTTAAAAATTCAGACCAATTTGTTCTGTTTGTCCCTTCCACTTATTTAGTATAAAAATAAATTATTTGAACTTTTAATCTTCCTTTATAGAAAACAAAGTCATTTTTATTTGAATGGTTCAGTAATGTCTATTTGCAAAATTTTTCAGCATGAAAAATGTTAAAGTAAATGTTGAAAATGAATGTTAAAGAAAAAGAAACAAATTTTCATTTGTTTAATTTTCTTCTTAGGGACATCATCCTATTCTCAGCAAGGCTATGGTTGTGAATCAAAATTGTATAGCCTTGACCATGGCCATGAGAAACCACAAGACAAAAAAAAGAGAACCTCTGGCCTTGCCACCCTCAAAAAGAAGTTTATTAAGCGTCGAAAATCTAATAGGTCTGCTGATCATGCCAAGCAGATGCGAGAACTCCTCTCTGGGTGGGATGTTAGAGATGTCAATGCATTAGTGGAGGAATATGAGGGAACTTCAGCCTTAAAGGAGCTTTCTCTGCAAGCCAGTTTGGCTAGACCAGAAGCCAGGACATTGCAGAAAGATATGGCTGATCTTTATGAGTACAAGTATTGTACTGATGTAGACTTAATATTTCAAGAAACTTGTTTTCCTGTACATCGTGCCATTTTGGCAGCAAGATGTCCATTTTTTAAAACACTGCTTTCTTCCTCACCTGAGTATGGGGCAGAGATAATAATGGACATCAATACAGCTGGTATTGATATGCCCATGTTTTCTGCTTTGTTACACTACCTTTATACGGGAGAGTTTGGAATGGAGGACTCAAGGTTCCAAAATGTCGATATCCTTGTTCAGCTTAGTGAAGAATTTGGAACACCAAATTCCCTTGATGTAGATATGCGTGGACTTTTTGATTACATGTGTTATTATGATGTCGTCCTTAGTTTTTCTTCAGACTCTGAACTGGTTGAAGCTTTTGGTGGAAATCAGAACTGTTTAGATGAAGAGCTCAAAGCCCACAAGGCTATTATTTCTGCACGGTCCCCATTTTTTCGAAATTTATTGCAAAGGAGGATACGGACTGGTGAAGAAATCACAGACCGAACTTTGAGGACTCCCACAAGAATTATATTAGATGAGTCCATTATACCAAAAAAATATGCAAAAGTGATATTACACTGTATGTATACCGACGTGGTGGACCTCTCTGTTTTGCACTGTAGCCCCTCTGTGGGGAGTCTCAGTGAAGTTCAGGCTCTCGTCGCAGGGAAGCCAAACATGACCAGGGCAGAAGAAGCCATGGAACTTTACCACATAGCACTGTTCTTGGAATTTAACATGCTTGCACAAGGTATGAGGTTCTGGTTTTTAATTTTGATTTCTAGAATTATGTATTTGTCTTCCAAATGAAAACACATTTAGTATGTTCTGTGATTTCAGTGTTTGGGATATGACAGAGTCAGTTTGTCTGAAACTACGATCATGACATGTGAGACAAATTGAGGGTCAGTTTTAATGTGGTTCTTTAATATTAAAATCAAGCATTCAGTACTAGTGACTAAGAGCATTAGATAAGACTTGAGGCTCTTTCTTCCCTAATGTAAGATGATAGGTGTGGGAATATATAATTACCCACCTACATTCCTGTCTCCACCCAAGCTTTGAACTAGCCCAGTTTCCCAGATTTCAAGGTTAGATTCTCATGTTTACATTCAGTGCCTTGTTGGTGCTTAAATGTTTGGAATAAGAATAAAAATTGATTACAAAAATGAAGATAGTCACATTTGGATACAAATTTATTTGAATCAGAATTGGGCAGGGCTTCTGATTTAAATTTTAAAATACTCTATCTTAGTTTTAGGTTCAACTTGTACATCAAGCAACAGCCTACAGCATGTAAGGCACAGTTCGTACTAGACTGTTCATTTAATTTAAACTATTAAAATTGGGACAGCACATTTTTTCTGTTATAGGCAAATGAATTTATGAAAGTTATATTTAAAAAAGTATGTATCTGTTGGTAAATGTTAGAATGTTAACATTTCATATCTGGAAAGAGACCTTCTGTGGCAGAGCAAAGGGAGTTTAGTGTCTTGACAGAAGGCATACTTGGCCATATATTAAAAGAAAACAAGCTATATGACAAGAGATTTCTGGAGAAATTTAATTTAGCTAATGCATATTAGCTAAGAGAACATTAGAAGTTGCCAATTAGAGGATGTTAATGGTTTGAGTAAAAGACATGAATTTAAATAAGGAAAGCTAAGCACATTTTTCTAACTTAGCTAGTCAACCAATTAATAGGGCTTTGAGAAATTGAAAAATAAAATAGCCCCAGTTAAATAACAGTGACGAAGTGAGAATAGTTATACAGAAGAAGGCATTAATAAACATGAATGAAAAAACATTGAGATTTCTTTTATATGAAAAATCCTTTAAAATCTTACTTTACCATTATCTTTTTAGTAATAGACTAGTTTTACTTTATTATCACAATCAAAATGTCACTAAAATGTCTTATTTAAAATGAGAATCATTATATTATTAATAGTAGACTATTTAGATGTCAAACTATAGGAAAAATATGTTTTCAAAAATAACCTGGCAGTTTCCATTCATTTATTTTGTAAAACCGGATTTGTCAGAAAATGCCTCTATAGAAAAATTTGGTTTGCAACATTACCAAAAGAGTATAATAATCTTTATTTTCTCAAATTGTTTTTATTTTTGAAGTGTTTAAGCAATAAGAAACCAAAGTGTATCATATATACTTTGCATAGCAAAGCATCCCTTAATATAGTATTTTTTTTTAAAGTTTTGAATGAAAAGTAAAATTGTGAGCCAGCTCTTGGATCTTTGGCAATATTTGATTACCTATCTAGAATTGTTTTATCTTCTTAAGTGAGGGTTTGTTTCATTTTGATTTGGTTTTTCTTTTTTGTCTTTTAGCTAGAAATTGTATTTTTTTTTATTTCAGCATATTATGGGGGTAAAAAGTTTAGGTTACATATATTGGCCTTACCCGCACCCCCCCCCCCAGAAATTGTATTCAGTATGTTTAAAGATATGAAGGTGCGATGGCCCACGCTCATAATCCCAGCACTGTGGAAGACTGAGGCAGGAAGATCACCTGAGCCTAGGATTTAGAGACCATAGTGAGTTATGGTTGTGCCACTGTACTCTAACCTGGGCGACAGAGTGAAACCGTATCTCTTGGAGGTGAAAGGAAATATAAAACAACACTCCTTGCATCACCTTAATCTGGTTACCTAAAGTAAAAAAAAAAAGAAAAAGTGAACAAATATTTTCTCAAATTTGCTCTTCTGTTTCCTTTTGTTATTCAAAATACAATTTGGATTATTTTGGGGAGTGTGTGTGTGTGTGTGTGTGTGCGCGCGCGCGCGCATGCATGTGCTCTCGATAGGCTATATCTTTCCCCCCTACCCATGATAATATTCATATTAGGGTTTATAATAGATCATAACTTTAACATAATTTTTCTCTCGTTTCCATGGGAGGGATTTTGTTTTGTAAAGCTTAAGAGCTCAGGTTACAGAACCAGACAGACTGGATTTGAATCCTTCTCTACCATGTCTTAACTTGTTTGTCCTTAAGCAAGTCACATAACCTCTCTAAACCTCTGTTTTCTCATTTGCAAAATGAGAATAGTAAACCCTATAAGGTAGGATTATGAGGATTAAAAGAAATAATATATGTTAAATTATCTGAATAGCATCTGATACATAGTAAGCATTCAATAAATGTTAGCTGCTAAGTGATAATCATCATCACAACATATCTGTCATGTTGACTACCATATAGCCTTTTCTGAAAATAATGTCCTTCATGATGAAATGTTGCCATGAAAAAAATAAAAATAAATAAAGATAACATCTTAAGTTTTAGAAATAATTTTATTAATTAAATGCTATACTAAGCATATTTTATAGATTTTTGCTAGGAAATTATTGATTTTAAGATTAAATTTTATCACTTTAGTGAGTCGGTACATACCTCTTATTGCACTTATCAAACTGTCGTTAAGTGTAGGGCTATTTGTGACTCTACGATCAGCTTTTTACAACAAGAGTTCTGCAAGCTGATTAAGCCTGTAATATGCCGAGGCATCTATTTTGTGTAATGAATTAACATCTCCCATGCATCCAGCACAGTACTAGTTATATGCCATTTTGGAGAGAATTGAGTAAATAGCAATTTTTTTGTGTGTTCTATGATTCAGATGAGGACTCCCAGTTCAGAAAGGCTTTGAAACTAGACTGTTGGGCAACCTGAGGGTGAGACCATATTGTTCTCATCTTTGTATCCCCAAAACCTGGGACATGGTAGGCATTCAGTATATGTTTTTGAATCAATGATCGTTACCTTTTATATCAAATAAGATTTAACTTAAAAATGTAAAACCTGGCCGGGCGCGGTGGCTCACGTCTGTAATCCTAGCACTCTGGGAGGCCGAGGTGGGCGGATCGTTTGAGCTCAGGAGTTCGAGACCAGCCTGAGCAAGAGCGAGACCCCATCGCTACTAAAAATAGAAAGAAATTATATGGACAGCTAAAAAATATATATAGAAAAAATTAGCCGGGCATGGTGGCGCATGCCTGTAGTCCCAGCTACTCGGGAGGCTGAGACAGGAGGATCGCTTGAGCCCAGGAGTTTGAGGTTGCTGTGAGCTAGGCTGACGCCACGGCACTCACTCTAGCCTGGGCAACAGAGTGAGACTCTGTCTCAAAAAAAAAAAAAAAAAAAAAAAGTAAAACCTAATATTCCATGCAAATAATAATCTACAGAGAGCAGGGGTGGCTATCTTAATATCAGATAGAATAGGTTTTACATCCAAAAGTTACAAGAGACAAAGGAGGACATCATATATATATATATATATATTTTTTTTTTTTTTTTTTTTTTTTTTTTTTGGTGGAGACAGAGTCTCGCTCTATTGCCCAGGCTAGAGTGCCGTGGTGTCAGCCGAGCTCACAGCAACCTCAAACTCCTGGGCTCAAGCAATCCTTCTACCTCAGCCTCCCGAGTACCTGGGACTACAGGCATGTGCCACCATGCCCGGCTAATTTTTTCTATTTAGATTTTTAGCTGTCCAAATCATTTCTTTCTATTTTTAGTAGAGACAGGGTCTCGCTCTTGCTCAGGCTGACCTCGAACTCCTGAGCTCAAACGATCCACCCACCTCGGCCTCCCAGAGTGCTAGGATTACAAGCGTGAGCCACTGCGCCTGGCCACATTATATATTAATGAAAGACCAAAGCAAGAAGATCACTTGAGGCCAGGAATTTGAGACCAGACTCAGCAACTTAGCAAGACCCGGTTTCTACAAAAAAATAAAAAGTTAGCCGGATGTGCTAGTGCAGGCCTGTAGTCTCAGCTACTTGTGAGACTGAGACAGAAGGATCACTTGAGCCCCGGAGTTTGAGGTTGCAGTGAGCTATGATGACACCACTGCACTCTAGCCCAGGAAACAGAGTAAGACATTGTCTCAAAAAAAAAAAAGTTCAATACAGGAAGAAAATGTAACAATTATAAACATTTATGCAACTAATGAGAAACCAACAATATGTATGAAAGAAAAATTGATAGAACTGAATGTGAAATAGACAGTTCTGCAATAATAGTTAAAGACTTCAATACTCTACTCTCAATAATGGCTAGAACAACCAGACAGCAGATAAGTAAAGAAATGGAGGACTTATCACAATAAGCCAACTAGATCTAATGGACACATACAATATAGTCACTCTACCCAACAACAACAGCATACACATTCTTCTCAAGTACACATAAGATATTTTCCAGGATAGACCATATGTTAGGCCACAGATCAAGTCTCAATGGATTTTTAAAAATAGATATCATACAAAATATCTTCTCCAACCACAATGGCATGAACTTTAGAAATCAGTAACAGAGTTACTACTGGAAAGTTCACAAATTTGTGGAAATTAAACAACATACTCTTAAATAACCAGTGGATTGAGGAAGACATTCAAGACATTTGCTAAGTAAAATAACCCAGTCACAAAAAGACAAATAACCGTATAATTCCATTTATATGAGGTGGAATAACCAAAGTCATAGAGACAGAAAGTAGAGTGTTGGCTGCCAGGGGTCGAGGGGAGGGAGAAATGGGGAGTTATTGTGTAATGGGTATAGTTTCAATTTTGCAAGATGAAAAGAGTTCTGGAGATGGGTGGTGGTGATGGTTGTACAACATCATGAATGTATTTAATACCAATGAACTGTATGCTTTAAAAAATGGTTACAGTGGTAAAGTTTACCACAGTTTTAAAAATTGGGGGAAAATATCAAAGCCCAGTTTGGAAAAAAAACAAATCCTATCAAGGGAGGTGAGGACCTTGAGAATAGATACACTTTTTAAGGTAGAAAGGTGATTTAATAGCTTCAAAAGCATCATAAAAAGAGGCAGTATAGGCAGACAGCCAGAGTGGTTTGTCAAGTGGGTGAAAGACGAGGTTCTTGGCCTACACAGAGAATGTGCTTTATTCAGTAGTCAGGAGCAGGCAGTAGGCAATCTCAAGTAAATAATGCGGCCTCAGCTTACAGCACTGGCATTTTACGACCAGATTTAACTTCAGTTGTTTTCTATTTAAACGTAGCAAATTGAGTATAAGTTTGATTTTCTTTCCTTCAAAGCCCTAATATTAAAGAAGTAAAACATATGTAAAGTCTCAAGGATGAAGATACCCGAGAAGAAAACAACAGTGAGAAAAAGGATATTGAAAGTTTTAGAAGATGGAAAACAGGTGGAGAGAGCTGATTACTTGCTTAACAGAGGAGACTTCTATAACTCTAGAGCCTGTAGAGGGAGCTACTGAGAAGGGATGCTGCTCACTCCTTAAGGCACTAGAATGGCTCAGGCCAGGTGGTACTCTGGAAAAAATGGATAAGCATGGTGTAGAGTTAAAAAGAGAGATTTTATCTTAAGAGTGATTGGGGCCGGGCGCGGTGGCTCACGCCTGTAATCCTAGCACTCTGGGAGGCCGAGGTGGGCGGATCATTTGAGCTCAGGAGTTCGAGACCAGCCTGAGCAAGAGCGAGACCCCATCTCTACTAAAAATAGAAAGAAATTATATGGACAGCTAAAAATATATATAGAAAAAATTAGCCGGGCATGGTGGTGCATGCCTGTAGTCCCAGCTACTCGGGAGGCTCAGACAGGAGGATCGCTCAAGCTCAGGAGTTTGAGGTTGCTGTGAGCTAGGCTGATGCCACGGCACTCACTCCAGCCTGGGCAACAGAGTGAGACTCTGTCTCAAAAAAAAAAAAAAAAAATTATGTAAAAAAAAAAAAAAAAGAGTGATTGAACCCTTTCCCCCACCTTGGAATTCACCCTTTTATGTGATATTAGAAAAGTCTGTGGCTTTTTCTCCATATAGTGAGCTCAGTACTCTCTATTACACAATCCATTTCCCTTCCTTTTTTCTTTTTTTTTTTTTTGTTTTTGAGATGGAGTCTTGCTCTGTCACCTGGGCTATAGTGCCATGGCATTAGCCTAGCTCACAGCAATTTCCAACTCCTGGCTCAGGCGATTCGCCTGCCTCAGCCTCCTGAGTAGCTGGGACTACAGGTGTGCGCCACCACGCCTGGCTAATTTTTCTATTTTTAGTAGAGACTGGGTCTCACTCTTGCTCAGGCTGGTCTCAAACTCCTGAGCTCAAGCGATCCTCCTGCTTTGGCCTTCCAGAGTGCTAGGATTGCAGGCATGAGCCACAGAGCCCAGCCCATTTCCCTTCCTGATTCGTGCCACTCTTAGGTTCCCACGTATACATGGATTGTATACATTCATCAGTACTTAGTCTTCATTTTGTTCCAGTGGTCCATTTGTCTGTTCTTGCATGAGTATCACTTGCAGCCAGGTGACAAAGCCTGTCCCACCCCCTCAATTCCCATCTCCATTTCCACCCCCCACATCCAAACACAAGAGACATGCGATTTTGTGAATATTTTCTGAACTTTCTGAAGAAATTGAACTAGAGAGATTCCAAATCTGTAAATAGCTACAGAGGGTAGGATGAGGCACAGGGTTGAAATCTAGAATTCTGTGAAAGCCTACAAACTAGATAGTGAAATCACCCATACTTCCCTTCCTCTGCTCTAGTACCAGCCAGGCAGATGAGGAAATTGGAGCTCTGGAAACAGTGAACAGCCCCAAAATGTATACACCTATAGATACTAATGATTTGAGGTTCCACAATGAAATTACACTCAGGAGATACAGTGACAAAGCCAGCTTGCCTTCCATTTGTTCTACAGAGGAGAGTACAGTCAGCAGGCTTCTTTGTGCAGCACAGCTTTCAAACAGCTGTGTACTGCCTCAGTCTTACATATGAAAACCCATCCGAGGATCACTGGATATTTGAGGAAAGCTTCCAAATTGAGACAGAGATCAGAACAAAAAGAACAAAATACTGAAGGAAAGAGACAATTAAGGGATCAGAAGAAAACTTCAGTAGAATCAAAATATATGCCTGTAATCCTAGCATGGGTGGCCAATCCGGGAAGATCGCTTGAGCTCAGGAGTTTGAGACCAGCCTGAGCAAGAGCGAGACCCTGCCTCTACTAAAAATAGAAAAATTAGCTGGGTGTGGTGATGTGTGCCTGTAGCCCTAGCTACTTGGGAGGCTGAGGTAGGAGGATTGCTTGAGCCCAGGAGTTTGAGGTTGCTGTGAGCTAGGCTGATGCCATGGCACTGTACTCAGAGAACAGAGTGAGACCCTGTCTGTAAAAAAAAAAAAAAAAAAAGGAAAATAT
Organism: Eulemur rufifrons; assembly: GCF_041146395.1. NCBI lineage: Eukaryota > Metazoa > Chordata > Mammalia > Primates > Lemuridae > Eulemur > Eulemur rufifrons. Next base: position 116,193,684 of record NC_090984.1, on the reverse strand, counting down.
GCTGATACAAAAACATTTTATACAATCAATGAGACATAAATAGGATGCTATAAAAGTAAAAACAAGAGCTCTTAGAAATAAGATAGCATTGAAAGGTAAAGTTTAGAAAGTAAATAACAGAGATGGACAACAGTGGGGACAATAAGAGTATTCTTCTAAGGTCTAACATCTTAACAAATAGTGGTTTTGGTAATAATACTAGAGAAAAGTGAAGAGAAGACAGTTTCTAAGGAGTAATTAAGAAATATTGCCAAAACTAAAGGAATCTTCATATAAAAAGTTCCTTTTTCAGAACACTGGGGAAAAAGAAATGTTACTAAAATATTACAGAGAGGGAAAAATTAGGTTCCATACAAAGAAATAGGAATCAGATGGTATTGATTTTCAATAGCAATGACTGAATACTGCAATACAGTGGTGTAGTACCTTCCAAAAGCTCATAGAAAATTATTTTAAATGCCAACTTTTATATTTAGCCAAACTGTCTACTGCATAAGGCTAAACAAAGGCATTTTTTTCAGTCATGCCTCAAAAAGTATACTCCCCTTTCATCCCTACTCAAATGATGAAGCAAACCAAGAACAAAGAAGTATGGGATCCAGAAAATGGGGTCCTACACAGGAAAGGAGCACAGGGAAATCTGGGGCACCAGCTATGTGCAGTGGGTCTACTGGGCACTCAGTCTAGACTGGACCAGGTGGTGAAAGGCTCCAGGAAGGAGGTGTCTAGGAAGAAATCATTTACCTTAAATGTTTGAACATCAAGTATCAAATGACATTGAAAGAGATTTTATAGATCTTTTGGTGTATTTACGAAGAATTAGCAATAGGTTCATATAAAATAAAGCAAATGAGAAAAGAAGAAATTAATATCTCCAAGATAAAATTACATACAAAAGAAAATACAATTCTAGTATACAGCATGGCTCAGCAGTAAGCAGTATTTAAATACCATAATATGGACACTGAATATTGATTTAATAAAAAATTATAATACAGGTAAATACTAAAAGCGCTAAAGGATTGAGAGTAGTTGCCTCTGGGCAGCAGGTCTGGGAGTGGAAGGGATATAAGGCAGGGGGTTTTGTTTTTAGGGTAAGCATTTTATTACTATTAGACTTTCAAAATTATAAGCATATACTTTGATTGCAAAATTAATTTTTTTAATTAAAGATATACCTTCAGTGCCCAGAAGAACCAGAGAGACCTAGAGAAGGCTACAGTCCTAAAGAATGGGGGAATTTATCATATCTGTGAAGACTGGTAACCAATGAGATTGTGCTTACAATTTTAATTTATAAAGGGCTTTTACTTCATCTCAGTTGGTCATTCTTACACCCTATGAATGTGGTGTGGAGCTCAGAAATTAATAACTGGCCTTTTCCTGGGCTTGTAAGTGATAAAGTTGTGACTCATAGCAGCTCTTCTGATTCAGAGGCCAGGAATTTGGGCATGGCGGGAGAAGGGAGCAATATGAGAACCGATTTCCAGGGATGAGGGTGGGAGGCTATGGCACACAACAGCAGGCTAGTGACTGATTGAAGCATCCGCTTGCAGGAGTCTCAGCTTTGAGCCTGATATGTTGCTGAACCGCTTGGGTTAGGGATAATGTGGGCCCAGCTAGGAGGTTTAAAAACTGTGGGAACAGGGTCCTAGGTAGGTCAGCACTCACTTTGCTTCAGAGCACTTAGCCAGAGAACAGAGGGCTTTGTACTGTTTCAGCCCTGAACTGTATTGTTTCCTGAATAGACAGTATTCCTGTATTGGTCATTTGATTTTTTTGGCTGCCCAGCATTAGGACCTTCTTCCTAGTTTGGGGGAATTCCTCACTGTGTAGGTCTTTATAGGAGGGAGAGCCCACCTCCCATTAAAAAGAGTCTAAAAGGTCAGATACTTGTTTCTTCAGCCTTCTCTGTGGTTAGGGCTATAGCACATGACCTAGAATTTTTGAATTGGACACTAATGGCACAGAAAAGCAGAGACTGTAGAGAATTCTTTCTTGAAGGAGAGTGGGGCAGCAACATCTAGGAGAGAAGGGCATGGCCATGGTAGCAGTGATGACAGTCACCATTCAGGGCCAGAGTGGGAGCTTTAGTGGCCAGGCTCTTAGGGCAACTCAGGGCTCTCATTGGGCTTCCACGTGACGGCATCCTCACTCTGCAGCCTTCCTTTGTCCTTGTTTGTTTACTGAGCCCAATCTCCAGCTTTCCCAGCAACACTTGTGGACTAACAATATCCTTTCAGACAAATTCCTTTTCTCTTTAAGCCAGCTAGAGGGTTTTTTTCTGTAGTTGCAGAGTGAAAAGCCTGATTGGTAGCCGTACCTATATTAAAAAACACCAGTGTATAAAATTCCAAAATAGATGACCAGATTGGAAGAGCTCGTAAGAAGGACCAGGTATTTGATCACCATGACTTTTCATTATGACTTTAGCATAAAATGGATAAACAGCTCTGAAAATATGAAAACAACAATAAGAATATACTATCAATTTACAATTTTTTGAGAAAAAATTCAGTCAGGAGAACTATAGATTTTCTCATGAACTTTAACAACCCACAGGCCTACCATCCTTGTCATAAATACTATTTACCTCAGAAGAAAATAGCACAGAATTAGCACCAACCTGCATGTTCCAGTGCAGGGCATTTTATTGTAGACAGACTTTAAACTGAAGATTTTTTTTTTTATCCTGATCAAAAATGCATCTTGATCAATCTTTGCAACATAAAACTTATTTATAACTTTAGTTTTGAAATGGAGTTTATAATGCATTTGCCCATATTTTCAGTAGTGATGGATGTGATATTATTTTATTGAATTAAAAATCTAACAGAGAAGCAACTGAAAGCAATGACCTAATTTTTTCCCTTAGCAACTTGGTAAGGTTCCAAGTGTGGCTTGAAACAAATACAAAATAGCAGAGGCTCACTGTCCCCACTCACTCATCCATCTCTTGCTCTTCCCATCCTCTCCATTGTCCCCACATTGACACTCTTCCTTCTGTCTTAGTTCAGCTGAGCTGGCAGTTCATTTTACTTCTGTCCATGATTGTTTCGCCTTTAGCAAATTAGTGTGAATGCACTTGCTGGAGAATAATGGTGCTAAGCTAAAAAGCATTATCAACAGATCAGAGTAGTAAATAGAGGTTTCAGTTCACTATGCAACATAGATGAAGAATTAACTCAGGTTCGTGAATGGCAGTTCAAGTGACTCTGAAGTAATATATCTCTAAGCATAATTAAATTTAGCACTTAAAAAAAACAATTTTTACTCCAAATTATGAGTAGAGTTTTAAAATACAATATTTAGTTACATATTTTATTTTCAAATTTAAGCCATTTTTCATATAGACTACAAACTCCTCACCTCTGACCCTCTGCTCTCACATTTCTTTTGTCTGTCTGGAGAATCTTTGCCTTTGATCACTAAATGTCCAATTCTACCCTAACTTTTAAGACCAAACTCATGTGCTACTTCTCTTGTTTTGTCTTAGCCATTAAAAGTATTTTCTACTTCCTGAGAACTTCTAAAACACTTATTTTTTTAGGTTTTGACATCTAATTTGTTTTCGAATTACGTATGTACCAGTCTCATTTCCTCTATCAACTAGTGTATTATGTGCTCCCTAAAGACAGTATCAAAATCTTGGTCATCTTTGAATCACCCAAAGAACCTAGCACAGTGCTTTGCTTTTAGTAGAGTCTCAGTTACATATTTTTAAATTTATTTTTAATACCAATGGAAACTGAGTAACTTTTTCTTTAAGAAAAAGAGGGAGGGTTGTAATAAATGTTTAACTCTAGAAGTTGCAAACAAATTGAAAACACTTAGTCTCAATCTAGAAGATAAATGTGAAGTATTATTTATAGGTAAGTTGAGACATTGTCTAAATGATATATAGCACTCTACCATTTAATTCACACTGTTAACTTAAATGTCAGGTAAAATTATCTCATCAGCTTTTTATTTCTTGGTCCATTGGTATGAAATAGAATATCAATTGAATTTAACATATCCTTGAAAAGCCAGTTAAGGCTATTCATCTTTTGAAGCCAAAAAAGTTTAATCCAGGGGCAATCTTCCCTTTTGTACTAATTTATAATTTAGAGCAAAGAACTAATTAGGTATCCAAAATTCAATAATAAAATTTATTTATAGTAATGAGAATAATTTACATTCACGGTAAATGATATAACTCAGAATGTTAACTTGGAAATTCTTATTCTGAATTAAACATCTTTTTACTTCTTACTTGTCCTGTTTGATCTGAGGGAAAATAAAATTGTAAGGAATTGCCAGGACTTGTTTCTTGTCTATTGAAAGTGAAATGTTTATTCACCCTTATTTGTATACTGAAAGGACATTGGGTATAAATGAATATCATGGCTTGTGTGACTTTTTAAATGTAAATACATGTCAGGCACTTTGTAGCCATAGCAAGAAGTGTTATTTCTAAAATATGTACAGTTCATTTATGTAGAGTCTATTGAATATCTTCTATTTCTTTTTTTAAAAAATTATGTGGAGTTTAATTAGAAGCTTTCTCAAAAATAAGCAAACCCTTTTCTCTGTGATAATGAAATCTCAAGGATGAGTTAGGGTTAGGGAAAGGTGAAATAGCAGACTTGTAAACTTACAATATCACATTTTGTCTTGAATTATTGAGACATCTGTTCTTCATTACATCTTGCATGTATCACCATTTATACATAGCTTTCAAAGTAAAATGGAATAGGTAATTAACATCAGTTGATCAAAATTTTTGATATCAGTGGTCCTAAAGTAAGACACATAAAGTATACTAATTTTTTAAATTTCAGGTTAGCATTTATTGAACTTCGTTGCTGTGCAAGGTGCTATACCAGGGAGAAGGAAATTAAAATGAATAGGGTTTTTTGTTGTTTTTTAAGTGTTCAGCTTAATGAGTTTCTTTATCATTTTGAAATTTAATTTTCAATTGACATAATTTTACATATTTATGAGGTATATAATGTTTCATGTAATGTACAATGATCAGATCAGTATAATTCGTAGCATATCTATTATCTCAAACATTTATTGTTTCTTTATATTGGGTAAAACGAACAAGTTTGGTTGGTTGGTTGGTTGATTGTTTCAGAGACAGGGTCTCCCTCTGTCACCTAGGCTGGAGTATAATGGCACGATCACACCTCACTGTAACCTCAAACTCTGGACTCAAGAGATTATCCTGCCCTCAGCCTCTGGAGTAGCTAGGACTACAGGCACACACTACACATGCCCAGCTAATTTTTAAAATTTTTATAGAGGCAGGGGTCTTGGTACGTTCCCCAGGCTGATCTCAAACTTCCGGGTTCAAGTGATCCTCCTGCCTTGACCTCCCAAAGTGCTGGGATTACAGGCTTGAGCCACTGTGCCTGGCCCAATTTTTGAATGTTACTATGTACTTAGCTTCATGACAGGTACTTCACATACATTGTTTCATTTCATCCTCACAATGTTGCAAAACTTGGAGAATGGATTTCTCATTTGGCAGAAAGGTTCAGAGATAAATAGCAGTGTCCCAATGCACTGGTGTTTTGTAAATAAGAACTTTGAAGCTAAATCTGTGTTCTAATCCTGGCTCTGCCACATACTAACTGTATAAATTCTGTCTGGGTTATTCAACTTAAACTCATCTTCACAGATGTGTAGGCACCAAGCACTGTGCCTGGCTCACAGTTTGGAGGGCCTTAACAAATGTTTTAAAAACTGAATTGTGTTAGCTCTTTAATAGAAATTTTCTAAAAGTTAGAATTATTTTCTTTAACACATTATTTGACAGCACAGTTTCAAGTTTCCAAAGTATAGAAAATTACCAGATTCAGACTCTTTAAACAAGGTGCATATGTCACATTCAATCTCAGCACCTGTATGATTACAATTGCAGGGAACATTCAACATTAGATGGCAAAGCACGGTCATAAAAAATGGTCCATAGAGCTTTCCCATGGTGGTGGGCTGATTGGTGTAAACTCCCACGTCACTATAGTTTGATTTAATTATAGTCTTTTTCTCTTGGAAACACTAAGAGAAATAGCCTATTTGTCACTTTTTATCAAAAGCACTAACGTATTTTTAGTTTTCTGACTCTGCCATAGTCAAGTTTTGACTATTCTTCTTGGACCTTCTACCACCAAGGAGTACAAAAACAAATGGAGTCCAAGATGCAGGTTATTTGGTGTAAGGAAAATAGGGATTCAGGGGAGGGCATTAGTAACTGAGAAGGGAAAAGAAGGAAGAAAAAAAACCTCTATTGTACAAATATCCTGGCTTTTCAAACTTAGAATTGAGATGTAGAGTTGAAGTTTCTGCCGTAAAACCAAGCATTGCTCTTACCTCTAAAACATCCAGAGAAGGACTGTAACCAGACATAAGCATTGTGTCTTTTTCTAGCTTGGGAAGTGGCTGGAAGAAACTATTTCAAGAATTAAGATAGATTAGTAATGATATTATTTAGTTGCTACTCTGTGGAAGACACTGGGCTAAGCTCTTGTTGTGGATTACCTTACTTAATCTCTGTGGTAACCTGTGTGGTAGTTGCTATTGTTCTTCCCGATTTAGAGTTCAAGAAACAAGTGCTTAGGTTGCTACCTCTCTAAGGCTACTTCTACAGATCAAAAATGGACTTCAAAATAAGAATTTACTGAGCACCTACTACTTACTCAGTAGCCAAGCTTCTCATACACTTTGTACTTCAAAGGACTTTTAGATAGTATATTTGGTAACATTCATAAACACCTCCTATAACAACTCTATGCCAGAACTTTAAATTTGAATTAAATCATTTCAAAATCAGTTCATGCTCATTGTTGGAAAAAAGGGGAATGATATAGAAACATCGTATAAAGTGTACTTTCACCCACTACTACTGCCTTTTCCAAATCCTTATTAGTGACATACTGTGAACAGTTTGATGGGTTTCCTTACAAATCTTTGTATGTGCATGAAGTTTTGTGTGTGTGTATTTCATATGAATATCTTGTTCTGTTGTAGTATGCATAGCATTATACTAATTACCTGTTTTGCTTTTTTCGTACTTAAAACTTGGAAAATTTTTTATTTCAGTACATATATGGTTACTCTTTTTAATGACTGCATGTTTTTTAAGTTACTTTCTAAAAATATAAGTAAGAGATACACTAATGGTTGAATATTCAGATAATATAAATAAAACTAAAGGTATTTAAGAACGCTTTCCCCAGTGACAACTACTATGGACAAAAAGTATCTTTTTTTTTTTGAGACAAGGCCTCGGTTGCCTGAGCTAGAGTGCAATGGCATCATCATAGCTCACTGTAGCCTCCAACTCCTAGAATCAAATGATTTTCCTGCCTCAGCCTCCCGAGTAGCTGAGAGTACAGGCACATGCCACCATGCCTGGCTAATTTTTATTATTTTTTTGTAGAGACAGGGGTCTCACTAAGTTGCCCAGTCTGGTCTTGAACTCCTGACCTCAAGCAATCCTCCCACCTCAGCCTCCCAAACTGCTAGGATTGCAGGTGTGAGCCACTGCCAAAAAGTACCTTTTAAAACATATCTCCAAAGGACCAGATCTTAGTTTGGAGTGTGTTTATGGAACTGCTGAAACATGCAGTGAATATAAACTGTCCAGAAACTGCTTGGCTTCAACCATTTTTTCATATATTTTGGTGAAAAGGGCTATCAGTCTCTATTATAAATTAATATAGGTTAGCCTTTCTAAGTATATCTCCACAAAGGGGATGACTGTGATATATTAAAAGGCTTTAAGCTCTTTTATGGTTCTTTGCACTAAAAACATGTTTATATGCTTCATGCTTGGGATTGACATGTTTATAAAACTTCTGATAAATGTTTTACATGTCATAGAGTTTGAAGGTGAAATAATTCATGTATCTGAAAGTAGTGCCAGAAAACTGAAAATACACTGGCACACTTACATGTCTTTGTTTCTATATTCCTCTTCAACCATAATAGAGTTAGGCCTTTTCTGAAGTGGTTTATTTTTAATATTAGGTTTCCACTGTAAATGTTTCTCCCTAATTAAAGTTTACATTAAAGGACAATGTTGAGTTTTGAAACTGTAATTCACTAAAATAGTTCTAGAAAACATATGGGCATTACATTGTTTTTCTAAATCTGTTGACATCTGAGCTTGTATATAATTATGAGTGGTTCAGAAATAATCCTAAACTGTGTGATTCATTTATCTTATGTTTCATCTTAAACTCTAGATTGATAGTTTTTTGTCTAGAAGTGTAAACAATAAAATTAAGTATCTAAAGTCTTTAGTGGTGTGAATAACCACTCCTAAACTACATTTTGATGTCAATTTTTCAGAGGTACTAAATTAAATAGAGGTAGATGAATATAGAATTATAAATCTGATATAATAGGTCTGTAAACCTGAGGGAACAGCTGCTGTGAGTTTTCAAGCAAGTAAAGGTTAAAATGGAATATTACTAGGGGTGAAAAAGATACAGCCTATCAATTCAAATGAGCCCCTCAGTAGAATTAGCACTATGACTCCTATACTTTATTTAACAAACACTTATTTAGCCCTTACTGTATGCCAGGCCTTGAGATTAGTTAAAGTAATAAATATAATAGTCTAGTGGTAAATGACTGCTACGGTGGAACTGTGTAGGCAGTTACAGTGCAAGTACCCTAATAGAGCAGAGCACTGGATGCCTGGGGAGCACCTAGGAAGAAGAGGAGCCCAGAACCCAATATGGAGAGTGAGAGCAGGAGGACATTATCAAGAAATTCTCAGAAAAGCGAGACCTGGAGGATGAATAGGAGTTAAGTAAAGATTGGACGTAAAAGGGAGCACATCAGGCAGAAGGAACTATAGGTACAAAGGCCTGCATAAATAAGAGCAAAAACTTTTTGGTTGAGGGGAGTTGGGGTTGCAAAGATAAGAGAGATGAGGCTACAGGGCTGTGTGACAAAGAACTTTGTATGCTAAGCTGAGGCAATTGGCTTTATCCTGACTATAGCAAGGCTTGTGACATGGTTACATTTGTATTTTCTGAAAATTGTCTTTGGCTGCAACATGCAGAGACCCTAAAAAATGTTCTAGAAATAGTGGGGTTTTAAAAAAAATACGTGTAATTCTCTAAGCAGATAAAATCTAGATTACAGATCAAGATTACTAATTCTTAAAAGTTTTGTATTTGATTTATGCGGGAGAATTTATTGAGCACCTGTTCTTTGTCAGGCACTGTGCTAAACACTTTACTTACATTATTCTCCATGGTAGGTATTATCTCCATTTGCAGATAAATTGAGACTTGAAAATATTGTCACTTACCTAGGGTTGTAGCTAGAAAGTGTTAAGGCCAAGATTTGAATCCTGGTCCTTCTGATTTTAGAACTACTCTTTCCTAGTTGGGTACAGAGGGAATATGACCTCTGAGAAGAAATCGTCTGTGAGTGCATTGTTTCCAAGGGCGCACACAATCACATGTAAGAGGTAACCAACCAGGAGATGTCAGCAAGTTTTCTGAAAAGCATAATTACGTGACTCTCCCCAAAAGCTGTAGACTTTTCTCTTTGTTATTGTAATAAAATTAAGAATACCAGTTTACTCTTCAGCACTAGTGAGATATGGTTGAGGTGAAAATGGGTATCTTTTGTTTTTAGATAAAAAGGTGTGAATCTATGGGTTTTTCACATACTGAATACTAGAATTGTTTTTATTTAACATTTTAATAAATCAGTGATAGGAAATTGTATAGTACATTTAGGTTGTCACTGACTATTCCGTTTATAGAGCTTTGGCTTGCTTTGCTCTCTTGAGACTATGCTTCCTTCCTACCCTCTTGCACACCCCACAAATCCTGTGTGTGCTTTTATTTTTATTTTTTTTTTTTTTGAGACAGAGTCTCACTCTGTTGCCCAGGCTAGAGTGAGTGCCGTGGCGTCAGCTTAGCTCACAGCAACCTCAAACTCCTGAGCTCAAGCGATCCTCCTGTCTCAGCCTCCCGAGTAGCTGGGACTACAGGCATGCACCACCATGCCCGGCTAATTTTTTCTATATAAATTTTTAGTTGTCCATATAATTTCTTTCTATTTTTAGTAGAGATGGGGTCTCGCTCTTGCTCAGGCTGGTCTCGAACTCCTGAGCTCAAACGATCCGCCCACCTCGGCCTCCCAGAGAGCTAGGATTACAGGCGTGAGCCACCGCGCCCGGCCAGTGTGTGTGCTTTTAAATTAGAATACACCAGCACAGTGAGTACCCTTAACGAGGAATCCTACTTGTAGTAATAGCTGTCATCCTTTGAGTGTTTACCATAAGTTGTTAATAAACAATGTACTAAGGGCCAGCTATGTATATGTTATTTATTCTTCAAAGTAACCCGTGAGGTAGATAGTATTATCCACATTTTTCAGATGAGGAAACAGGCAAAAATTTCACACATCACACAGCTAAAGAGAATTGGATTTGGGATTGGGTTTGTGGTTGGTCAGTCCAACTCTAGAGGTAGCTCCTACATCTCTCTTCCAGCAAGATGCCTGCACATAAGAACGCGTTCAAGTTCAGGGAGTTCAGGCCTGCTGCAGTCCCCAGAGTTAGAGCCCCCTGCATTGTAGTATAGTAAAGGGTTATATGTAGTGTCTGTGTCCAGAGAACTAACATTCCCATGAATGCTTTTCCCTTTCATTATACTGTTCTCATTACCTCCCAAAACACTTAAATGTAAACACTAAAAATGTCATATTAGAGAACACTAATTTATAAAGAAAACATTAAGGAAATTTCAGTCAATATTCAATTAAGTATCTTAAGAGTTCTTAAATTTAATCCTGTGTGTGTGGCGGTGGTTTCATGGCTTATAGAGAAATCTTTTATCAGTTGTCTGTATGCTTTAGCCTCCTACTTTACTAAATTACTAAAAGTTATTTTCTAGAAGTTTTCAGCTTCTTCCTGTCTTTCTCTGTCTGCTTTTCACTTTCACATAGCTTGGTAGAAGCTATAAAAGTAAAGAATACAAGCATTCAGTGTACATTTTCACACATAAAGTAGCATGAATCTCAGTAATTGTCTCTTTCCCATCAGAAGAAAGTAATGTTCTCAAAGTAGAGAACCTTCTCTTTTCCTTTCCAGTATTCACTTGGTTTTGTGGTTAGCATTTGATTTTTTACTAATCACTAAGGGAAGGAACCCTTGGCAACTTCCATAGCCTGGTGTGTGTTTTAATTTAATTTTTTGAAGAGGTAAAACATTCACATGGAACAGAATTCAAAAGAGGGTATTCAGCAAAGAGTCTCTCACCCTTCTAACTTTGTCCCCAGCCATTCAATTCTCCTCCAGAGGCAACTAATGTTACCAATTTCTTATGAATCCTTTTATTTATTTATTTGTTTGCTTATTTGAGACAGGGTCTCGTTCCATCACCCAGGCTGGAGTGCAGTGGCACCATCATAGCTCACTGCAACCTCAAACTCGTGGGCTCAAGCAATCCTCCTGCCTCAGCCTCCCGAGTAGCTGGGACTACAGGCATGTGCCCCGACACCCGGCTAATTTTTCTATTTTCAGTCGGACAGGGTCTTGCTCTTGCTTAGGCTGATCTCGAACTCCTGACCTCAAGCAATCCTCCTGCGTTGGCTTCCCAAAGTTCTAGGATTATAGGCATGAGCTACTGCACCCACCATATATCCTTTCAGATAGACAATCCAGAGATTGTCTCAGGACATAATTTAAAATATATTGAAAGGGAACATAAAAAGATATTTAGATTAGATCTATAGTATAACTAATGTCTTCTGGCATTTAGCTATTGCAAGAAAATCTTGAAGGCTGTTAATAGGGTTAGAAACTTGAAAGACAATACTTCCATGTGGATAAATACAGTCATGTACTGTATACCACATATGTGACAGTGGTTCTATAAGGTTATTATATTTTTACTGTACCTTTTCTATATTTAGATACACAGATACTTACCATTGTATTACAGTTGCCTGTAGTATTCAGTATGGTAATATGCCGTATAGGTTTGTAGCCTAGGAGCAATAGCTGTACCATATAGCCTAGGTATGTATAGGCTATACTATGTAGGTTTATGTAAGTACACTCTATGATGTTTGCACAATGACAAAATCACCTAACAACACACTTCTGGATATTACACTCTAATAAAACTATATCGCTGTATTACGCCTCTTTACCCAACAGGGATAATGAGATTCCTAGACGTTACCTATAAGGGTGTAAGAAATAAAGCCCAGAGAAAAATCCAACATTTTAAATTTTTTGTCAAACTGTGATGCATCTTTACCTAAAATACAAATTGTATTCTTCCCACTCTTCAGAGATATGATAAAGTTAAATGTGTTCTGAGAAAATACAGCTGAAGTAGATCAAAAGAATGGGGGTGCTAAGGGCAGACTAAAGTGGTTAGGATTGTTCTGTTTGTTAGAAGTATATCACTGGGGTGATCTGAAACTTTCTGCAACAAGTAGACCCTAAGGTGAAGAACCCTGTGAACCCCATTTTCTGGTCTTCACACTCTTATGTAATCCCTTCTCCTTAAGTGTGGGTGTGACCTATGACTTGTTTCTAACCAATGCAGTATGGCAAAGATGATGGGATGTCATTCCCATGGTTACGTTGTCATGTAAGACTCTGTCTGGATAGCACACTTACACTAGAGACTTTTTCCCTTGCAGCTTTGAAGAAGTAGGCTGCTGTGTTACGAGATGGCCTGATGAGAGGACCACATGGCAGGGACCGAGCCTGAGCCCCAGCCAGCACAAGTGTGTGTTCTGAGCTAATTACTGTTATGGGCAACTGGGCTTAATTCTGCTGGAACCCTCTGACAAGCCACATGGAATACACTTCAGATTGTCCACATGAGGGAAGAAAGAGGGGAGCATTTACCCACCAGCTTCCATTCCCCTTTTGAAAAAGTGTTTCTCATTGGGTGTTTTACTCCCTTGCATGATTCGCACGTGTACAGGTGCCTAACAGATTCTCAGAGGTGCCTACTCTATGGGTCAGAATATCCACAGCAGAATACAAGAGGTACAGAGGTACAGCTGAGGCAAGGTGCTGTCATGTTACACCATGTTACAAGGTGCTGTCATGAAACTGGGTTGCTCCAGTGAAAGCCAGGATGTGAGGTGGGCACAGAATTGCTTAATTCAGTCTACTTCTTGCATCACTCAGATCTAAGTGTGTGTGCCTCATTAAATCCAATTCACAGAATCTTCAAAGTGGTGGTCAGCCACACCTCTACAAAAGAGTTAAGGAAGATGATGGAATTTGCCACAGTCCAGCTGTTGCAACTGGCTGGAAGCTCCAACTAATGTTCTCATCATGACTTTATCAGAGTTCAGATGGGGAAGCTAAAGAACTCTGACTTATGAGATAAGGGAAATATTATAAGAATTAGACCTTACAAACTTGTAGAAGCTGGGGAAGTGAAGGTCTGAAAGGGAGAGTAGTAGGATCCAGAGGAGTTCTCCCACTAGCACCTCTGTGGAAACAGTTCTGAGCACAATCTCCCTCTTCCTTCAACAAATGTAGATTTCATTATTATTTGCCAATATTTCAGCAGGACTAGGCAGCCTACCAGGTGGGGTGACCCAGACCTTCATCCCAGAGGTATCTGAGTTTTTGGTTTCTTTATCCATAGTTGCTAATATAATTGCTGAGTCTCTGTTATCACTGGGCAAAGAAGCACCAGATGTCCCAGTGAATTCCCTGGTTTCCAAAAAAAGCCTCTTTCCTGCTCCTGTTGTCTAGAACTCCAGACTTCAAGTGATCCTCCTGTTTTGGCCTTTCAAAGTGCTGGGATTACAGGCTGAGCTACCATGTCTGACCTTCCTGCTCCTGTTGTGGCACCACAAACCCTGCACCTTGGTTCAACACACCCAAGATCCATTCCCACAAGTGTACCTTCAGGACCTGCCAGTGCATATAGCCAGGTTTTGCAATTCTTTGGGTATCTTACACTCTTTCCTCCCAGAACAGGGACTATTTTTCCCACTCAGACTGTACTGTGAACCTGATCTTGATTATTGGTTTAGAGGTAGTGAGAGGAGACAAGGGCAGATCTTGAAAAAGACAAGCAGTATCTTTTCAGGCCCCTGTAGGATCTCCGGACAAGGGGAGGCTGCTACTCTCTAGCAAAGAATTTGGGAAGCTGCTTCTCCCAGCCCAGAAAATTCAAGTTAATCTTGGGGTTTAATATGCTCAGCTGATCCACCCAAATATCCCCATTCCAGGTTTCTGTGTCCCTCTTCCTATCAGAACCCACATTTTATCATAGAAGACTTGTCGAGGCTTTTTTCGCATCTCTTTTGTAGCTCTGATATTCTTAAATCTTGAGCCTGAGTTTTGGCAGTGTGCCTGCAGCTGCAGGACATAGGATCTCTTTAAACACTGACCTGGAAGTCTTCAGAATTTGAAGAATGCCTATATTTGAGGGTTGGCTAACCTGAGCCTGTCGTTTTCTTTTTTCGTGGCTTCTAAGGCTGTTAACTAAAGCCGGCGAACATCAGGACCTAATGTTCCCATTCCATTCCAGTGCCACCACTATTGCTGAACTACTACTTCACCTTTCATATACACCTCATTTTAATCTACTACTGGTAAAAAAATCTTTGTATTGTCACGCTGCTGCTTGAAAGGGTTATCACCACCCCACTTACGGAATGTGAGGGAGTGGGTAGGTCTTTTTTGCCATCTGACCAGTGAGTGAGCTAGTTCTAGAATCTCATTCAAGAATCTTATTTTCTAGGGCCATTTCTATTACTAGCTCTCCTTGTCTGGTTATCTCCTCCCATTCCCCATAGTCCCTGCTGAAAGCACATCCCAAAACAAAGGCTTGTATGCAGGTCATTTATTCAGTAAGTAGTTATGAACTAGAGTGGAGGGTATGAAACTGGGAAGGAGGGAGAGCAGTACGAGAGTGGGTCATTGAGCTGGTCACCACTACAGGCACCTGGGTTTAGACTCTTCAGAATTGTCTTCCTGAGGAATAGTAGAGAGGAGCTCTCAGAAGTCACAGCATCCAAGCAAGGACTGACAGCGTAAAACGCTGAAGTGCAAGATGGCTTGTCTTTAACCCATGTGTCTGACTTATTTTCTGCCTTAGATCTGGAATTCTTGGTTGCCTTTTTAAAATAGATTTGTTGGGATGATGTGATGATAGTGGTGTTTTAGAAAGCAAACCTTTCAGTGGTGTGCTCTGTTTGGATTGCTACACTGGAGGGAGGGAGACAGTAGGAAATATTTCAGTAATTGATGCGTGAGGTGCTGAGGATTTGAACAAAAGTGGTATTAGTGAGCATGGAAAATAAAAAGGCTAATCAAAGAGTATTTTGAAGGAAGACCTACAGATGAGGGCATATGAATCACAGAGGGTGTGTTTTGATCCAGCACAGGCTGATAAGTTAGAGAGTTCGGGGTCAGTGATAGAACTGCCCAAATTCAAAGCCCATGCTATTTCTACTGCTACCCGCCACCTTCTCTTCCCTGTTATTTCTTAATTCTTTTCCTCAGAATCAATCATGTATAGGTTAGTAGGAAAGAATTGAAGCAACTTTTCTCTTAAGCCTGTTTGCACTTTAAGTCTTATTTCTAACTCTGATGCCTCACTGAAGACTCACCAGGCCCAGTCTAAGGCCAGCCTTGCTCTAAACTTGTGATACTGTTTTATGTGACATGGTAAGCTATAATCTCTCTCCACAGTTCCTTTCTTTCCTTCCCTCCCTCTTGCCTGTTTCCTTCTTCCTTTTCCCGCCCCAACTCCAATATGAAACTCGGGATCTGGAAGCTATTTATATATTTCCTGATAGACATGAGCCAGTGAAAAGATTTTCCACTCATATTGGCAAAATAAGTAGGAGAGCATACCTAGGAACAATGGAGAGTGTGAGGGGGATAAAGGCAGATATGAGAGTGTATTCAGGAGAGCTGTCAACACTGAGGCATATTTTAGTTACCAGAGGAACAAACATGAAAAGAAAACCAAAAATTTTAATAATAAAAACAGGAAGTGCTCCTGTTTAACATGTAGCAGTAACAATCATTTGTGTTACCAAATTTCAAATTAGTTTTACCTCTTTGTAGCTCAACTTGATTATTCATTCATATTGGTTGTATAGCTCAAGTTTTTGAAAAGAGACATTTTTGCCCACATTGAGGATTAGAAAGAAAATATTCTATTGAAAGAGAATAGAAAAGAATTAAACAAGTAGGAAATGGATCTGTAAAGTATGGTTATTACACAAGCAAAAGGAATTCTAAGACGTTGACTTTATACCATCCGCCAACCTCCTAACAGCATCATTGAAAACCTACTACCTGAGCAGAGTGCACTGGTGCCTTTTGTCCATGAAATGCCTTGGCTACAGGTGGACTTTTTCTATTACAAGGAAAAATTGTTAATAAAAGCTTTTGAGGCCGGGCACGGTGGCTCACGCCTGTAATCCTAGGACTCTGGGAGGCTGAGGTGGGCGGATCGTTTGAGCTCAGGAGTTCGAGACCAGCCTGAGCAAGAGCGAGACCCCATCTCTACTAAAAATAGAAAGAAATTATATGGACAGCTAAAAATATATATAGAAAAAATTAGCTGGGCATGGTGGCGCATGCCTGTAGTCCCAGCTACTCGGGAGGCTGAGACAGGAGGATCGCTTGAGTTCAGGAGTTTGAGGTTGCTGTGAGCTAGGCTGACGCCACGGCACTCACTCTAGCCTGGGCAACAGAGTGAGACTCTGTCTCAAAAAAAAAAAAAAAAAAGCTTTTGAGTTCATCCCAAAAGTTATATGGTTTATTAGTCAACCATTGCTGTGTAACAAAAACCTGAAAACCTCAATGGTATTGAACAACAAACATTTATTTCTCACAAGGTTCCGCGTTAGTTGGGGCCACTTAAGTTGCCATATGGGTCAGCATGGTTGGCTTTGCTCCCCTGCTGCTCATTCTCACCCCACCCCCGCCCCCTAAGACCAACAAGCTAGCCACAGTGTATTCTTTGCATGGCAGAAGGCAGGAGGGCCAGCCCAGATCCCAAAAGAAGAAGGGACTCTACAGAGCAGTAATGTTCAAAGTGTGTCTGCAGTGAGTGGGATTACAGGAATTGAGAGAAAGCATTCAGAAGCTTTTCTGACAATTGCCACAATATTCAAGCTGTGTTTTTGCTGAATTTTATGAAAGTATTGGTCCGTGACAGATTGAAAATTTAAAAAGAAAAACCAAAAACTGTTCCTTTGACCCAAGATAGTTTGAGAAGTGCTGGGAGAGATTATATGACATTCTGCTCACTAGAACTGAGTATCTGCACTGCACATAAAGTGGGCATTCCAATCTGTGCGTTGGTCTTGAGGGATTTGTGTTGGGATCACTTTGTCACCATGAATCTGACCATCTTTGTCATCTTAGTTTTCTCATCTGTAAAATGGGAATTAATAATTTATACCACCTTCTTCAAGAAGAAGTGCCAGAATTTAATATTCTAAGGTAAGCACGTAGCACAGAGCTTGGCATATGCACATAGTAAGTTTTAAAAAAATTAGGTATTATTGTTTGCTTTTAATTAATTATCAACTAGGTGACAGGCTCTACAGAATCAGAAATAAGGTGGGGCCTCTACCACAAAGGAACTCAGTCTGGTGGAGGAGTCAGCAGACAAATATGTAAGCAAAATAAAGTATTATGAGAGTTTAGTGATGTTATAGAGAGAAACACAGAACACCAGCAAACCTTTTAGATTGGAGGAATACCTGCCCTAGGCTTTAGGGAGCTGGATTAAGGTAGGCTCTTAAAAGAGGAAACATCTAAGATGAGTCGTATGTGTGTGTGTGTGTGTGTGTGTGTGTGTGAGAGAGAGAGAGAGAGAGAGACAGGATCTTACTCTGTTGCCTGGGCTAGAGTGCAGTGGCATCATTCATAGCTCACTGCAACCTCAAACTCCTGGACTTAAGCAGTCCTCCTGCCTGACAGGGAGAGGGCTAGAGTGTAGGCAGATGCTAGATCAACAGATAGGCAGTTTGAACTATATCTTGAAGTCACTTGCAGCTTGAAGCTATCGAATAATTTGTTACATTTTAAAAGATCATTATGGCAACAATACAGAAAACAGAATTAGAAAGGGAAAAACTGGAGGTGGGAATTTTCTTAAGGCTATTTCAATAATGCAAGGAAAAAGTATCAGATTCTGAAAAGGAGATGTTAAAGATTCAGTGGAAATTCAGTGGAGGGGATGGATTTAAAAGAAGAATGAACAGCATTTGGTGATAGATTGGATGTGGGCTTCAGGAGAAGAGATCAATAATAGTACTCAGATCTCTGACTTTGGTGACTGAGTAGATGTGATATCCTTCTCTAAAACGGATTAGGAAGGGGAGGGCTAGGCTTTCCAGAAGGAATGAATTGACTTTTGCATTTAAGATATCTGTGGAATATCTATGTGGAACCATCCAGTGAAAGTAAGGAGTGACCCTGGGAGTCCAGAGAGAGCTCTGGGTTGGAGCTATTGACCAGGGAGTTGGATACAACAGAATGAAGGCTGTGGGGCGGGTGACACACCAGGAAAGCAGGTGGTAAAAAGAGCTGGGATTCACCACACTCAGTTTAGACACTCCAGAATATTTGAACAGATGAAGAATGCCAAGGGTAGAGTCTCATTTATATCTCATAACAACCGTATGAGGTAGGAAATATAATTTCAGTTTTACAGATGAGAGCATTTCAGGCTCAAAGAGTTAAGTGATTTACAAAGTTAGGTAACTTTGCGCTAAGTATCAGCTGTGATTTCAAGTTCAGTCTGTCTGATTTTAAAGCCCATTTTTTCTTACCATATCCTGTTTATAAACCTCAGAAGTTTAAATATATGATCATGTTATCTTTAATTCTGTTTCTTTACCTCTGCCAGTATCCTGGTTTAGTAGGATTGTGACACATCCTTTTAACTGATCACCTTTTCTATAATTTCCTATGCTTCATTCCCAAACACATCTATGAGATTGCCTTTCCTATCAGATTGACTCATCCTACTCAATTCTACTCCATTGCCTACTTTAAAACAGCAGACCAACAGAAGTCCTCTACTGGCTACTGGATGAGGTCTGTCCTCCTCAGCTTGGCATTCAAGGCTCTCCATAAAATCATGAAGTCTGTTCAAAACTCTTCCATATTTCCCACTTGTCATCTGTACATATCCATGCCTTTGGGTGTCATTTATATGTGGATCTTATTGTGGTGGCCTCAGAGTATTCCTTTATAAGGATGTCATTTTAATATTTAGATTAAATAAATTAATCTTATGTTTGCTCTGTTACCATTTTTCTAAAAATGATTTTATCTTTGTGATGGAATCAGCTTGGATATCTTCTGACCTTAGTTCCCTACCCAGTGTAAGGGTTCTTTGTACTGCATTGCTAACAAAATGAGCCAGCCTCTGCTCTTGTACTTTTCTAGAGGGATACTTTTCTTGAGGAGAGGAGAGAAATTCTAGTTGTTGGAAATTTCTTATCAGTGAGCCAAAATCTTCCTCCTTTGAATATACATTTGTTTCTCGGACCCTTGAACAATAGAGAAGTCAGTTATTTCTCCCCTGCCTTGTGGAGGCCCATCAGACATTTAAAACAGCTCTAATGTCTCTGCTTAGGTTTCTCCTATATAACTCAATAATCTCGTTTGGTTGGAGCTTTTTTCCTGTGACAAGTCTCAAACTCTCTTCTAGTCTCTTTCCTTCCTCTTGAGAATCCTGCAGCTTGGTCAGTGCTCATCTAAAAAACACAAGGCCCAGAACAACACAGCACCTCACAGGAGAGCAGTGTGACATAGTCCCTTGATCAGGACTCAATGCTTGTACCCGAAGCCTGACATTGCTTCACCTTTATAGCGGTTGTGTCACATTTTGCATTCATTCAGTTAAAGCACCCATATATTGTTTTACATAGTTGGCAGTTAAGCTAGTTCTCCCATCATGTACTGTGCAGTTGATTTTCTTTAAGTATAGAACTTTCTGATTTTCCTGGATACATTTCTACTTTATTTTAACCGATTTCGTTAGGCAATTACGATTCTGCTATGCAGTGTGTTGTTATCTATGTTTCCCAGTTTTAGGTCATCTGAGATTTTGAACCATATTTTGTACATCTTTATTCAAGTTCTTGATAAACACTGCAAAAACAGAGGCTCCCCACTCCATCCCCCAAATCAATCAGTGCTACTTACCATTGGTTCTGTTAGGCACTCTTCTGTCATCCGTCTCCTATCTCTTCATCTTATCTGCAAAGATCTCATTTGTACATTCAGCATGTTTTCATCTGGCACCTACCATGTGCAGGAAGGTGCTAGAGATACACTGAGGACAGCAGTCTCTATCTTGTGGTGCTGACAGTCTAGCAACATCATGAAATACTTTGTGGAAATCAGGTTACACAATTATATATGATATTTCTCCTTACCTGGTACCATATCAGAAAAGGGAATGAGGCTTTACTTTTTGTAGACTCCATGTTGGCTATTAGCCTTCTATCACCTGAACATGGGATTCACTCCCTTTCTCTTTTCGGCTTTCATGGTTTCACAAATAACTTTGAAAGTCTCTGAAGTTCATTGGTGCCCTTTTTTGGGTATATCTTTTAAAGCGCTGAGCTCATTAGAGAACAGTCTGTATAGCCATGTTTTTGGTGGTGGTGGTGGCATTTAAACACCGCTTTTTTTTCACATTATCAAGATTGTTTTTTATTTTATAGTAAACTTAATGAAGAATTTCTGTCCAACTTTAGCTGTTTTCCCTCCCACAATCTTTGTCACTCAGATTTTATACTTTATCTTTAAATTTGGAAATGAACTTTCCTAAGGAGAATAGCTGGCTATCCTCAGATTTTCTTCGTTTCTTCTTTGACTTCTTAAAATACCATATTTAATTTCTCCAGGATATTGGTCTTTTTCACTTAAACCACTTATTTGTTTCTAAGTTTGCCAGAATTAAGCCCAGATGAGCATAAAACTTTGATATTTTGTCTGTTTTCTGAGGGATTAAACTGTCAACAATGCAAGGTGTTATGTTTTCATTAAGATTATACAAAGAACAGATGTCTTTGTAGTTGGCAGCCTACTTGTCTTCTCCTCAGGTGTGGATTCTCTCATCAGTCGAGTGTCATCCACATCCTTCCTCTGGATGATTTCTACAACTATAGCGTTTCTACCTACTCTTCTTTCCCGTTTGGTCCAAAGCTCTCCACCATACTGTCTTATTCAGATTATTGGATTTGCATGTAGATGTTTATTTTCTTTAACGATTGAGAGGATTCTCTGCTTTTCCTATAGAATTGTCTCTATAGGGCAGCAGATTTTCTATAGATGCCATAGTCTATTGTTACCCCATCCCACCAAGTCTTGGTGATTTTCATGAGATTTTATATATCTCCTTGAATTCTTTTTTACTATTGCTACTTTTAAGTATTGTGCCTAGCACGCTGATGTTCAATAAATAATATTTACGATTAATCTCAAGAAGTATTTGCCTTCTCTTTTAGGCTGTGAGGATATCATTGCTGAGAGCATCTCATTAGATACCTTAATTGCCATCCTCAAGTGGAGCTCTCATCCATATGGCTCTAAATGGGTGCACCGACAAGCTTTACATTTCCTCTGTGAGGAATTTTCCCAGGTCATGACTTCGGATGTTTTTTATGAACTCAGCAAAGACCATCTGCTTACTGCTATCCAGTCTGACTACCTACAGGTAATCATTTATGCACCTCTCACATTCATTGTCATTCATATGTGCACCAAGAAATCCATCTGTACTCTATTCTTCCATCTAGGGTAGGGCAGGGGAGAGAAACAGGCTGTTTTCAAACCACCCAGAACTGCCCTCTTCATATTTGTCCAACAAAAGCCTCTGGCTTACTGGCTCTTCATGCACACTGCTGCCGTGACCCAACATCTGAACAAGCCCAGGTCCTAACCAGCTGCACCAAAAAGAGGTTGAGTCAGTAGGCAAGGTCAGAAGCACATCCAAACAGTGATTTTCTTGGCTTCCGTTAATATAGATTCACTATAATGATTTCTTACTTTTGGTGGAGTATCACATACTTAGATTGTAGACAGTAGCTTCAGCAGCACAAAGTAAGAATAATATTGAGTTTCTCATCTGCTCAGATGATTATAAAAACTCAATGCATGCATTCTGCCAAAGTATATGTTTTCAACTACTTATTGTTAACCAGTAGTTTTTAGTAAATTCTTACGTTCTTGATTTAAATGCCAGTCTAATTTGGTAATTTAAATTAATAATAGATTTTAAATATTGCAAATATACTTTCAGATAAAATATGTTCAAGCTTAATTTTTTTTTGCATTGGCTATATGAATTTTATGCTAAAATCTATACAACAGTTTTAATGCTATGAGGACATAAACCCATTGAGCCATTTCTTATTTCCTTGTATTTGTACTAGAGAAATTATAAAATGCTTTCATTTCAGTCAAAAATACAGCAAAGAGTTAAATAATCCACCAAGCATCTGTGCTTTTCCTTCATACATTGCTTTGATTGCAGTATAAATGTTGTCAATCTTGGGCTTGATTTATGGAGGATCTTTGTTCATTAACCTTGTCTCACTGTCCCGATCAAGACTGGATGCTTTATGTTTATGGGAATTAGGATTTGTCAGTTCTGTCAGATTATTGTCTTTAGGAGCTTTGTATTTCTTCTTAGAAAGCAAAAAACAAACAAACAAAAAATGCAGCCTAGATTTGCTCTAAGACTTTAAATAAAGTACAAAAAATGAGGGGTACAGTATTGACATTTCACAGATTGTGCTTCAAAGGTCCTTCCCCAATCAGTATAGAGTACCTCGCAGAGATTGTAGTTTCTTCTGCCAAAACAAGTTGCTGTGCTTGTTTTTCCTGTCCCTGCAGAAGATAGTAATCACTCTGTATCCCTATACTTTTACTTTCATTTATTTATATCTTGTTCCAAAAAAGAATTTAAGGCAGCTATATAAAAGTATAGAAACCATATTGTAAGATAAAATAAATTTAAAATAGGAAGAGAACATGATAAAGAAAAAAAAGATGGAACTAAGAATAAAAAATTTAGTTGGAGCCAAGAGTGAGGTTACTGAATAAAATACATGTGATTCAGCCTTGTATATTTGCTGTTGATGAACCATAGTTTTAACTGTAAAATTTCAAACAGCCAGTGTAAAGAGTGAAACAAGGTAAGTTGCATACTATATTTACATTCTGATCTAGGAAAAGTCATTAGTGAAATTAACCATTTGTCTAATTTCACTATAATAAATATAAACTTTTTTATTATAGGCAAGTGAGCAGGATATCCTTAAATATCTGATTAAATGGGGAGAGCATCAGTTGATGAAAAGAATAGCAGATAGAGGTAAGCTCAGAAAATTAGTTTGTGCTAATTAGTTTGTGTAAGTTTTTGATGGTTCTTACTTTCCCCAAAGCTTACTGAAATGCATCCTGCACAACAGTCTTAAAAATTGACACTATTGCCTGGTGAAAAGAGAAGCTTTTGCTAAAATCCTTTAGTAGAGAGGGTATAGTTTGTAAAAAATAATCAGAAAATCTTATTTTGCAGCTTTAAAAGGATACTCTTTATTGTTCTTACATGCCTAATAATATGTTAATTGATTCATGAAAATATTAGAATGAAAAATTTTACATAATGATTAACGTGTTATAAAAGCATATTGTTGATGAAAGTGTTCTGGAATTGGTGTTGGTGGTTGCACAACAATGTGAATATACTAAAGCCACTGAACTGTATGCTTTAAAATGTTTCAAATGGTGAATTTTATGTTATGTGAATTTTACCTCAAAAAATATGAATACAAAAAAAAAAGCATATTTGTTTATTTTTAAATATTATGGAAGGTAAAAGAGAAATAATACTTCTGAATGACCTCCGTGCCGGGTCACTGCAGAAGAGAGAGAGGCATCATATACAGAAGGGTGGGTTTTCAACTTTGGACACTTATGATTCTGTAGCAGTCTTTTATTTATGTCTGGGATTAGCCCACTCCCCTGTCCTCCACTTATACATTATTGTGTTCCTCTATGTATTGAACCCAAATCAAAAAAATTTAATTAGAAAAATTAAATACAGATTTCTCTTTCCTGTCATTTTTCAATAGTTTTATTTATCTATAATTTATGTATCATAAAGTTCACCTCTTTAAAGTGTTCCAGTCAGTGATTTTAAGTACATTTACAGAGTTGTTCTGTCACATTCTTAAATATATAAAAATTTTGTGCTAAACCTGCCTTCCAGCCTTCTTACAGTGCTGCTTTAATATGCTAGTACCCAAGCACTGAGGAACAAAAGCTGTCGTATTTCATTTCACCTAATTTATTTTTCTGTGGCCTGCAAAAACCTTTAGCAATTCTCAGATTTGAATTTTTTTAAATATAAAAATGACTACAATTAATTTAGAAAGTTTTTAAAATGCAGTCTATCCTCATTTGCAGATTCTGTATTTGCAAATTTACCTACTCACTAAAATTTATTTGTAACCCCAAAAATCAATACTTATGGCACGTTCATGGTCATTCATGGACACATACAGAGTAGCAAAAAATTTGACTCACCCAACAAGCACATTCCCAACCGAAGTAGAACAAGACAATGGCAGGCACTTTGCTGCCTTATTTCAGATATATTGTAAACAAGTGTCCTTTTCACAGTCTATTACCATGTTTTTCAAATTTTTGTGTTTTTTATTAGTGATCTCACTGTTTAAAATGGCCCCCAAGCATAATGAAGTGCTATCTCGTGTTCCTAAGCACAAAAAGGCTGTGTGATGTGCCTTACAGAGAAAACACATGTGTTAGGTAAGCTTAGTTCAGATATGAGTTATAGTGCTGTTGGCTGTGAGTTCAGTGTTAATGAATCAACAATATATATTAAGTTAAAGTATCTTTAGACAGAAACACACACATAAAACAAGGTTATATCTTAATCAGTTGACAAAAATGTTGTGCCCAGGCTGGCCTAGTGGCTCATGCCTGTAATCCTAGCACTCTGGGAGGCCAACGCAGGAGGGTTTCTTGACATCAGGAGTTCGAGATCAGTCTGAGCAACAGTGAGACCCTGTTCAACTAAAAATAGAAAAATTAGCCAGGTGTGGTGGCACATGCCTGTAGTCCCAGCTACTCGGGAGGCTGAGGCAGGAGGATCGCTTGAGCCCAGGGGTTTGAGGTAGCTGTGAGTTGATTGAGGCCACGGCACTCGCCAGGGTGACAGAGTGAGACTCTGTCTCAAAAAAAAAAAAAAAAAAAATCCTCAAAAACCAATATATAACATTTCTCCTTAAAAAGAAAAAAAAAGAGAGAGAAAGTTGTGCCCAGAGGCTCGCAGGAACCTAACCCTAGAAGCAATAGTTCAGTATTCGCTAATTCATTGTTCATGTAGGCTTTATAAAACATAACTACTGCAAATTACAAGAATCAATTGTATATACCTCTGCATAATCATCATAGGCCATAGGCTTATTCATTGATGTAAATTTGGTAATGACGAAATGTCATTTATTTGAGGCAGATACTGAGCGTGCTTAAGGGATAAAATTTCCCTTAAAACAGTAGTTTTCAAACTGAGTTAGAATGAAAGGTTCTTCTGTAGGGATAAGAACGAAGCTAAGTGAACCAGGCCACACCTTTGTTTCAGTCACCTTTATTTTATATATAAGGGTTCTGCCCTTACCTATTACATATTTGGGCCGGGTGCGGTGGCTCACGCCTGTAATCCTAGCACTCTGGGAGGCCGAGGCGGGAGGATCGCTCAAGTCAGGAGTTTGAGACCAGCCTGAACAAGAGCGAGATCCCATCTCTACTAAAAAATAGAAAGGAATTAACCGGACAACTAAAAATATATAGAAAAAATCAGCCGGGCATGGTGGCGCATGCCTGTAGTCCCAGCTACTTGGGAGGCTAAGGCAGTAGGATTGCTTGAGCCCAAGAGTTTGAGGTTGCTGTGAGCTAGGCTGACGCCACGGCACTCTAGCCCAGGCAACAGAGTGAGACTCTGTCTCACCAAAAAAAAAAAAAAAAAAACCTACATGTTTGGGGGATTTCCTGTAAGATTTTGTATGAAAACAGGATGCCACTGCTTTAAGAAAAAAAATATTTTGAAAAGCAATGCCTTATATAAGTATGGGGCCAAATCATAGCAAGGCAAGAAAAACAAACCTTTTTCTATACACTGGCAACAATTTTATTTTGAATGACTCCAGAAAAGTCTTAGCTTATCAAAAACAATATCTCTTTTTATATAAGTATATATGTATATATAGATATTAGTTTGTCTAAGAATATTTATTTTAAAAATTACTTAATCCTAGCACTCTGGGAGGCCGAGGTGGGCGGATCGTTTGAGCTCAGGAGTTCGAGACCAGCCTGAGCAAGAGCGAGACCCCATCTCTACTAAAAATAGAAAGAAATTATATGGACAGCTAAAAATATATATAGAAAAAATTAGCCGGGCATGGTGGCGCATGCCTGTAGTCCCAGCTACTCGGGAGGCTGAGACAGGAGGATCACTTGAGCTCAGGAGTTTGAGGTTGCTGTGAGCTAGGCTGACGCCACGGCACTCACTCTAGCCTGGGCAACAGAGTGAGACTCTGTCTCAAAAAAAAAAAAAAAAAAAATTACCATTTACATTCATGAATGGTAATAATCTTATTCAGTGTTAATTTTTTAAGGAAAAAATACAGCCCCTAGGTTAAAGATATGATTAAAGATTTCCAAAATTATGTAACTTTTCTTCCCATTTCATTGTCATAAGCATATGTGATATGCTTTCCCTTTCACTAATATCCAATGAAGAAAACATTTATTATCTGCTCTGGACAATGGACATATATTACATGTCAAAGATCAAAGTGTCTACTTTTATGCAGTAACATTTCCACATTGTAGAAATTTAGGAGACTTTCATAAAAATCTTAAAACTAGATAGAGTGCACACTAGGTTTTGCTGCTTTGGACACCAAGTGATATATATGTTGTTAAATTGCTGTTAAACATATATAGCCTAATGAGCTTACTGATAACCTACAGTGGCCAGAAGTACCATATGCCCTACAATGTCCTTATTGTACTGAAAACTGGCCACAAAACTGAGACAGCTTAAGAAAAAGCCCTTAGTCAAACTAGATTTTAATAGATTGTCATCTTTTCTCCTTTGAGTTAGTATATAGAAAAGAATATTCTTTATTGAAGAACAATCGTAAAAGAATGTTATTGTACTGTTGACACCATGCTTTTTGTTTGTCCAAGAACATCTCTATTAAATAAACTTCTTATGAAAGAAAAAGAATTGATTTATAACCCTTTTGAAGTATTATAGAGTGATAGTGAAAGTGTATGTACTAGAGAAGAAAGTAAGCCTATCTCTGAACATTTGGATTTCGTTGGAGACTTTTCATTTTCTGTCTCATAGAGCCAAACTTACTGAGTGGCACTGCCCATAGTGTGAACAAAAGAGGTGTAAAAAGACGAGACCTGGACATGGAAGAGCTGAGAGAGATCCTTTCTTCTCTCTTACCTTTTGTGCGAATTGAACACATCTTACCTATAAACAGTGAAGTCTTAAGTGATGCAGTAAGTGTTTTTCTTCATTTATCCATGTCATGAAAAGAAAAATGCCAGGCTTATCTCTCTTTTTTTAATCTTTGTAAATAATTTCTGCAACTAATGAAGTATTGTGAAACTGTAAATTCCATGAGTACAGAGACAGATGTCTGTTGTGTACAGTGTTATGTCCCTAGAGAGTTGAGTGGGCAAATAGGTCTGCCTTTTAGAAGAGTATCATTTCTAGGGGAGTTAAATTCAGTCATTTATCAGTGTAGATCAGAAAGGAAAAGGTAGAAATTGCCTTTGGAGACTCTTCAAGAAGAGCAAATGAATCAAAGAGTGGTGGGGGGAGATTGGTTCAATACAATTCAATATAAAAGGAATCAATGGACTTTCTGACTGTATTTCAGACCCAGGTGAAAATAATAGAGCTAATCATGTTATTTTTATAATTTCTTTTAAATGGGGAATTTTGAAAAAGCTAACAATTGCTTGAATTAATGGATAGGAAAAATCAACATTATATATATTAGTTCTTCACGAATTAGTTTCTAAATTTAATGGAATGCTTGTAGAGATCATAATAGTTTTTCAACTGCATAAAAACATTATAAAAGTCACCTGGAAAAACAAACTGTAAAAAAATTTTTTTAAGCTCTCCAAACATGACATGATGAAGAAGGGATAACTCTTCTAGAATGTAAAATATACTTTAAAATGCTAATGTTTAATCTGTGATGCTAGCATAGCAGATAAGACAGAATAGTCCAGAGAAAGATTTTAGTTAATATAAGAATTAAACATATAATAAACAAGCTATCACAAATCAGTGTGGTATGGAATTAACTGATTAGCAGGGGAGGAGGAAATTTGTTTAAAGTTAAACCATCATTTCACTTGCACACAAAATTAATCCCTATTAGATTGAAGAATTAAATGTTAAATTGAAAATGGAAAAACTAGGCCGGGCGCGGTGGCTCACGCCCGTAATCCTAGCAATCTGGGAGGCCGAGGCAGGAGGATCGCTCGAGGTCAGGAGTTCGAGACCAGCCTGAGCAAGAGCAAGACCCCATCTCTACTAAAAAATAGAAAGAAATTAACCGGACAACTAAAAATATATAGAAAAAATTAGCTAGGCATGGTGGCGCATGCCTGTAGTCCCAGCTACTCGGGAGACTGAAGCAGGAAGGATTGCTTGAGCCCAAGAGTTTGAGGTTGCTATGAGCTAGGCAGACACCCCAGCACTCTAGCCTGGGCAACAGAGTGAGACACTGTCCCCCAAAAAATAATGGAAAAACTAGAAGAAAACAATTAAATATGGAATCTCTGATGAAAAAAAAAAAGGTGTAGTCTCACTAGTAATCACACACACATCAAAAGAAAGAAAAATAAAACATCAAGTCCAGCCTGGGCAACATAGCAAGACCCCCATCTGTATGAAAAAATTTTATAAATATTAGTGATAAGTGGTGGTGTGCACCTGTAGTTTTAGTTACTGGGGAGGCTGAGCCAGGAGGATCGTTTGAGCCCCAGTAGTTGGAAGTTGCAGTGAGCTTTGATTGCACCACTGCACTCCAGCCTGGGCAAAGAGTGAAATACTGTCTCCAAAAAAAAAAAAAAAAAAAAATTAAGTTATCATTTTGTCACTTATTAAGGCTATAGTAAATTATAGTGTGACTACTAAACAGAATATATTGCAGCCTAAACAATGCTTATAAAGACAAATATAGCAACATGGAAAATGCTAATGATGGAATATAACTGAAAGAAGGAAGATACACAATATGTATTTTTAGGTATTCTAGAGTTCAATTATGTAAAAATTCATTTGGAAAAGACTGGAAGGAAGTATATCAACAATTGTAATAGATGCATTGATTTTTTTCTTTGTTTTGTAAATACTAGATAATGCTATATTTTACTAGTTAAAAGTAATTTTAGCCATTAGATGTTTATTATTTCAAGAATAATATTGGAGAAATAACTTTTGGTTGGTTTTAAAACCTGGGACTCAAATCACATTCAACACTGTATTTAGTTTAGGAAAATATTTTAGAACGTTGGTTAGAAAATATATATCTCTGCTCTTAATTCCATGCCTAATACATAATGAGTACCCAGTAAAAGTTTGCTAATAATGGCTGTTAACTTTCATGCTCTTAGTATGTGCTAAGCACTGTGCCAAGTGCTTTTGCCTTCATTTAATCTTCACAACCACCTTAGGAACTGCAGGTACTTAATTTAGATTTTCCTAGCATCAATCAGGAAACAATAGGGTAGCCACATTCAGTTAGTTTTTCAGTGCCCCACCTCCAGGGCCATACAGGTGCCCTTAAAGTAAGGCCCAGGAAAAATGAGATGTCCATGATCATGTGGCTGTTAAATGGGGAGTTGCGGTTTGAGCCAAGTCTGCCTTCCTCTGTGCTAGCCTGCCTGTATCTTTGTCCTGTAGATACGTGCTCAAGTCAGTGGTCTCGTTTTGTCTTCGGGGAGAGGGGGCAGTGAATGGGGATGGAATCAGTTCCCTAGACGAGAAAGGAAAAAAATAAAAATGGTTTTCATCAAGAGTTCTGAAATTTAGTCCAACTCACTACATTTTAATTAATGTGTCTCTTGTTTTTAAAAACATCATCTCTCTATTTAGAAAAAAATGGGAAGTATCTTTTTATTGCTGAATCCTTTAATTAGTAAACTTTTGAAATATTTCTAAATTTCACATACATTGCTAAATTATTTAAATGGTAAAGTTTGTACATTTTGATTTATAGGTACAAATATTTTTATCTTAGTAGCATTATAGTGCTACACAGATCTCTAGTTTATCTAAAATAAATTTTTTTTAAGATGAAAAGAGGCTTGATCAGTACTCCTCCATCAGACATGCTTCCCACAACAGAAGGTGGAAAGTCAAATGCCTGGTTACGGCAAAAAAATGCTGGCATATATGTTCGTCCTCGGCTGTTCTCTCCCTATGTGGAAGAAGCAAAGGTAATGATGACCATTTGAAGATAGTAGACTACTTTATTGTAAACCATATGCATAAAGAGCTTTATTGTAGTATTATTGAAATATTTGGAAATAGCCTATATTTCCAATAATAGGGAAAATGAAAATAAATTCTAGTTAGACTACTCAACAAAATAGTTTTCTGAAATGTTTAATTATCAAGCATGTTTTTAAAACTTAGGTCATATTAAAACGAATTTTATCTTTTTCTCATGTTAGGTTCCTTGCAAAATGTTAACTTAATTGCCTTGCAAATTGTTAGCATTTTACTGAAATAGTTGTCAGTATTTTGTCATCTTGGGAACGGGGAAAATGTTCTGAAAGAATATTGCACACATTTTTGTCTTTGTAAATTAAAGGAATACCATGATCTCTTCTAACATATTTCTGTAATAACTGACTGTTGGAAATTGTGTTTAGTTTTAGAATAAGTACACAAACTAAGAATTCAGGCTTATTAAGTAAATAGTTGGCATCATATATTCGATAAAGAACTCTTAAAGAAAATACAGTAATATAAAATTGAAATATTGTAATTTTTATTAGATGTATTCAGCCATGAGAACTTTTGGGTGGCCTTTTGAGGAAATGACAGTCTTTAAAAGTAAGAGATTGTCTGGGCACGGTAGCTCATGCATGTAATGCCAGCACTTTGAGAGACCAAGCAGGAGGGTTACTTGGGACCTGGAGTTTGAGACCAGTCTGGGCAACCTAGTGAAACCCCATCTCTGCAAAGAAATTTGAAAATTAGCCATGCACAATCGTACATGCCTGTAGTCCCAGCTACTCAGGAACCTGAGGCAGGAAGATCACTTGAGCCCAGGAGTACAAGGCTGCAGTAAGCTATGATTGTGCCGCCACTACACTCCAGCTGCCATGTTTCTTTAAAAAAAAAAAAGAGAGAGAGAGATCATCATTAAGCTTTCTAACGTAAATTTGTAAGGCAAATAGTGTGTTTGGGTATAGAATTAAGTTGTCTTACATTTTCTCATTTTTATTGCCAGAATTCCTCGTTTAAGATATATGAAAGGATTTGTGAGAAGTCTGTTTTATTGAGTAGGTTGCTAACGCACCTCTTGTTGAGTAGTTGACATTTTAAAATAGTTCTAAAGCATAGGAGAGAAGCAGAATGGTTGGGTCTGGTCTCTCCAAAATAAGTGCAGTGCTTAATGTTGCTCAGACAGCGGAGGCTTTCACAAAGGTCCAGTCTGGTGATAAATGGTCTATGATATACTAGACCTAACCTCCATTTTTTCTCCCCCAAGACCAGGCAGCCAAAAGCTAATCAGACATTCCTCCAGAATGTCCTGGTTCCTCAGATGGCCGTGCCCAACACGTAAGGAGATAATTGCCCCCAGTAAATGTAAAAAATGTTTATACATTATCTCATTTTGGTCATTCTGCAGTTTGGTGAGATAGATTCACCTAAGACTAATTTAGCAAAATTAGATTTATTTATAGGTCTTAAATTTACTCTGTTTTAAATATTTTGTATTTTGAAGGTAATAATCTTCCTCCAAATGTGATTTAACACAGATAAAGATTGACTGATTCTGTTAATACTAAATTATTATTTCAGTCAGTGCTAGACGAGATGATGGTGGAACAAACAGATCTTGTGCGTTTGCGAATGGTTAGAATGTCCAATGTGCCAGACACACTCTACATGGTCAATAACGCCGTGCCACAGTGTTGTCACATGATCAGCCACCAGCAGATCAGCAGTAACCAGTCAAGCCCTCCTTCAGTTGTAGCCAATGAAATTCCAGGTAAGGCAGTTTGTCAGACATTATATTTAAATGAATAACCTTATCGTTTTTTGTAATTGCTGATGTTTGAACCTCCTTATATATGCTAATTCTCTCCATGTTTTAATACCCTTTATGCATTGTTCTCCTTAAAGAATTAATACTTATAAGCTAAGATTTTTGTTTTATATTTTATTTTATATTATATTAATTAGTATACACAGTTTTTCAGTTTAGCCTAAAGTTTCTCATCCTTGGCCCTATTGGCATTTAAGGAAGGCTGAATGATTCCATGTAGAGGGAGCTATCCTGTGCATTGTAGGGTGTTCAGCCACATCCCTGGGCTGTACTTACTAGATGCTAGTAGTGCATGCACGCTCACGCGTGCTCTCTCACACACACCCCTTTGTGATAACCTTCTGGAAGCAGTTTTATGTTTCCAGACATTGGCAAATGTGCCCTATAGGGCAAAATCACTCCTGCTGAGAACCAGTGGTGTAGAGAAATTCATACTGTTTTCATCACCATAGGTTATTTCTCACATTATAAGACCTTTAGGAAAGTAATAGGTACTTAGACCTTTGAGTCCATGTATGTCCCCCAAAAACGTGATCACCATGGGAAGTTTATTGCAGCACAGGCTTATGTCTTAAGACTTTGAGGGAATTGGCCATAGATCAGGTATAACTGTCATGTCCAAAACTTTAGAGCATCAGTTAATGTTGACTTGAACCAAAGGGTTCTAGTGTGTCAGTTCTAAGGTAAGAAAAATAACAGTGATCTGGTGGACAGAAATACATGGCTCTTGCCAATTACCATTGCAAGATTCGAAATAAAAACCAGAAAACTATAGCAGTGGAAATAGCATTATTTATTTGTATTTATAAATGTTTGTTTCAATTAAAGATAAATAAAAGATATAATGACACTTAATTGAATGCATATGTTTTATTCTGGGACAAATGTTTTTCATCAGTTGCTGCCTTATCAGATTTGGCCACCATATGTTTACTTAAAATACATATTGGATGACAGTATGAAAAGAAATATTTCTTTAGCTGTTTGTACAGATTTTGAAGCTTTGGTAATTAGCACTGTTTTTTAGGCTTGAGTTAATGTGATTGAATATCAGCATAATTTAATCTTAGAACTCAATCTCAGAAGCCCAGAGACATTCACAAGTATGCTTAGGAAAATAAGGCTTGTGTCTCTGTTTAGCTAAGGGGCATGATCCTATTCATGTCATCCTAGGTTCTTCTCACTTCCTTGCCCACACTCTAATGAAAAGGCTCTATAGCTTTTTGCAGAAGATTTGTGGGCTCATATCCTGGCTCTGTTACTTTGTATGACTTCGGACAAGCTATTTTCTTGAACATTTCCTCATCTGTAAAATGGGGATAGTATCTCCTTTCAAGAGTTCTTGTGAGGATTTAATGAAGTACCATGAGTAACATGCTTAGGAGTTTGCCTGGCACAAAGTAAGTACTCAGTAAATGCTAGCTCCCTTTTCCCCCCAAAAATAATAATCAGTCATTAACCTAGTCAGTTTATCTCATAAATATTTATAGACTTCATCCCCTCTTCTCCAGCCTTACAGCACAGCCTCAGTTCAGGTTCCAAACCAGCGTTCCCTCTCATCTGACTTCCATTCTGCCCTTTGCACCACTGGTCAGCACACTTTTTCTATAAAGGCCAGATAGTAAACATTTTAGGGTTTGTGGGCCATGCAGTGTCTATTGCATCTACTCAGCTCTCACACAACAGTCAGAGACAACACCTAAATGAATGGGTACAGCTGTATTCCAGTAGAACTTTATTTACAATAACAGACAGCAGTCTCGATTTAGCCTGCAGGTCACAGTTTGCCTCCTCCTTTGTACACTAGTGTCAGAGTGTACCTGATCACAGCTCTGGTCCTGTTGTCCCCCTGCACGAGTGACTACCTATTGTGCACAGGATACAGTTTAAATTCCTTAACCATGATCTGCCCCTACCAATCTTTCCAGCCTCCTCTCTTAATCTTCCTGCTTACAGCTCTGAACCCTTAAGGTCTCCTGGCTATACCAGGTGCTTGTGTCATGCTGTCTCTCACTGCAGGTTTTATACATGCCCTGTCCTTCTGCTCAGAAAGCCCTACCTATCCACCTACCCCACCACTTTCTTTGTCTAAGAAGCCTCTCCTGCCTGCCCCCAGTCTGGGCTGGGTGCCCCTTCTTCTCAGTCCTTCAGCATCCTTTGCATATTTCTCTCCGTGAGCATTTATGATCCTGTGTGGTACTTGTTTACTTAGTTCACGTCACTAAGCCATAACTTTTTGAGGACAGGGATCATGTTTTTTATTTTATGCACCCTAATACCCAAGTCCAATCCCTGGTATGTAGTCAGGACTCAAAAACTTATTTGATGTAATCCTAGCAAGTCAAGGCAAGAGGGTTGCTGGAGGCCAGGAGTTTAAGACCAGCATAAGCAAGAGTGGGACACTGTCTTTACCAAAAAACAGAAAAGTTAGCTGGGCATGGTGACGTGGACCTGTAGTCCCAGCTACTCTGGAGGCTGGAGCAGGAGGAT
Source organism: Eulemur rufifrons (assembly GCF_041146395.1). NCBI lineage: Eukaryota > Metazoa > Chordata > Mammalia > Primates > Lemuridae > Eulemur > Eulemur rufifrons. Next base: position 116,158,785 of record NC_090984.1, on the reverse strand, counting down.
CACTTGAGCCCAGGAGTTGGAGGTTGCAGTGAGCAGTGATCATGCCACTGCACTCTAGCCCGAGTGATAGAGCAAGACTCTGTCTCAAAAAAAAAAAAAACTTATTTGAACAAAAGAATGAATATATTTAAAAGACTTAAGAAATTTCCTGAGATTCAGAAGAGAATATGTACAAGTAAAATTTTTTCTGAGCATGAACTAAAATAATTCAACTAAAGAGCTATTTGAGATGATCAAGAGCCTTTTGGGCACAGTGAAATTTCAAAACCTTTAAAAATAATTAGAGGTATATAAATTACTATGTTAAGGGAAATTAAAATGCTATCTGAAAAGTTTATAAGATTCTAGTACAAAACACATGCTTTTTTCCTTGTGCTCACTGGGTGGTCTTTTGTGTAGCTCAGGAATTTTGCCCGCACACTGTTTTTCTCCTTCCAGTTCCTCGTCTCCTCATTATGAAAGACATGGTCAGACGACTGCAGGAACTCCGACACACCGAGCAGGTGCAGAGGGCCTATGCACTGAACTGTGGAGAAGGCGCCACTGTCAGCTATGAGATTCAGATCCGAGTACTAAGGGAGTTTGGCCTTGCAGATGCTGCTGCAGAACTATTGCAGGTAGGAAACAGCGTGAAACTATTTAAAGTAGGGGAGCCTTGCCCATCAGTTCAGCGGTGTTTTAGACATCCTGAGGAGCCCTCAGCTTGCTTCTTTTTCTTCATATGTGCTCTTTCACTGCCTCTGGTATCTTTGATAACCTGCAGGTCCCTCCTGGTGAGAGGCAGTGTGGTGGACTGGACTGAGCACAGGTCTAAAATGAGATCTGGGTTTATATCCTGTCTCTGCTGCTTACTAATCAGTTAATTTGGAATGAGTTACTTAACCACCCTGAGCATCAGTTCCCTTGCCTGCAAAATGGATTGTTGTGAAGATCCGAGGTGCTACATATAAAGCAACTGTGTATCTGGTATATAACAAGCATACAGTGGTGACTGCTAAAAAGCTTCTTGGTGTGTATGCCCAACGGAGGTGGCAGAGGAAGTAAAAATTCTGAACTTCCTCTGCTCTCTCTGCCTAGTTTGGTCACTAGTTTTCAGGTTTGGTCTACTGCCATACTCCCCCTTTTTCCCTCTCTCCTCCCCTTAAAAGAAATTTTTTGTATGAGGGTTCAAACTCAAGCATGAGAATCAAGGAATGAGTGCTCTATTTTTTTTTTTTTTTTTTAAACCTAGCAGAAAAAACTTTTCTAGAAATAAGTAAGAGCAATAGCATTGGTTTTGCAATTAAGAGAGAATTTATAAAGTAGTCTGATCGTAACCACTAAATCAAAGTCTTAAATAAAATGTAATTTCATCTGGTCAAGTGATTCAAACATTTTGTTTCAGCAAGGCGGGAGGATTGCATGAAGCCAGGAGTTTGAGACCAGCCCGAGCAAGAGCGAGACCTGGTCTCTACAAAAAATAGAAAAATTAGCCAGATGAGGTGGCATGCACCTATAGTCCCAGCTACTCAGGAGGCTGAGGCAGGAGGATTGCTTGAGCCCAGGAGTTTGAGGTTGCAGTGAACTATGATGCCACTACACTCTAGCCCAGGCAACAGAGTGAGACCCTGTCTCAAAAAAAAAAAAAAAAAGAAAGAAAGGTCTTGCCACTGACTCTAAACTCCTTTAGCTTTTACAAAAGGGTAATGTAGTGTGGTGTTCTTCAATAAGGCAGCAAGCCATTTTTAGGTTCTTGATTTTCTTTTTTTTTTTTTTGCTATAGTTTACATCCTTAAAATAAATAGTCTGGTTTTCTACTCATTTCTTTTTTTTTTTTTGAGACAGAGTCTCACTTTGTTGCCCAGGCTAGAGTGAGTGCCGTGGCGTCAGCCTAGCTCACAGCAACCTCAAACTCCCGAGCTCAAGGGATCCTCCTGTCTCAGCCTCCCGAGTAGTTGGGACTACAGGCATGCGCCACCATGCCCGGCTAATTTTTTCTATATATATTTTTAGCTGTCCATATAATTTCTTTCTATTTTTAGTAGAGATGGGGTCTCGCTCTTGCTCAGGCTGGTCTCGAACTCCTGAGCTCAAACGATCCGCCCACCTCGGCCTCCCAGAGTGCTAGGATTACAGGCGTGAGCCACCGCGCCCGGCCAGTTTTCTACTCATTTCTTTCCCCTTTACCATTCTAAATTCGGTCTTAATTTGATATCTTAAATTGTTTAAAAGTAAGTATTCTCATATAATATTTACCAAAATATTAAACTTAGTCATGTCTAATGGGTAAGGAATAGTATTTTGTAGTCTTTAGTTCAAAGCATATACAAATGTTTTGTCAGAAACTTTCTAGAAGATCCTCAGTTATATGCCTTTTCTTCCTTTGGTGTTTACTGTTAATCTTATGTTCTTAGAAAAGACATATTTGAATTAGTTTATATTAACCTGTTTTTGCTTTATCACTTAATCTTACAAAAGATGACCTACTTGCTGGAATATTCAATTGAGTAGCTCCCCTCGATAGCTGTGTCTTAGGCTACATAGGCTGCACTCTGCCCCCTTTGTACTATTATTAAGGTCATTTTTTCTTGGGCTTCTGGCCTAGACATTATATTGTACCTTTTACTCTTGCAGAATGTGGTTTTCTTAGATACCTCACTTAATTCTCTCAGCCTGTAAATTTCCATCTATGAAATCTGCTAATAAATGTCCTTTTTTTTTTTTTTTTTAATCTTTCTTAGAATCCTCACAAATTCTTTCCTGATGAACGTTTTGGGGATGAAAGTCCGCTCTTGACAATGAGACAGCCTGGGAGATGTCGCATTAACAGTACCCCTCCTACAGAAACCATGTTTACAGACCTGGACTCTTTTGTGGCCTTCCATCCACCCTTGCCCCCTCCACCACCTCCCTACCACCCCCCAGCTACCCCAATCCACAACCAACTCAAAGCAAGCTGGAAACAAAGACCTCCCAGTCAGCATCCTTCACGTTCATTTTCTTATCCCTGTAATCATTCGCTGTTCCACTCCAGAACAGCTCCTAAAGCTGGCCCTCCCCCAGTCTACTTGCCGGGCGTTAAAGCAGCACCACCAGATTGTACCAACACCGCAGGCCTGGGGAGGCAGACAGTGGCTACTGCTGCTGCCGCCGCTGCCACCTCAGCGACAGTAGCATCTGAGAAACAAGTGGTAAGTCAACATTGAAGCAACCTGCCTAAAATTAAAAGTTTATGGAATATTAGAAGAAATTATCTTGGCCCCAGGAGCCCCACTGGGACTCAGCAGTGCCCAAAAGTATTGCTGACAAGCTGAAAGCATAGACATTTGAGGGGTGGAAAACAGGGGAGGAAAAAAAGCTAGTATAGGTGAGTGAAAAAGGACAAGAGGAGAGAGGACTAGAGGTGCAAATGATAAGTGTCATTGAGTGTCTTCCTTACCGTACGTTCATGTGCCAGAGTTAGGAAGGAGTAGGGTTACTGAGCAATGCACAGGGATATGCCAGTTTCATAATGTTCTGTTCAAGCACATGTCTAGAATCTGTCCCTAACTTCTATTCTACTCTTCTGTAGAATCTACTGTTCTAGTGAATGCTTTGATGGGACAGGAACAGGAAGTTACTTACAACTAAGTACAGTGTACCATCAGGAATAATGTGGAAAAGGCTTCCCGTTCAGAAAACAGGCAGAAAATG